>NC_028457.1:28185522-28200001 GCF_000263155.2 Setaria italica
ATAAAAGGCCTCCCCCTTTTATCTCGGTTGGTGACGGGACCCGGGACAAAAGGCCCTTTTGTCCCGGGTGCCATTACGAACCGGGATAGGGGGGGGGGGTTAAAAGGCACTGTACTCCCTTCTACCCCCCGCCAGTTACACACTTAGCCAAATTTTCGCCAAGTCCCGCGCGCTCTCCGCCGTCGCCGTCCGTCCGCCTCCCTCGTCGGCCGCCGCCGTCGTCGTCCCCCATTGCGCCGTCGACGTCCCCCATTGCGCCGTCGTCGTCCCCCGGCCGGCCCGCCTCGATCCCCTCCTCGTCCGTCGACGCGCCCGGCCCCCGGCCACCTCGTCGCCTCCGGCCACCGGCTCCACATCCTCGTCGCCGGCTCCATCCTCGTCGCCCCTCGTCGCCCCTCGTCGCCGTCCCGCCTACGCTGCCGCCGTCGTCGTCGCCTCGGCCGCCGTCGTCCTCGTCGCCTCAGCCGCCGCCGTCCCGCCGCCCCGGCCGCCGCCGTCCCGCCGCCCCGGCCGCCGCCCCACGCGCGAGAGGTTCGCTGCCGCGCCGGCCGGCAGCGCCGCCGGGAGGGTTTTCTTTTTTAGTTAGAAAATTAAGTTTTATTTTTAGATAGATTTCTAATTTTGTTAAGTTAGATTTTTAGATTTCTAATTTTGTTAAGTTAGATTTTTAGATTTCTAGTTAGTTTGTTAAGTTAGATTTCTAGTTAGTTTGTTAAGTTAGAGTTGATACAGAGAAAATGAAGTTAGAAATTCGTAGGATGCACCGTCGTGGAATCCGCCGTCCCGCCGCCGTGATCGCCGCCGTCCCGCCGCCCGTCACAACCTAGTTCCGGTGAACCGTCCCCGCCTCCGCCGTACCGTCACCGCCTCCGCCGTCCCGTCACCGCCCGTGGTTCCGGTGAACCGTCCCCGCCTCTGCCGTACCGCCGCCCTGACCGCCGCCGTCCCGCCTCCGCCGCCCTGATCGCCGCCGTCACAACCTAGGCACCGCACGTGGATATTGTTACAAATTCGTAGAAATTCGTCAAAATTTGTAGAAATTCGTCAAAATTCGTAGAAATTTGTAGAAATTCATACAAATTCGTAGAAATTCATACAAATTCGTAGAAATTCATACAAATTCGTAGAAATTCCTACAAATTCGTAGAAATTCGTAGAAATTTGTAGAAATTCATAGAAATTCGTAGAAATTTGTAGAAATTCATAGAAATTTGTAGAAATTCATAGAAATTCATAGAAATTTGTAGAAATTCATAGAAATTCGTAGAAATTCATAGAAATTTGTAGAAATTTGTAGAAATTCGTCAAAATTCATAGAAATTTGTATAAATATTCCAGACTTTGTACGATTCATGTTATTTTATGATTTCATTATATACATGTATGATTCCGGACTTTGTAGGACTTTGTACAAATTTGTAGTAAGACGATTTCTATGACTGTCATGTATGATTCCATGTATGTTTCCATCAATAGTTGAAATGGCAGACGATGAGACCGCAAGGTATATCATGGAGCAGATAATCGCTGGTGATGGTAGTGGCGACAACGTTCCACTATCATACACGGATGAAGAGGGCACCCAGGCGGACATGTTCCTCAACATGTCCGCCGATGGGAATGAAGAGCAACAGCCGCAGCAACAACTTGTCGTGGCGGAAGGTTCCGGCGAGGTATATACAACCATTCTTGTATTTTTTCACGCCACCGTTACTACTACGTACTAATTAACGAATCTTGAACTGTTAGCCCTCCGGATCGACACAAGGGCAGAAGACCCGAGGTCGTACAAAGGTGATGGAAGGGAGGCTTGTCATCACCGAAGTTACAGAAGAGGGCAGGCCGGTTGCTCCCGAGAAAGTAGCAACGAAGTACGTGAGTCAAATTGGGGCAATCGTCCGGGACAACGTGCCTATCAGCATCAGAGAATGGAAGGGCAGAAGCACTAATCCGTACGCCCTTCCAGAGACAAAAGAATATGCTGTGGGAAGACGTGAAGAGACATTTCACATTCCCTGAAGGATATATTGAGAAGGATGTGAAAGCGTGGACGCTTAAGAAGATGGCTACTCAATTCCAGACATTCAAGAAGATGCTGGATACCCACTACATCAAGAAGGGCAAAACTCCAGACTTCAACGCGTGGCCAAAGTTGAGGGACCACTGGGATGCATTTGTTGAATACAAGAGGAGTGAAGAAGGTGTGAAAAAGATCACGACCAACATAGCAAATGCTAGTCAGAAGGGCTACCACCATCATTTGGGGCGAGGTGGGTATGGCTCAGCAATTCCCAAGTGGAGGAAGATGGAACAAGATCTGATCGAACGGGGAATCGTACCTGCAACTATTGAATGGTCCGAACGATCAAAAAATTGGTACTACGTTCATGGAGGCTCCCTAAGCCAAGAGGATGGGACGTTGTTTTTTCAATGACACAATACGTGAGAAGGCCGAACATCTCATGAAGAACATTGAAGATTCCAAGGCTGGGAGGTTGAAGGTGGACCGAGAAAATGATGAGCTCACATTGGCCCTCGGTAATCCAGAGCACCCAGGATGTTGCCGAGGGTTCGGGGTGGTTCCGTGGAAGTTCGCTTTCCGAGGCGACAGCGCCTCTTACAGAAGCCGGAAGCGAAGAAAGGAACAGATCGAGGAGAGCTGGCGGCAGATGCTAGAACAAAGAATGATGGATGAAATCAATCGGCGGGTGGCCGACGCAGTTGCGGAGTTGGCCCAATCTGGAGCACTGCCGAATCCTAACACCGCCAGCCCTTCTCAACGCCTCGGGAGCAGTTGTGCTTCTACAGGGGTCCCCGATGCGCAGACGCCCAGGTTACCCGTGGAGGAGCAACGGTTCCCCGTGGATGCCATCACGCAACGGACCTCATGTGAGTTGCATGCACCGGTCGGCAACCTCACTATTAAGGTATACTTATACATAATATTTATGCAATCTTGTCAATTGATCCAGGCCTCGAGATCAGAGTTCAACTTGTTTACTTCTGCTATATGTACAGGTAGCGTACGGGAGTGCGTTAGCAACCCTGGCAGGGCAGAGCAGTCATGGCATGGACATTCCAACAGGCTACGCCAGCGTCTGCGTCGAGCAAATAGTTGATCCCCAGTATGAAGGTCTAGAGCTCGACTTCCCGGGAGGCGACGGGGAAAAGACATTGGCAGATGCGCTTCATGGGATCATTCTATGGAAGAAACGCTACATCATTATTCCCAGCACGGGGCCATCTCCTCAGACCTCAAGACCGCTCCCCGTAGATCCCCAGCAGCGACCTTCTCCTCATACCTCGAGACCGGCATCTCCTGCTCCAGGACCGTCCCTTCCATCTATATCAAGGTCTCCATCTCCACCACATCCTGGTGCTGGGAGCGACGACGACAATAACAACACCCCTCCCCGATCACCGTCGCCGGCACCAAGAGCGGCCCCCTTGAAGGAACCTGCAGCACCACTAAAGAAGTCACGAGCACCACCTCCCAAGCAAAGACAGAGAAAGAAGAAAACAAAGGACCCTGAAGTGACTCGTAAGGAACGCTGGGAGGCAATGTCTCATGAAGAACAGTGGGCAGAAATCCAACGAGAGGCTAGTGAGTGGTTCAAGAAACAAGCCGAATTAAAAAAGGCAAGGGAGATGGAGCCACCGCCAGTAAGTCGGTGAGATTTAAACTTTTTTATCAGGATGGAAGAAGGAGCCAAGAAAAGGATACCACTCTTATCAAACTATGAACGGGCTCTAGTAAAGGCTGATGAAAAGGATAAAAGGAAAGGAAAGTCATCTTCCAGCGGTGCTGTCCCCGACCTCAGCCATTTATCAAAAAAAGACGCTCAACGGGTAAAAGCAATGCCCTTGCATCAACAAGCAGAAGTATTGAAGTTCATGCAAGAAATAGGTCTGGGACTTGATGAATGCCTAGGGTAAGTTGAGACGCCAACTGCACCGCCCCCTGAACCGAGATGGCCTTATGAGCTAGGCAAACCTCTAGTAAAGCCTTCATTGGTACGGAAGCTATCAACAAAGATGTACGAATTCCATCAATGGTACATGATGGCATCCGCCGACTCGAGGGAGATGATCAGCATGAAGGTAAAACCGATAGATTTTCACGGTGAAGGGGAGAAAGTGCTGTGGCTAGACTTCAAGGATATATACGAAGTGTACCATCATGATGCCCTGGACGTCTCTCTGATCAACGCTTGGATTCTGTAAGTGTCCGTTTATCTCTACATGTAAATTTTGGCGTGCGTCACCGTACTAACTTCATCTTCCATTTCATGTAGGATGCTAATTCAGACATGCCGCCGAGATGCGTACCTACATATAGGCTTCATGGATCCATCTATAGCTAACCAACAACAGATACAATTAGCGCCAGAAAAAACCTTTGCGGAAATATACAATTTCCTATACAAACAAACATTTAAGGATTTCATACTACTTCCATACAACTTCAAGTAAGTGTGTGTATACCGTCTACTTTCGATGTCTTTTTATTTATCTCTACATGTTAGTTAGCTCTAATATGCATGAACATTTTACGCACGCAGCTTCCACTGGATCCTTATTATAATTGAGCCTGAAAGAAGCCACGTCACTGTCTTTGATTCGTTAAGGAAAGATCCGGTGGACTACCAAGAATTGCAAGACATGCTAGGCTTGTAATAATTCTGGACCTTTATCTCTATGCAAAAATTTATTTCCTAAATTTTATCCCTGTTACACTATGTCGTTCATTATTCTAATCCGCAGCGCATGGAAACAATTCATAAGGACACACAAAGGTCCATTCAAAGAAAATCTTACATGGAACACAGACTTCCCGGTACGTATGCAGTCTGCACATTTATTACATTGTATAACACAAATATTTCATAACTTATTTTTTTCCGCACTGAAGTGCTTAAGACAGGAACCCGGGAATAATCTATGTGGCTACTACATCTGTGAGCACATGCACAGTTTTTTGGGACCCAAGGGACCGAAGATGACGCCGCACAACTTTAAAGTACGTAAAATAAATATATTACTAGTTAATTATTTTCTAGCTCCTTATATGTATTTGTTCATGTAATATTCACAAATTTCCAAATTATAGATGTTAAATATTCAACAAGGACTCTTGAAGGAAGAAAGAGTAGCGGCAATATGTGAAGGTCTCATTGGATTCATAATGGACGAGGTGGTAAATCCAAAAGGAGAATTTTATTACGATGGACGACAATTAGACACTCCGATCAGCAACACCACGACGGGAAGATCGTAGGAAGATACTTTGATTTATTTGTATATATAATACGCGCTAATTATGATCGATTTGTACTAAGCTAGTTGAATTGTGTATATGAATTGTGTATAAGGATTGTGTATATATATAGTAATTGTATAATTACAAATCCCATTCGTTTAAATACTAGTTAATTTCGTTCTAAAAAAATCTCAACTACAAGGTTAACAAATTAAAAGGGCCGCGGTACTACGTATACGTGATGCATGCATGAAAAATTCAGGCGTCATGGCAGTGCCATGCAAGCGCCATTTAGTCCCGGTTGGTGTCACCAACCGAGACTAAAGGGCCTGTCCCGCGCCTGGCGTGGCAGGCCCTTTAGTCCCGGTTAGTGACACCAACCGGGACTAAAGGGGGACCTTTACTCCCGGTTAAAAGACCCGGGAGTAAAGACCCCCCCCTTTTGTCCCGGTTGGTTTATCCCGGATGGATATCCGAGAGATATGCACCCTACCAACCGGGACTAAAGGCCAATTCTCTACCAGTGGTTTTGTTTTGCTGGATCAATAATGCGAAGTGTAAACATGTTTGTAAGGAAAATGGCCCTAGACCATAGTGTTCTCGGTGATTAATGACAATATAGTCATTGGAAATAATGTGTTTGCAAGATGAACCTTTGGAGGTGTTTTACAGGTTCCAAGGATGAATTACCAAACCATCAAATGATAAGAAATAGAAAGACTATAGTTTTATTCTAAATCTTATAAATGATGGTAATGAAGCCAGGACAAAGACACGCGAAGATTTGAAGTGAATTCTGCTAGAATTGTGCACTGACACATTCCACTGATCTATACAGTGACCATTGGAAGAGGCACTGAATCAGTCAGTGACATGGAGGACAGCAGCAGGGCCAAGAAGCGTGCACTGTTATCACCGACACATTCGGTGGGCACAATGAGCGTCCATAGAATCAGTCGGTGAGGATTGGCTCGGCTCAAGATCGGCTCATATTCGGCTCTGGAAGTTTGAGAAGTTATTTAAAGTCCAACCGATTCATACAGAGGTTCAAGAAGATGGAGCATTGAATCAGTCGGTGAAGGAAGGAGCATGAAGACTACGGCTCAGGGGTCACCGACTCATTCGGTGATGCCCTTCACATGTCACGGAATCAGTCGGTGGTACATGTGGGGTCCGGGCATCAGTGGGCGTGAGTTGTCCAATGGCTAGATGAGATGGCATGCACCGTTTCATTCAGTGACATCTCCTGCGCACCACCGAATCAGTCGGTGCTATGCAGAAAGTTGCAACAGCTTGCAACAACTAGTTTCTTGGCTTGGGGCTATTTATACCCCATTGTCCGGCCATTTGAGAGGTGTTAGAGCTATTTATACCCAATTGTCCAGCTATTTATACAGCTGAAGGCTTATATTCCACATACACACCAGTGCTCTAGCCACCAAAGTGCTAAAGAGAAGATTAAGACAATTAACATAAGGCTTAGGTTTTGATTAGTGCCCTTGTGAGGGCATTCCCTTGAGAGGTGCTCCAACAACGAGGACTAGTGGAAAGTTTTGCTTTCCGATACCTCGGTTAAAAATTGCCGTGTTGTCACATCGGGAGTTTGCCTTCTCTACCTCATTTACTTTCGCATTTCTTATTGCATTTACATTTCCAAGTTTACCTTTCTAAGAATTGCCATATGTAGTTCATAGGATTGGAACTTAGGGTGCAAAACTCTTTTACGGTAGAGATAGCAATACATAGAAAAACCTAGTGCACATCTAGATAGAAATTGAAATAGGTTTTTATATGTGCTTGGAGCCTTAGTTTTTAGAACACCCAATTCACCTCCCTCTTTAGGTGTCACGATCCCTTCAGATTCTAATAACGTACCATTTTCTCTGAAATGGACACCCTCGTATGCACATTCATGCACACTTACCCCTGTGAACAAACGCACACACGCCTTACCCTCATGAGCTCATACGAAAGATTGGACCTACGTAACCTAAGATTGCAACCTAAGATTGCAAGTGTATTTACTGTAAATTTAGTTTTGCTTTTGATCTTCCGGACTATATGACCTATTAAATACAAAGATATTATCAAAAAAGAAAACCAAGAAAATGCTAGTAGCTTGTAATGAGATATTTCCCTGGTAGAAAAATCAGCTTTAGTCTAGTTGGTAGGCCTCAAATCTCTCTAAAATCCATTCAGGGTAAAATTTTTGAGACGGAAAGGGGGTCTTTAGTCTCGGATCGTTCAATCGGGACTAAAGACCCTCTTTAGTCCTGATTGGTAAAACCAACCGGGGCTAAAAAATTTTGGGCGCCGCCTAGCCGCTGCCGGCGCGGCCTCCGCTCGCGCCTGTCCCGCTCTGCCTCCGCCTCCCCCGCGCGTGGCCCGCGGTGTCGCCCCTTTGGAAGTGACACTAAGGCTAGGTTCTTCTCCTCAAATGATGGTTTCCTATGGAGCTATCTGACTTTGCATAAAATTAGTAGGGTAACTCATGATTAATGTATTGAGTTCCATACACCGACCAATTCAACTCCTAAAAAGTGGAAAATTCACACTACATAAAGTTAGGGCACATCTAAATTAATTTGATACAGATTTATCTGTGTTGTTTCTTGGAGACTTTCTTTTTAAGTATCCTAATTTAGGACGCCACATGCCCCTTCACAAGAGAGCATTTATTTTTCTTCATGTTTTACTCACTCTAAAATAGTAAGGATTTCTTTTCAAGATTAAGATATGAAAAGAGGTGAAGAGAAATTTACACGAGACCAAAGAGGAATTTTTTTGCTAGCTTGCACTGGATAGAATCATGAACCATTAGTGACCGAATCGAGAGAAGAAGCAATTTGATGGATTAATTGTAGACAAATAAAATGATCATATTGCACTACTTGAATTAGATTGCATCTAATAAACACAATTTTCTATACAAGACATAAAAATTTAGAAACTATTTTATCATGAGAACAAAAGCATATAAAGTAAACATAACCAAATCATATAGCATTCTCAAATGATTATGTTCAAACAAAAACCGTATGTAAACCACTCGCTAGCACGCCGAACATGCATACATATCCACAACATATACAAGACATCAATATATAAGCAAAAAATTCAACTAAAACAAGGTAGAATTTTATCATGAGCAATTGACAATACATGTAAATATATCGATGCAATAAATTACAAACAAGTGGTGCAGATACAAACTAAACCATGGCAACCAAGGGGACTGATGCACCGGTAGAGAATTAGCCTTTAGTCCCGGTTGGTAGGGTGCATATCTCCCGAAAATCCATCCGGGATAAACCAATCGGGACAAAAGGGACGGTCTTTAGTCCCGGGTCTTTTAACCGGGAGTAAAGGTCCCCCTTTAGTCCCGGTTGGTGTCACCAACCGGGACTAAAGGGCCTGCCACGCCAAGAGCAGGACAGGCCCTTTAGTCCCAGTTGGTAAAAGCAACCGGGAGTAAAGGGCGCCCCTTTAGT
Source organism: Setaria italica (assembly GCF_000263155.2). Classification (NCBI taxonomy): domain Eukaryota; kingdom Viridiplantae; phylum Streptophyta; class Magnoliopsida; order Poales; family Poaceae; genus Setaria; species Setaria italica. Next base: position 28,194,274 of record NC_028457.1, read on the forward strand.
CCCGGTTGGGTTTCCGAACCGGGAGTAAAGGGTTACCCTTTAGTCCCAGCTGGATTCCAACCGGGACTAAATGGTGCCCTGAATGGCACCTGCCTGGCGCTTGAACTTTTCATGCATGCATCACGTACATAGTACCGCGGCTCTTTTGTTAACCTTTAGTAGTTGAGATTTTTTTAGAATGAAATCAACTAGTATTTAAACGAATGGGATTTGTAATTATACAATTACTATATATATACACAATTCATATACACAATTCAACTATAGTACAAATCGATCATAATTAGCGCGTATTATATATACAAAAAAATCAAAGTATCTATCTACAATCTTCCCGTCAACGTGTTGCTGATCGGAGTGTCTAATTATCGTCCATCGTAATAAAATTCTCCTTTTGGATCTACCATCTCGTCCATTAGGAATCCAGTGAGACCTTCATATATTGCCGCTACTCTTTCTTCCTTCAAGAGTCCTTGTTGAATATTTAACATCTATAATTTGGAAATTTGTGAATGTTACACGAACAAATACATATAAGGAGCTAGAAAATAATTAACTAGTAATAGTTTTATTTTACGTACTTTAAAGTTGTGCGGTGTCATCTTTAGTCCCTTGGGTCCCATAAAACTGTGCATGTGCTCACTGATGTAGTAGCCACATAGATTATTCCCGGGTTCCTGTCTTAAGCACTTCGGTGCGGAAAAAAATAAGTTATGAAATATTCGTGTTATACAATGTAATAAATGTGCAGACTTCATACGTACCGGGAAATCTGTGTTCCATGTAAGTTTTTCTTTGAATGGAACTTTGTGTGTCCTTATGAATTGTTTCCATGCGCTGCGGATTAGAATAATGAATGATATAGTGTAACAGGGATAAAATTTAGGAAACAAACTTTTGCATAGAGATAAAGGTCCAGAATTATTACAAGCCTAGCATGTCTTGCATTTCTTGGTACTCCACCGGATCTTTCCTCAACGAATTGAAAATAGTGACGTGGCTTCTTTCAGGCTCAATTATAATAAGGATCCAGTGGAAGCTGCGTGCGTAAAATGTTCATGCATATTAGAGCTAACTAACATGTAGAGATAAGGAAAAAGACATCAAAAGTAGACGGTATACACACACTTACTTGAAGTTGTATGGAAGTAGTATGAAATCCTTGAATGTTTGTTTGTATAGGAAATTGTATACTTCCACCAAGGTTTTTTCCGGCGCTAATTGTATCTGTTGTTGGTTAGCTACAGATGGATCCATGAAGCCTATATGTAGGTACGCCTCTCGGCGGCATGTTTGAATTAGCATCCTACATGAAATGGAAGATGAAGTTAGTACGGTGACGCACGCCAAAATTTACATGTAAAGATAAACGGACACTTACAGAACCCAAGCGCTGATCAGAGAGACGTCCAGAGCATCATGATGGTACACTTCGTATATATCCTTGAAGTCTAGCCACAGCACTTTCTCGCCTTCGCCGTGAAAATCTATCGGTTTTACCTTCAGGTCGAGCATCTCCCTCGAGTCGGCGGATGCCATCATGTACCATTGATGGAATGCGTACATCTTTGTTGATAGCTTCCGTACCAATGAAGGCTTTACTAGAGGTTTGCCTAGCTCATAAGGCCATCTCGGCTCAGGGGGCGGTGCAGTTGGCGTCTCAACTTACCCTAGGCATTCATCAAGTCCCAGACCTATTTCTTGCATGAACTTCAATACTTCTGCTTGTTGATGCAAGGGCATTGCTTTTACCCATTGAGCGTCTTTTTTTGATAAATGGCTGAGGTCAGGGACAGCACCGCTGGAAGATGACTTTCCTTTCCTTTTATCCTTTTCATCAGCCTTTACTAAAGCACATTCATAGTTTGATAAGAGTGGTATCCTTTTCTTGGCTCCTTCTTCCATCCTGATAAAAAAGTTTAAATCTCTTCGATTTACTGGTGGTGGCTCCATCTCCCTTGCTTTTTTTTCTTCGGCTTGTTTCTTAAACCACTCACTGGCTTCTCGTTGGATTTCTGCCCACTGTTTCGCATGAGACATTGCCTCCCAGCGTTCCTTACGAGTCACTTCAGGCTCCTTTGTTTTCTTCTTTCTCTGTCTTTGCTTGGGAGGCGGTGCTCGTGACTTCTTTAGTGGTGGTGCAGGTTCCTTCATGGGGGCTGCTCTTGGTGCCGGCGACGGTGATCGAGGAGGGGTGTTGTTATTGTCGTCGTCGCTCCCACCACCAGGATGTGGTGGAGATGGAGACCTTGATATAGATGGAAGGGACGGTTCTGGAGCAGGTTGTGCAGGAGATGACGATCTCAAGCTATGAGGAGAAGGTCGCTGCTGGGGATCTATGGGGAGCGGTCTTGAGCTCTGAGGAGATGGCTCCGTGCCGGGAATAATGATGTAGCATTTTCCCCATAGAATGATCCCATGAAGCGCATCTGCCAGTGTCTTTTCCCCTTCGCCTCCCGGGAGGTCGAGCTCTAGACCTTCATATTGGGTATCAACTATTTGCTCTATGCGGACGCTGGCGTAGCCAGGTGGAATCTCCATGCTATGACTGCTCTGCCCCGCCAGGGTTGCTAACGCACTCCCGTACGCTACCTGTACATATAGCAGAACTAAACAAGTTAAACTCCGATCTCGAGGCATGGATCAATTGACAAGATTGCATAAATATTATGTATAAGTATACCTTAATAGTGAGGTTGCCGACCAGTGCATGCAGCTCACATGTGGTGCATTGCGTGATGGCATCCACGGGGAACCATTGCTCCTCCACGGGTAACCTGGGCGTCTGCGCATCGGGGACCCCTGTAGAAGCACAACTGCTCAAGAGACGTTGAGAAGGGCTGGCGTTGTTAGGATTCGGCAATGCTCCAGATTGGGCCAACTCCGCAACTGCGTGGGCCACTCAACGATTGATTTCCTCCATCATTCTTTGTTCTTGTGCCTGCACTTTGGATTCTAGCATCTGCCACCAGCTCCCCTCGATCTGTTCCTTTCTTCGCTTCCGGCTTCTGTACGAGGCGCTATCGCCTCGGAAAGCAAACTTCCACGGAATGACCCCGAACCCTCAGCAACGTCCTGGGTGCTGCGGATTACCGAGGGCCAATGTGAGCTCATCATTTTCTCAATCCACCTTCAACCTCCCAGCCTTAGAATCTTCAATGTTCTTCACAAGATGTTCGACCTTCTCACGTATTGTGTCATTGAAAATCAACGTCCCATCCTCTTGGCTCAGGGAGCCTCCATGAGCGTAATACCAATTTTTTGATCGTTCGGGCCATTCAATAGTTGCAGGTACGATTCCCTGTTCGATCAGATCTTGTTCCATCTTTCTCCACTTGGGAATTGCTGAGCCTTACCTACCTCGCCCCAGATGATGATGGTAGCCCTTCTGACTAGCATTTGTTGTGTTGGTCATGATCTTTTTCACACCGTCTTCACTCCTCTTATATTCAACAAATGCATCCCAGTGGTCCCTCAACTTTGGCCACGCGTTGAAGCCTGGAGTTTGGCCCTTCTTAATGTAGTGGGTATCCAGCATCTTCTTGAATGTCTGGAATTGTGTAGCCATCTTCTTAAGCGTCCATGCTTTCACATCCTTCTCAATATATCCTTCGGGGAATGTGAAATGTCTCTTGACATCTTCCCACAGCATATTTTTTCTGCTCCGGGAGGGCGTACGGATTAGTGCTTCTACCCTTCCATTCTCTGATGCTGATAGGCACGTTGTCCCGGACGATTGCCCCGATCTGACTCATGTACTTCTTTGCTACTTTCTCGGGAGCAACCGGCCTGCCCTCTTCTGTCACTTCCGTGATGACAAGCCTCCCTTCCATCACCTTTGTACGACCTCGGGTCTTCTGCCCTTGCGTGGATCAAGAGGGCTAACAGTTCAAGATTCGTTAATTAGTACGTAGTAGTAACGGTGGCGTGAAACAATACAAGAATCGTTATATATACCTCGCCGGAACCTTCCGCCACGGTAAGGTGTTGCTGGGGCTGTTGCTCTTCATTCCCATCGGCGGACATGTTGAGGAACATGTCCGCCTGGGTGCCCTCTTCATTGGTGTACGATAGTGGAAGGTTGTCGCCACTGCCATCACCAGCGATTATCTGCTCCATGATATACCTTGCGGTCTCATCGTCTGCCATTTCAACTATTGATTGAAACATACATGGAATCATACATGACAGTCATACAAATTGCCTTAGTTATATGTACATAAGGGTATATACATGAAATCATAAAATAACAAGAATCCCACAAAGTCCGGAATATTTATACAAATTTCTACAAATTTGACAAATTTCTAGCAATAACATGAATTTGTACGAATTTCTAGCAATAACATGAATTTTGTACGAATTTCTAGTAATAACATGAATTTTTACGAATTTCTAGCAATAACATGAATTTTTACGATTTTCTAGCAATAACATGAATTTTGTACGAATTTCTAGCAATAACATGAATTTTTACGAATTTCTAGCAATAACATGAATTTGTACGAATTTCTAGCAATAACATGAATTTTGTACGAATTTCTTGCAATAACATGAATTTTTACGAATTTCTAGCAATAACATGAATTTGCGGAGGCCGAGGCGGCGGAACGGCGGAGGCGGGGACGGAGCGAGGTGGCCGCAGCAACGATTAATTTCTACCAAATTTCTACTAATTTGTCCATATTTATTGGAATTTCTAGCAATAACATGAATTTGCGATGGAGGCGGAACGGCGGAGGCGGGGACGGAACCACGGACGGTGCCTAGGTTGGGACGGCGGCGGTTAGGGCGGCGGGACGGCGGAGGCGGGGACGGAACCACGACGAAACACGATTCATTCTAACCTAGGCAGAGCGACGAACCTAATTACTACTAGTTACTACTAATTTACACTAATTTGATTTTCTAACACATATACAAAATCTATTGAATTTCTACCTAATTACTACTCCTTTCTATTTATTTTCTAACTTAAAAAAAGGCCCTTGCTGATGCAAGCCGATGGGCTTGCGTCAGCAAGGCGGTACTCCCGGCGCCAGTGCCGGCGCGGCGGACCTCGCGCGCGGTCGACGGTGGCCGAGGCGACAAGGTGGCTGGGGCGGCGGGACGGCGGAGGCGACGACGGAGCGAAGGCGCGCGGGACGGCGGAGGCGGGATGGCGATGAGGCGGCGACGGGAGGCGATGGGGGGCGACGAGGCAGCGACGAGGATGGAGGCGGTGACGAGGCCCGCGATGGAGGTGGCCGGTGGCGACGAGGTAGGGGTCGGGCGTGACGGAGGAGGATCGAGGCGGGCTGGAGCGATGGAGGAGGAGGATGTCTGGGTGCGGTCGGGCGGCGGGACGACGACGGCCGGGGCAATGGGGGACGGCGGCGACGGCGGCCGGCGAGGGAGGCGGACGGGCGGCGACGAAGCAGAGCGCGCGCGGGACTTGGCGAAAATTTTGCTAAGTGTAACTGGTGTAGGGGTAGAAGGGGCTACAGTGCCTTTTAACCCTCCACCTTTTATCCCGGTTCGTAATGGCACCCGGGACTAAAGGCCCTTTTGTCCCGGGTGCCATTACGAACCGGGATAAAAGGTGGAGGGTTAAAAGGCACTGTAGCCCCTTCTACCCCTACACCAGTTACACTTAGCAAAATTTTCGCCAAGTCCCGCGCGCGCTCTGCTTCGTCGCCGCCCGTCCGCCTCCCTCGCCGGCCGCCGTCGCCGCCGTCCCCCATTGCCC
>NC_028457.1:28201103-28206460 GCF_000263155.2 Setaria italica
GGATTTTATTTATCTTTTCACTGCATTTCAGGATGAAAAACAAAAACCTTCACATATTTTGTACATGCAAAAATATATTTAATTAGCGAGTAAATTGACAATAAGTGTGATTTAGTCATTAATTCTATACCAGTTCATTTAGCCTCTAAAATATTTATTTTACTGCATCGCTGTGATCAAGAAATTATGCAATTAAATAATTTCAATGCGCAGAAAAATCCATGTATATATGTGGTTAACATTGTTCATGTTTATCTAATAAATCTTCACCTAACAAATTTAAGAACACATGAAATCATACATAGGGTAAGTTAAAAATTGTATCAATTACTACACAAAGATCATGTAAATTTAGCGCATTACAATACAACGTTGTAAAATTTCTTCTTCACGAAAGTTCCTTGATCATGATCGCGGTGTAAGTACGGAGCCTCTTCTTTGGATAGCAGGATGGTTGGATCAACTTCAACGGCGAATGGAGGCATGCCATCAAATTGATCATAATCATCTGATTGGTCTGTTTTATCCTCGACTCCCACGATTTTTCTTTTACCTAGAAGAACTATGTGGCACTTTGGCTCCCATGTCTCTTCTGGATTTCTCTTGGGTTTGCTACACATGTCCTTCACATAGAACATCTGATGCACATCATTGGCAAGTACGAATGGGTAAGCACTGTATCCAGTCTTGCTCAGATCTAATATTGTCATTCCGTACTGATCTTTGGTTACGGCAGCTAGCTTCACCCAATTGCAAAGAAATAGAGGGATGTACAGCGGTCCATATTCGAGTTCCCATATCTCCTGTATGAAACCATAATACGACTCCTTGCTATTATTTTTGTCCATGGCATCTATGCGGACACCACTATTCTGGTTCGTGCTTTTCTGGTCCTGGGCTCTCGTGTAAAATGTATAACCATTTATCTCATAGCCTTGGCATTTTATGATTGTGCTAGCAGGTCCCCTAGCTAACCAGGCAAGCTGTGGGTGAATCTCAGAGTTACCCATAAGTTGTTGGCGCAACCAGGAGGGAAAAGTTTCCATGTGATGACGGGTAAGCCAAGCATCGGATTTGGTCGGGTTTTTGGAAACTACCATCTGCCTGTGCTGCTCGATATACGCTACCAGCCCCACCAACAACGTCGTCATTGCTAGCGACGCTGTTGATAGCGCCGGTGAGGACACTGGCACCAGCAGCGAGTTCGCTAGTGACGTCACTGGCCCATTGCCACAATTGGTTACCAACTTGTAGGTCGACGAGAACCCTACGGGCCGCCGCCGCAGGAGGCACGACGGAGCATAGCTGCACGGCGGTGGCGACCAGGACGAGGAGCAAGACGGTGTTCCTGGCCATGACTGCCATCAACGAACTTGTGGAGCTATATGTGGTGTGCCACAAGAAAGCTAATCAGAGATCAGCGTGCTTAATTTTGTGGTGCTGCAGTTGATGGTTCTTGAAGTGGCGTCCATGGCTGCAATATATAGGGAAGCACTGGGGTTGGAGCTGACATTGAAAATGACCATCAGGTTCGCGTGCATGCATTGCTAAGTTACAACTCGTCGGTTGACAGACTTGCAATCTGGATGCATATCGTGGATTACTAATTTGTTACAGGCCTAGTCAACTGGACAGCCTGCACGGTTGCGTTGCATTGGTTAATTAGCTAGGCTAGGCACGCACGTTCTCTGATCTTATGAACTTCATGTGCAGGTGTCAGTCATATGTTGAAGGTGCTAAAGTGTTTGTGCAGCATAATTAGACACTGATGCTCGCACTACGTTGATATCAAGATCGAAAATTTACATATACTACACGGAGATAAGCCGAATACACACAGCTGGTATGGAGATTGCACAAGCTCAGATGTCCATTATTGTTCCATTGTCTTCCAACAACTAAATCTTTTTCCCAAGTTCCATTGTCTGAAATTTGAAAATTCAACTAAGAAACATGCAACTCACGACTAACTAAATCTACAAGAAATTCATCCATTCACACCCACTGCAATTTGAACTAAAGTTTCAACTAAATTTTAACAAAATTTCAACCATTCGATACGAGGAAGGGGGTGGCTGCTGATTGGTTTCACTGGGCTTGGTGGAGACGATGGTCACCTATGTATGTTGTTCACGCAGTGTACTGAATATTGGTACCCCCACCTCTAGGGGATCTCAATCCCCTCACTACTGGGGAAAGCCCCATCGGTACCTGTTCGTAACCCCTTTAGTACCGTTTGCGCAACCGGTATTGCTAGTTCGGTACTAATCAAGTTCCTCCTTGAATTCACCCACGTGATGTCGACGGAATCGAGCCCTCCTTGAATTCACCCTAATCAAGTCCCTTTAGAGAATCATTCGGATATTACGGAGATTGTGGAGTTTAAAGAAGAGTAAAATACATGAATGGCCATGGGGCTCATTAATGACACCTTTTTAGCCTTGTTTATCTTTAATAATGACTTGAATTATACCTAAACTATTGATCACACCTAATAAATGGGCCATTTTCGCATGTGTATTGTATTTTGGAGGACATTCTATTTTCACAGGAAATTGGACCATAATGGAGCATAATTGGACAAGGCCCTGAGCAAGCGACAACCCAGAGAAAGCCGAAGGCCAACGAGCCCAAAAAGGGCCTAGGCGAATCGGTCTATGGAGCCCATGCCGATCGGCCTAGGGTCCCATTTCGTGCTTATTCTTAATGAGCAATCCTCCGGGAACACTTAAGGACTAAGTCTCTAAAGATATGGCAAGTTGATCTCGGGATCAAAGTGAATCAAGCGGAGATTTGGAAGGTTATCAAGAACCATTCTTATCCCGAGGTTATCGTCATGTCAGGTCCACATTGCAAGTGAAATTAAACTCCAGAACATTAGAGGAGATTTGGGGACAAAGGGAGAGGCAAGAGGCTAGAAGAAAGGGCCAGGCCAATCGGCCTAGACCCACCTAGGCCGATCGGCCTAGGCCATTCTCTCGCCCCCTCGACTTCCCATTTCAACCACGGGTCCTCCAGACTATAAATACCTCCAGTATCCATCTCCACGTAGAATAATCTCGACGTATTCGACAGTAAGCAGCAGAGAAGCAGAAGGAGCCTAATGTTTCATGGACCTCTAATATTAATTTTTGGCAACTTTAGCCATTAGTCCTAGATTACTAGGGAATTTGTACCCTTAATCAAATGTTATTAAGGACAATAAGCGAATTATGAACTTGTAATACAGATCAAGTCAGTTTTGGTCAACTCATTTGAAAAAGGTCAAATTTGGTCAAAAATCAAACAAAAGATTCAAATTTCAAAAATTTGGCAAAAAATGGAACAAAGAGTTGGAAGTGCATGAAACATAATGGAGTCATGTTTGGACCAAGAATTAGATCAGAAGGGTCTTAAATTTAAGGTCAAAGATGTTGAACAAGGTCCACTCTAACAAAGCTATGAAAATTTCCAAGTCTGAAAACAGTATCAAGTGACCAACTTTGAAATGGAATTCAGAGAGATTTTGTATATAAACTTTGGAAGTTTCTGGACTATAAATAAACTTGGATACCTAGTGATTGTTTGGGGCTAGTTGTTGACAAGAGAAATCCAAGATTTCATATTCAAATGAAAGCTTAAAGTTTGAATGTTTGAACTATTTTGAATCATTTCTGACGAAACTGAATTGGCAGCCATTTAACACTGAGTGTCAGCCGGAAGTTGAAGGGATTGCTGAAGAAACTAACATTGAAGTAGCTCAAGGCAAGCTCCGGAGCATGTAAACCTATTACTTTCCAAATTCATTATCATGTGCTAAAATTATTGGTTATTTCTCTACCCATGCATTTGGTATAGGAGTTGATTGAAACCTTACTTTTATGCACAATCCGGCCTTGATTAGTTAGGACATCTTTACCATCTATTTAAATAACTAGTAATATCCTATGCTTAGCACTGCCTAGTTATGCAACCTTTCGTACCCAAATTTCATTATTCATGTTCCATGTTTGATAATTATATATCTTTCATTTTAGTTGTAGTAGTTTTTGATATATTAGTCTTATCTATTTCCTATAATTTCATAGATAAGATATTGTATAGAACTTCTTTGTGGAACCATGATGAACAAAGCCAAGTTGGAGATGCTCAGAAATAGGCCCTTAATATGCTGTCTAAAGTTTAGATCAATTATTAATGCATCTTAATGACTTCAAATGAAAAAACTCAAAATTACAAAGTTTTAGATCTCGTTGAGAGCTACATGTTTCATATAAAAATCATCTTCATTCAAGTTTGTATGAAAAAGGTATGATTTTTCAAAAGTCAGAGCTTGTCACGGCACTCCGGGTGGCGTGACAACATCCGGTGGGAGTGGCGTGACAAGCTTTCCACGTGAAATGTGCGGCAGACCCCTTCCGTGCATTCCGAAGTGGTACCTTGTCACGCCATTGCATGTGGCACGATAGAGTGCTCTTGTCACGCCATGCGAACCGACGCGACCAAAAGGGTCAACTTTGCAGATATTTGTTTGGGTGGGTTATTTTTAAAATATTAGTTAAAAAGGGTTAAAAATAAAAAAATTCTTGAATGACAGGCTTGCAATCAGAGGATACCTAGTAGTTCGTTGCAGATCGGCTTTTTAGTCTACTCTATCGGCAGCCTCGGTGCGTCGGTTATAGCTAGCCATGTATTCTTTTTTGTCCCTTAAGAATGTGCTGTGCAGGTGTTATATGTTGAAGATGGTCATGTATGTGCAATATAATTAGACACTCGAGCACCATGCTGATCTCAAGATCGAGTATATGCATATAGTACATGGGGATAACTAAGGCCAATCATTAACATAGATGGTTTTGATTCCAAATCTTTTGAAGATCGGAGCAGCTGGCATTATTGCCGGTTTCCATGGTTCGGGCGAAGATGGTCATGTACCATACCATCTGCGTGGTGAATTAATGGATGCTAGATGCATACTACACGGTACGGTGCACGTAGGGAGGATGCAATGTAAGTGCTATTCTACAGGGACTGTCACCTGGTTCCTTTCCCTGCTCCATATATTTCTGAGCCTTTAGCGAAAGAAGATTCAGAAGCTATTGTTCAGCACTCGTCCACAGCCCGGGACGCCATCAGTCTCCCTCACAGCTTGGCCTTCTTGTCACCTCCTCCAAGTGCCAACCATGTCGTCCAACTTTTTTGTTTTTTGACCCTTTTTTTGAAACATTCTCACAAATAAGCTCCTGGTGAAAATATTTCAAAATTTGGACCCAAAGCCAAGCGTTCACGTCTCGGCGCTGGAGGTTCTGGCGCCTAGTTTGTTGCGCAGCTGGTGAGGTGGACGCTGACATGGCGGGGGCTTGGCGCTAGGGTGGATG
>NC_028457.1:28206834-28267462 GCF_000263155.2 Setaria italica
TCGAATAGAGGTGAGGCAGGGGAAGGGGGAAAAGGTAGGGGAGGAAATTGCGATTCCGCTTGAATGGCAACTCTAAAAAAAAGGACACGCTAAATTGCCCATTCTCGACATAACCTAACCTCTATTTTGCCATTAGGGCTCCCTTTTAATCCCATTTCCTTTTTCCTTTTCCTCTCCTTGCCCACAGGAAAAAGGGTGGTTTTGGCCCTTTTTTCTTTTATTTTTCAATTTTGTAAGTTCCCAAATATTATTTCATGTAATGCGGCGATTTTCATCTGATTGGTATCTACGTATTATTTACGTGGTTCTCAATTGTTCTCCAAGACGGATCTGAACATTTTTTATCTCTTTCCCCTTCTGTCATTAGCCATTTTCCTGTCTGGCCACCGCTCCTACACACCCGCCGTTGCCCGCCGCTCGTCCCCGACCGTCCACCGCTCATCCACGCGGCTGCCCGTCGTTCCTCCGCGCGCCCGCCCGCCACTCCTCTGCGCGCCCGCCGCGCCGGCCCGCCACCCCGCCGCGCTCGCCCGCCGCTGCTCCACCGGCCGCCGCGTCGGCCCGCTGCCTGTGGCTGCTTCCTCCTCCTGCAAGGTAATAGATATAGTTAGATACAATTTAGCTAGATAGATAGATAAATAGAATTTAGATAGAATAGTTAGAATTTAGATAGATAGGTATAATAGTTTAATAGAATAGTTAGATAGATAGTTAGATAGAATTTTCTTCATATGTAATTTTCTTTACAAAGTTATGTAGTTAGTATGGTAGTTAGTTAAATAGTTATATACTTAGTTACATAGTTAGTTAGTAGTACTTAGTAGTTATTAGTGAATTGATAGTACTTGTATTTAGTATGCTTCATTTATGTTGGACTAAAGGAATTTTGTGTTGTTATGTGTATAGACTAGATGGACAACCTAGTGAGCATTTATCATGGAGGCACTGTGGAAAAAGATCATTATGGATATGTTGAGCTTGTTGAGATGCAAAGGGTGGCTATGTTATTCGATGAGAAGCCTTCATTTAGTGAGTTGGTTAGAAAGGCTCGGGAGGAGCTACATTGCCATGGAGATGATGGCATCATAGTTGAGGGTGTACTTCACCTAGATACCCCTCCCAACTTCCTAAGGAAGATGATCCCAATTTGGTGTGCAGACCAGTGGGAGAAGTATGTGAGATCGGTTATGAAGTGCCAGTTCCAAAGTTTGGACGTGGTTGTGCGTCAGGTGTCAGTTGATCCCATCCCTCGTCGGTTTTCCCCACCAATGGGTCAGCATGCACACTTCGATCCTCCCATCCCGGAACCTGTTATGGATGTGGAGGTTGCACCTACGGTTCCCGATGCTAAATCTATCGGGGATAGATCCCCAGTACGTGCAAGGAAGGAAGAAGTTGGACTCCTACTTGGATTCCCCTATAATCTGACTAAGACTCATACCGTGTACTCCTCCTTGTAATCCGACTAGGACTCCCGCCCCCTAGAGTATATAAAGGAGGGCGAGGGTCCCTAGATCGGCAGAACCAAACCAGAGGATCAACTCCTCATACCTCAACACCCAAGCGCAGGGCGCAATACACAACACCCCAAACAGGATGTAGCGTATTACGTTACTCTAGCGGCCCGAACCTATATAAATTTGTGTCTTGTGTCTCGCTTTTACCTTCGAGTTCCAGGTTTGGTGATCCCACACCGACCAATCGACTACCTCGGGTACCCTCTCGGTAGATTGCCGATATAAAAAGCCGACATCTAGCGCGCTAGGTAGGGGAGATCGTCGAGATCATTGGTCGAGCTTGAAGGACCTATTCTCAAGATTAATCTCCTATTCTCAAGATTAATCTACCCGGGTCTCGATGGTTGCACAGCTCAACTTGTCTCCGCGTCGAAGTCGGAACCCAGAATTCTGACGGAATACTTTTCCGCAAATCACCGATTTGGAGTTGAAGCCATTGTAAGCCTGCGCCAGATTTCGAGTCGGAAGCCAGGGAACTTGAAGAGGAAAGGAAGTTACGGATGACCCTAGAGCACCATTTGACTGAGCAACAGAAGCAGCTAGAGGGTCTGGATAATACCAGCATATTGGCAGACCAGTTTACTGACTCGATCCAGGTATATTTGGTGGAAAAGAAACCTGGTAACAAATAAGTTTACTGACTCGATCCAGGTATATTTGGTGGAAAAGAAACCTGGTAACAAATAATTTCAATCTTGTAGTATCTCATTTCACATGTTCATGCTATTATTGAAAACTTAAAGCTCTCCGCACAGCATATTTATTGAATGTCCATCTCCATCGCCACATTCATCCTCTTGCTTTCCAGCTAACTTATAATAAGCAAGTTCCAGATATTAATGGGACTATTTGTTTTGCCTGTTGCAGCTGGATGCACTGAAAACTCCAGATTCTAAGTATATGCCAGATGGCTTTGTTGCATGTCGCTCACGCTATTCAAATGATGTTGAGTTCAGCCCGATTCGTGAAAATGTGGATAATACTGCAGACGAAGATCTATGGACGCGCCTGAACAAAGGTTAATTGTGTTACTGATCTTGACATGCTTGAGATGACTCCTGGTCTGAAACGCGAGACATCCTTGCGACGAGATGCAACATCAGTATGTTACTGCACCAGCCTTATCCTATGATTTTTCTCCGATATTGCTGCTTCCCAGTTTTTTTTTGGACTTTATCTCAGAAAATTGATTAGGGCATAAATTATTACAAAAATTTAGACTAGCAAGGGGGAACTAGATAAATTTTTATTCAGTAGCACCCAAATTCGAGGCGAGTAGGGCAAGAACTTGGGAGGTGGGGGTTTAACATCCATATCTCCCATGAACCTACTGGTACAGTTACACATTAAAAAACAGACCATACAAGGGTACACAAACCTAAACTAGTTGAAAAAACTTTGTCCAATCGCTACTGCTAATTATTATTCATTAATTTCACTTGATGGAAGGTGCAAATTAGCACCATCAAGTGGTGCTATTCCAAAACGTAATGATGCAGAGCATACATGCTAATTTTGGACACATAATGTTTTTTTGTTCTTGCTAATAAACTGGCAAAATGATATTATCTATGTAAGATATACATGCTCAATACTGATGATTGGGGAACCATTAGCTAGAGGTATATTTGCCAAGTGTGAAGCCGGGGACTATGCTTTCAGTTCTGTGATATTCCAGAGGTTTGAATTTTGGTTGATTAAACTTATCTCTGTGTCATGTGAGTACATGAATTGAATGGAAAGCGTTGAACTTAGTAATTTCTTGACCCCTATAGTCGTGCCAATGATACTATCTACTCACATTTTTTTTGCATTACTGAATTTGCTGTTGAATTCAGCTACATTTATCTATATGTCAACCTATATCTCTCGTGTTCAATCTTATGTCGCAAGCTTAATAGGTACATCTTTTGCCATTGCGCACTTGCGCTCTGCATACTTAAACGTCAAATTGGGTTTTCATCATCAATTTCTTTTCATATATGCACATAGGCTGGCTCACTATGCAACAGTCAACATAAGCAACAATGTCTTTCTGGGCGTGTTTACTTATTCACCCTTCTATTTCGGTTCAAATATGCTGGAACTGAGAAATGACTTCCTATATATTTCTCTACCATTTCTTGTGCTCTGCTCTCAGGCCTACTGACGCAAGGTGCCAGAAGTTCGAAAAGGACTGTATCTCTGACCCGCAACAGCTGGATGAATCAAATGCGAGATGTGAGGCCCTCGAGAAGGAGTGCGACCTGCTGAGGGACAAGAACTCGTCCCTGCAGCAGGAGCTCTCCGAGTCCATGCGCGAGGCTGACCGTCTTGTCGCCGAGAAGCAGGTTGAGTTGGAGGACTCAAAGGCTAGGTGCGCTTTGCTTGAGAGGGAGCTCTCCAAGTCTAGGCAGGATGCCGAGCGCCTCGCCACCGAGAAGCAGGAGTTAGCCGGGGAGCTGGGCGTGGAGAGGCAGAAGATGGAGGAGCTGAAGCAGGACATCCGGGTGATCAGCCGTGCCTTCTCACAGCGGGAAGGGCAGCTCACTTCGCTGTACACCAAGTCCAAGGCGATCCTGGAAAACTGCAAGGCCTCGCACGTCGCTACCCTTCCTTGATGGCTGAGTTGAGACGCGTGCACACTGCTGGGTAAGAAATGTCTCTGCACAGACTGCATCTATGCGCTGGCTATATAGGTGTGCTGGATCTCTTGTGTGTGAAAAGTTTCAGTGGGATACGGGTAAGAAGTGTGTGCAAGCGATATGGAAGTTGCGCTGAAGGAAACATCGGCTGCCTCTGCTACTAGTCTTCTGTTAGCGTCAAATGTATTTGACCCGTGAACGTGGTGTGTTTGTTAAGTAATGTTTATAAACCAGTCAGATTGCCATGAGTGTACAAACATTCGCAAAAATCCCTGCTCTAAGTGCACTGTCTGGAAAGAGAAAAGGTCATCTGTTGCTGTGACCACTATTCCGTACTCAATGCTTTGGGTACGGAATACAAAAAAAAATGTTGCTTTCGCCATTATTCTTAGTTTATACACAATGACCTTTTTGAAATGCACTATACATAATTGAGTATTCAGGCCAACAGCCACTGACACAACATATGGGACGACCTTTTCTCTATCTCAACACTGTCCAAGATAATAAAAAAAGAATGGAGTGTTAAGCTTGCCATAAAAATGTCACGGTGGCTGAATCGACACATTTATTGAGATATTTCCCCGTATGGAAATATGTGATCATTCCAACTGTTACCCAATTTCCTGTGTTTCCACGGAGACACACATGAAGGATGAGGGCCCTATGTGAAACGACCATAGTAGGAGCAGCTATATTCGGTTGGGGAGGCGGCGAATCCACCCTAGCGTTACCCAATGGGCCGCCATAGTCGCCGACTTGCCACTAGTTCAGACTGGAACATAGAGAGGAGAAAAAACTAAGGAAAGGGAGATAAGTTAGTGATTTGCCTTGCCGCCGCCGTCATCGTTGCTGCTGGGCTTCCATGTAGCCCTCTTGGGATGTGGTGAGGCGAAAGATGTGGTTTTGTGTAGTGCAGCGGTAGGGGTTAGGGGTGTCACCGGTGTCGCCCCTTTGGAAGTGACACTAAGGTTAGGTTCTTCTCCTCAAATGATGGTTTCCTATGGAGCTGTCTGACTTTGCATAAAATTAGTAGGGTAACTGATACTTAATGTATTGAGTTCCATACACCGACCAACTCAACTCCTAAAGAGTGGAAAATTCACACTACATAAAGTTAGGGCACATCTAAATTAATTTGATACAGATTTAACTAGTGTTGTTTCTTGGAGACTTTCTATTTAAGTATCCTAATTTAGGACGCCACATGGCCCCTTCACAAGAGAGCATTTATTTTTTCTTCCTGTTTTACTCACTCTAAAGCAGTAAGAATTTCTTTTCAAGATTAAGATATGAAAAGAGGTTAAGAGAAATTTACACGAGATCAAAGAAGATTTTTTTTGTTAGCTTGCACTGAATAGAATCATGAACCATTAGTGACCCAATCGAGAGAAGAAGCAATTTGATGGATTAATTGTAGACAAGTAAAATGATCATATTGCACTACTTGAATTAGATTGCATCTAATAAACACAATGTTCTAAACGAGACACAAAAATTTAGAAACCATTTTATCATGAGAACAGAAGCATATAAAGTAAACATAACCAAATCATATAGCATTCTCAAATGATTATGTTCAAACAAAAACCGTATACACGCCGGCCGAACATGCATACATATTCACAACATATACAAGACATCAATATATAAGCAAAAAATTCAACTAAAATAAGGTAGAATTTTATCATGAGCAATTGACAATACATGTAAATATATCGATGCAATAAATTACAAATAAGTGGTGCAGCTACAAACTAAACAAAGGCAACCAAGGGGACTGATGGCAAGCTGCCAAAGCTTGCAGACACACTCCCTCTCACGTATAAATACAGACATGCATGTATATGCACATTGCACAACCACGAATCAATGTATGTGGGCCAATCAGTTGCGTCTCTGTTAATTGCCGGGACCCGCACCGCTAAGGGAGCCAGTGACGCCACCAACGTTGTTGGCGACGCCACCCGTCCCACCACCAGCGTAGCTGCCGGGACCCGCACCGCCAAGGGAGCCAGTGACGCCACCAACGCTGTTGGTGCCGCCACCCGTCCCACCAACAGCGTTGCTGCCGGGACCTGCACCGCCAAGGGAGCCAGTGACGCCACCAACGCTGTTGGCGATGCCACCCGTCCCACCAACAGCGTTGCTGCCGGGACCCGCACCGCCAAGGGAGCCAGTGACACCACCAGCGCTCCCACCAACAGCGTTGCTGCCGGGACCCGCACCGCCAAGGGAGCCAGTGACGCCACCAACGTTGTTGGCGACGCCACCCGTCCCACCAACAGCGTTGCTACCGGGACCCGCACCGCCAAGGGAGCCAGTGACACCACCAACGCTCCCACCAACAGCGTTGCTGCCGGGACCCGCACTGCCAAGGGAGCCAGTGGCGCCACCAACGCTCCCACCACCAACGTTGCTGCCGGGACTCGCACCGCCAAGGGAGCCAGTGGCGCCACCAACGCTCCCACCACCAACGTTGCTGCCGGGACTCGCACCGCCAAGGGAGCCAGTGGCGCCACCAACGCTCCCACCACCAACGTTGCTGCCGGGACCCGCACCGCCAAGGGAGCCAGTGCCGCCACCAACGCTCCCACCACCAACGTTGCTGCCGGGACCCGTACCGCCAAGGGAGCCAGTGCCGCCACCAACGCTCCCACCAACAACGTTGCTGCCGGGACCCGCACCGCCAAGGGAGCCAGTGGCGCCACCAACGCTCCCACCACCAACGTTGCTGCCGGGACCCGCACCGCCAAGGGAGCCAGTGGCGCCACCAACGCTCCCACCACCAACGTTGCTGCCGGGACCCGCACCGCCAAGGGAGCCAGTGGCGCCACCAATGCTCCCACCAACAACGTTGTTGCCGGGACCCGCCTTGCCAAGGGAGCCAGTGACGCCACCAACGCTCCCACCAACAACGTTGTTGCCGGGATCCGCCTTGCCAAGGGAGCCAGTGACGCCACCAACGCTCCCACCAACAACGTTGTTGCCGGGACCCGCCTTGCCAAGGGAGCCAGTGACGCCACCAACGCTCCCACCAACAACGTTGTTGCCGGGACCCGCCTTGCCAAGGGAGCCAGTGACGCCACCAACGCTCCCACCAACAACGTTGTTGCCGGGATCCGCCTTGCCAAGGGAGCCAGTGACGCCACCAACGCTCCCACCAACAACGTTATTGCCGGGATCCGCCTTGCCAAGGGAGCCAGTGACGCCACCAACGCTGCCGCCAGGGCCCTTGGTGACGTCAGTGGCCCCACCAGCAGCTCCAGAGGTGGTGAGAACCCTACGGGCCGCCACCACAGGAGGCACGACGGAGCACAGCTGCACGGCGGTGGCGACCAGGATGAGGAGCAAGACGGTGTTCCTGGCCATGACTGCCATCAATGAACTTGTGGAGCTATACGTGGTGTGCCACAAGAAAGCTAATCAGAGATCAGCGTGCTTAATTTTGTGGTGCTGCAGTTGATGGTTCTTGAAGTGGCGTCCATGGCTGCAATATATAGGGAAGCACTGGGGTTGGAGCTGACATTGAAAATGACCATCAGGTTCGCGTGGATGCATTGTTAAGTTACAGCTCGTCGCTTGACAGGCTTGCAATCTGGATGCATATCGTGGATTACTAATTTGTTACAGGCCTAGTCAACTGGACAGCCTGCACGGTTGCGTTGCATTGGTTAATTATAGCTAGGCTAGGCACGCACGTTCCCTGATCTTATGAACTTGATGTGCAGGTGTAGTCAGTCATGTTGAAGGTGCTAAAGTGTTTGTGCACTACGAAACCTCAAATTTGCCGAGTGTTTTCTTTGCTGAGTATTTTTTTTCGGACACTCAGCAAACAAGCTCTTTACCTAGTACCGAGCTAAAAACACTCGACAAAGAAAAAATACTCGGCAAACAAGGGACTTTGCCGAGTGTCAAAAAAAACACTGCCTCGTTATGCAACCTTTCGTACCCAAATTTCATTATTCATTTTCCATGTTTGATAATTATATGTCTTTCATTTTAGTTGCAGTAGTTTTTGATATATTAGTCTTATCTATTTTCTATAATTTCATAGGTAAGATATTGTATAGAACTTCTTTGTGGAACCATGATGAACAAAGCCAAGTTGGAGATGACCGGAAATAGGATTAGAACCTTAATATGCTGTCTAAAGTTTAGATCAATTATTAATGTATCTTAACAACTTCAAATGAAAAAACTCAAAACTACAAAGTTGTAGATCTCGTTGAGAGCTACAAGTTTCATATAAAAATCATCTTCATTCGAGTTTGTATGAAAAATATATGATTTTTCACGCCGGTGGGAGTGGCGTGACAAGCTTTCCACGTGAAATATGCAGCAGACCCCTTCAGTGAGTTCCGATGTGGTATCTTATCATGCCACTGCATGTGGTGCGATAGAATGCTCTTGTCACGTCATGCGGACTGGCGCGACCAAAAGGATCAAATTTGCAAATATTTGTTTGGGTGGGTTGTTTTTAAAATATTAGTTAAAAAATGTTAAAAATAAAAAAAATTCTTGAATGACAGGCTTGCAATCTGAGGATACCTAGTAGTTCGTTGCAGATCGGCTTTTTAGTCTACTCGATCGACAGCCTAGGTGCGTCGGTTAGCTAGCAATGTATTCTTTTTTGTCCCTTATGAATGTGCTGTGCAGGTGCTATATGTTGAAGATGGTCAGGTATGTGCAATATAATTAGACACTCGAGCACCATGCTGATCTCAAGATCGAGTATACGCATATAGTGCATGGGGATAATTAAGGCCAATCATTAACATAGATGGTTTTGATTCCAAATCTTTTGGAGATCGGAGCAGCTGGCATTATTGCCGGTTTCCATGGTTCGGGCGAAGATGGTCATGTACCATACCATCTGCCTGGTGAATTAATGGATGCTAGATGCATACTATACGGTACGGTGCACGTAGGGAGGATGCAATGTAAGTGCTATTCTACTGGGACTGTCACCTGGTTCCTTTCCCTGCTCCATATATTTCTGAGTCTTTAGCGAAAGAAGATTCAGAAGCTATTGTTCAGCACTCGTCCACAGCCCGGGACGCCATCAGTCTCCCTCACAGCTTGGCCTTCTTGTCACCTCCTCCAAGTGCCAACTATGTCGTCCAACTTTTTTGTTTTTTGAACTTTTTTTGAAAGATTCTCACAAATAAGCTCCTGGTGAAAATATTTCAAAATTTGGACCCTTAGCCAAGCGTTCACGTCTCGACGCTAGAGGTTCTGACGCCTAGTTTGTTGCGCAGCTGGTGAGGTGGACGCCGACATGGCGGGGGCTTGGCGCTAGGGTGGATGGCGCCAAGCTTGGCACTGTAGATCTTGGCGCTAAGCTTGGCGCCATCCTCGCTGGCGCCAAGCTAGGTTACACAGCGCCAAGCTAAATTTTGTTTCTCTCTTTCCCCTTCTGTCATTAGCGATTTTCCTGTCTGGCCACCTCTCCTACACGCCCGCCGTTGCCCGCCGCTCGTCCCCGACCATCCGCCGCTCCTCCACGCGGCCGCTGCGGCCGCCCGTCGTTCCTCCGCGCGCCCGCCCGCCGCTCCTCCACGCGGCCGCCGCGCCGGTCCGCCACCCCGCCGTGCTCGCCCGCCACTGCTCCACCGGCCGCCGCGTCGGCCCGCTGCCTGTGGCTGCTTCCTCCTCTTGCAAGGTAATAGATATAGTTAGATACAATTTAGCTAGATAGATAGATAAATAGAATTTAGATAGATAGGTATAATAGTTTGATAGAATAGTTAGATAGAATTTTCTTCATATGTAATTTTCTTTACAAAGTTAGCATGGTAGTTAGTTAAATAGTATATACTTAGTTACATAGTTAGTTAGTAGTACTTAGTAGTTATTAGTTATTAGTGAATTGATAGTACTTGTATTAGTTATGGTTCGGGCGAAGATGGTGAATTAATGGATGCTAGATGCATACTATACGGTACGGTGCACGTAGGGAGGATGCAATGTAAGTGCTATTCTACTGGGACTGTCACCTGGTTCCTTTCCCTGCTCCATATATTTCTGAGCCTTTAGCGAAAGAAGATTCAGAAGCTATTGTTCAGCACTGGTTCCTTTCCCTGCTCCATATATTTCTGCTCCATATCTCAGTTTGGACCTGCTTAACTGTGCATGCCGCACACGCCGTGAATGGGGATGGGAGCGTGCCTTCACCGAGCACGAGGCCCGCCCGTGCTTCCGGTGGAGAGATGAGCTCCGTGCACGTATCCATGGCGAGCGGGTCGGTGTCATCCCTCCTGTCGTCGGTGGGCAAGCTGCTCGATTTCCTCCGGGCCCCTCCGGCGGCGGCGGCCTCGTGCCCTCCGGTCCCTCCCCCGCGCGGCGGGCGGCCCGCCGCCACCGCCGCGGATCTTCAGTGGCTGGGGCAGCTGCGGCGGCGGATCCAGGCCGCGCTCGACGACGCCGGGTAACGGGAGGTCCGGGAGAGCTCCGGTAAGGCGTGGGTCGAGGAGCTCAGGGAGCTGACCCGCGAAGCGGAGGACGTCCTCGACGCCTACCGCTACGAGCTGCTGCGGCACCGGGTCCTAGAACGCCAAGCAGCCGCTGCCGCCTCTTTTGTCTCCCGCAAGCGCGAGCGCGACGATGGGGAGGAAGATGGTAGCTTCAGTGAGGTGACAAACGCAGTTCCTTGCTGCATTTCCTGCCAAATTACTTTTCTCCTTTGCCTGCCGGAAAATCGGGAACTGATCATTACAGTTCATTTGCAGAGAATCAAGGAGATAACGCGTGGGTTCGAGATCTCCACAGATCGAGCCGGCCTGCAGCTCAGGCCTGAGGAGGATGGTGTTACCAGTGAGGTGATACAATAGAGTTTCTCGCTGCATTTCCTCCCAGCTACTTGCCTGCTGGAAAATAACCTTAAAGCCAATTTGCAGAAAATGCAGGAGACCGCATGGTGGACTGATGAAATCTCCACAGATCGAGCCATCCCGCTGCTCAGGCCAGACGATGAGGATGGTGGCATCAGAGGGGTGATTCAGCATCTTACTGCATTTCCTCCCATTTGCTGCTATTGCTTGCTGGAAAATAACCTTAAGTTAATTTGCAGAGAATTGAGGAGCTTACGTGTCCTTTGAGGAAATATCCGGAGATCGAGCTGCCCCACATCTCAGATCAGAGGTTGGAGAAAGGATTTCAGGGATGGACTCCCAGTGTAGAATGACTGGCCACCTTCTGAATGAATCCCTTGTTTTTGGTAGTAGCGAGGAGAAAGAGCAAATCGTAAAATCCTTGTTGTCCTACAGCCAGGGCACCAGAATTCAGGTTCTGCCAGTTGTTGGAATGGGGGGTATTGGCAAGACCACTACGGCACAGATGGTCTATAATGATGATCGGGTCCAAAAACGTTTTGATCTCCTTGGTTGGGTTCATGTCTCGGAAATGTTTGATCTGTGCAGGCTAACAATTGCGATTACCGAATCCTTGACCAGGAAACCATGTAGATTCAAGGAGTTAAGTTATGTTAAGTTCATGATATTCTGAAGGAAAAGGTAAAGGAGAAAGATGTGTTCCTGGTGCTGGATGATCTATGGAATGAACAGCAAAGTTGCTGGTTAGATTTGCTTCGTTTACTGAATGATACTCAAAGTGTGACAATCCTGGTGACTACTAGGAGTGAAGTTGTCGCATGCGACGTTCAATCTGTCAAACCCCTTGTCCTTGGCACATTATCTGAAGGTCATTGCTGGCTGTTGTTTCAACATTACGCTTTTGGTGACCAAACTGTCAATGAAGAATCCAGTTTGGTTCAGGTTGGTAGAAAAATTATGAAAAAATGTGGTGGCTTACCATTGGCAGTTAAGTCGATAGGTTGCCTCTTACAGTCCAAGATGGATATGCAGACCTGGATTGAAGTATCAGAAAGTGAATTTTGGGAATAGTCGGATGATAATGAAGAGATCTTCTCTGCTCTCAGATTGAGCTTTCATCGACTACCATCAAGGCTGAAACCTTGTTTCTTGCTGTGTGCTTTATATCCCAAAGGTCAGCTGTTTACAAAGGATGGCATGGTTCACTTGTGGATTATATTGCTCATGGCTACATCCAACCTCCAAGATGCAAAACACCAGAGAAAGTCGCTAGTGAGTACTTTGATGAATTGAATAAAAGGTCATTGATTGAAGCAGATTTGGTCCTCCAGAACTTTGTTGAGCCAGACATGAGATCATTGGATGAACCTTCTCATGAAAAAAAACTAAGGCTTCTTCGGACCAGTCAGTTTTGTCACCTCAACGATTTAGGTTGCATGATTTGACTTGGGACCTTGTAAAATCTCTTTCCAGCGACTTGCTTTCTGTAACATCTGTTGATGATGGTAGTCTTAACATGGGAAATAAAATTTGGCATTTATTTCTTCAGTTACATATGGTCAAATCCTTGCCCACTTCTTACTCTAAGTTCATTGACAAACATAGAAAAGGTTATCCTACCATAGGATTTAATCCATTGGGGTCATCGGGGCAGTCAGATCAAAGGTTTGCATTAACCCCTAGGAAATTATTTTTGCAACTGCAACAGCAGGAAGAACAACAACTACAACAAGAACAACAACAACTACCACGGAGACTTTTAGTTCAAGGCGGTCTAATTGACAAGTTGCACAAAGTGAGTTCTTTACGATCCTTGGTGTTAAAACATTGGATGGGTTATAATATTGGCATATACAAGTTCACATACCTGAGGGCTCCTGTACTAGATTCATGTAAAGATAGTGGCTGCATGTCCGGAATATGAAGCACTTGCAGTTTCTCCATGTTACTAATTGTGACTCAATGATTGGGGAGTGTAAGATTGTGTATAATGTGTGGGATGTATTGCTTGAGCCCCATGAGCTGATTATATAAGAGTACATGGCTTGGAGGGCAAGTAGCCTCTTCTAGAGACAAGGAAGGTTATCCCAGGATTACGATCAATTCTAAACTAACCATATCCGGTGTTGCCTAGTATACTCTAACATCCCCCAGTCATAGCGGGAGCACACTAACGATAAGACTGGAGAATAAGTCGAAGAGCTGACATCCCCCTGCAGTCGCAACCGTCGATGCACAGCAGATGTTGTGGCTGGAATGGGAGCCGGCGAGGCTTGTCAAGCAGATGATAGCCCCTTAGTGTCGAAGTAGCCGAGGTCCAGGTGGACATGGTCGAAGCTGTGGAGGAGGACGCGGGTCCAAAGCGTCAGCGAAGGCTCCTGGATACACAAAATCTGCAGCTTCTTGCCGACAGGTTCAGCAAGACGATGAGACGACTGCGATGGTAGATGGTGCAGCTAAAGAGTGCAAATGCATCTTCCTTCAACAACATCGGCAGCGGTGTCTGCGAGCGTGCGGCAATAGGCACGGACTTGGACCGAGAGCCAGCGTGATGAGGACCAACAACATGGGTGGTGCCACCGCCTGAAAAGGCGACGACACCGGTGATGATGGCTTGACCACGAGCGTTGCCACTGCAGCCTGGGAGGGCGCAACGAGAGCGCAATGACAACCTCATCCTCGGAAGTGTCGACGATGGAGCGGCGACGAACGGTGGGGTGACGCAAAACTGATCTCTAACCAGGAAAAAAAACAGCAGCAGCAGGATGAAAATCTATGTAGAACTCCATGTGCTCATAGCAGATTTCCTCCACCCACTATGGGTGCACGTAGCCTGCCTGATCTCCACGATTCCACATCTCGTCCTTTACCCATGCCAGGGTCAAAGCACGGGAGAGAACAGAGAGGAAAGGAGAGGAGACTGGGAGCCGAGGCCGTCCAGGTCCCACCGATCCCCATGGCTGTGTGACCCTAATGAAGCCCCTCGGCCGGGCAGCCATGGCTGCACTGCAGAGCGGACCGGTGGCTTGATCCCATTGGCGAGGCAGCCCCCAACAGCGCGGCGCGACCCCACGTCCCCAATGGCGAGGCCAGCGCCCCCTCGTGCCTCCCTTGCAGCCGCGTGCACGCGCTCAAAGCAGCGATTGCAGCAGCGCTGAGGGAGAGAGGGGAGGCGCATGGTCAGATGCACGGGAGTGGGCAACGGGAACAGTGCCGCCCGCGGTGGATCCTGGCGGCGGTGACAGGAGGTGGCGCGAGGGCAGCGGAAGTCGGAGGCCTATGTAAGATTCTGTATAATCCATGAGATGTATTGCTGGAGTCTCATGAGCTGATTATACAGGAGTACATGGTGTGGAGGGCAAATAGCCTTTCCTAAAGATGTTATCTCGGGATTACAATCAATCCTAAAGTAACCATATTCAGAGTTGTGTAATGTACTTTAACAGGAGGACGCAAAGTATTTGTTGGCGGAATCAATATGTTGTCTTTACAGCCTAGAGAAATTGATCATATCCACTACTTGGCAGAAGTTTTCCTTTAAATATTGCAATCTTATGAGTCTCAGATACCTCCATCTCTCGATCATGTAAATGGATTGGTCGCTGCTTCATTTTTGTGAGATTTATAAACTGGACACATTGCGCTTGGAGAACTGTTACAACATTACAGAGCTTGATTTATGCAAAGGAAACCTCAAGAACCTGCGACATCTTCAAATTTCTCGAATTAGAAATATGAATAAGTTGAACCATGATTCTCTCCGATGTCAGAATAATACCAACAAATGCCAGTCAATGGAGGTAACATTTCCTGCCCTTGAGGAGATAGAATTTGATGGTTTGCGATCTCTACAGAATTGGTGTGGATTGCAGGCCAGTGGCAGAGGGACGGGGGGGGGGGGGGGGCACGGGGGGCCTGGCACCCCCTGACCCTCTGGGGCCTCGCCTGCCCCTGGTGGCCTGTGTGGCCTGTCACCAGTCACCCCTGATGATTGTGGAGACTTTTAAAGATGACATGTAGCTAGGTCGACAATTGTTAGCATCAGTACGTAAAGAGAAGCTGGTTCCTTCATTTTATTGATCTCTTTCTCATTTCATTTCATTTTTCTCTTGACAGGCACAGTACAGCAGAAGTGTAAACCCATGATTTTCATACAGAAACAGCTACCACACAATGCTCCAATTCCTCGGCCACCTCGTCGTCTGTCATGTCGCCGAACATGTTGATGCCGAATGACGAGTTGAGGGCGGCGCGCCATGCGTTTTCCTGAAGATGTCGAAGCGGTGAGACTTATCGCGCACCACGGAGTAGCGCGATGGCGATATGACGCGGTGGTAGAGAGCCAGGTCGGCGCGGGTGAACTCCATGGCCATGGCCGCCATGAGCAGTGGCGGAGGGGGGGAGGCCTGGCACCCCTGACCCTCTGCAGCATCCGCCCCTGCCCCTGGTGGCCTAGGCCTCTCCTGGCACCCCCTGGTGGCCTATGTGCCTATCGGCCTATCACCGGTCACCCCTGGCGAGCGGCCTGCCTGGCTGGCCCAATAAAAAATTAGAAGCCCTCTGAGGAGTCCTGGCCTTGGAATAGTCCACCCCTGGTAGCAGATTAGCAAATAGGCAGGTTAGGTCAAATCGTATTGCACCCCTAGTAGCAGTGTTTTTTCCTAGCTCGCGCCGCCAGTCGAATCGTATTTCGCCGCCGCCAGTCAAAAAAGCAAATAGGCACATCAGGTCATCCGTCATCAGGACATGAGCACGGAGCACCAGAGTACGAGGACAAGGAGGACAAGGATGAATGGATCATGGATGATGCCAATTGCCATGATGGATCCGAGCCATGCGCAGCAGGCCAGCAACGTCTCAGGACTGTGGTTCGTTTTTCTAAGCTAAGATCGGATTTTTTTATGTGTTTGATGCATTTTTTTATGTGTTTCATGGCTTTCATGCTGCATGTACGGATGATTTTCTTTCCAATCCAATTGAACGTCTCAAAAGCGGATGGATTCTTGCAGAGAACAGATGACCAGAATTTCGTGCACAAAGCAGGCTTCTTTTTTACGTCTGACTGATCACTGACGTGACTCGCTGTTGTTTTCTTCGTCACGCGCTAGATTGCTGCTATCCGCAGGTAATCCATAATCATAAATCATCCAATGATATTCTCTTATCTAATTAAGAGTCACTAGTGATTCTAAATTTCCCTCTCTAATTTAAGTAATAATGATATTATTACAGCATACGATTTTGCTGCTAGTCAAAGAGCTAAATTTAAGTTGATATATATGTAATTTTATTTTGGTTAAGACTTGTGAACCATGCTATTATTAAATCATTATATGTGATTAAAATCAGCTCACGTGGCTATCAGTTCTACGTTGCTTTGTCCATGGCCCTCTTACCTCAAATCGTGGCTCCGCCAATGCAGGCTTCAGATTGTCCGAAGTTGCAAAGCATCACTATAAGAAACTGCGACAAACTAAGAAGAATCCCTTATTTTGGTTCTGTAAGAAGGCTAATATTAAGCAATTTAGCGCTCAAAGATCTCCAGCTTTCAGTCGATAGTGCACCGTCTCAGCTACAGATTCTTGATATCAGAGATTGTCAGAACCTGAATTCCTTGATCGGTTTTAACAATCTTTGTTCGCTTGGGAGCTTGTATATTGCCAATTGTCCTGATCTCATTGTCTCTCCTAAAATGAAGCTGCTATGCACGCCTCATCATGTATTCATTGATGAGTGTCCTGGACTGATGGAATGGTGTGATGGACAAGACTTTTACTATCAGGTCTGATGTTATTCTTTCATATTATTTTAACTGATTTGTTATCGTTATGCTATCTAATTCTTTTTGCAGAATTAAATCACCTTTTGTGATCGCTGTATTATATTAAGATTAGCAAGCTGTTTGATGGGATGTAGATCTAATGGTTGTGGTTAGGATTAAAGTTAAACACTTTAAGCATTTATCTTAGTGGAATGCGAATACACCTATATATATGTAATATACACAAGTACTCTCAATTTTTACACAGTATTATCATAGGTCCCCTAAACTTACTAAGCGGGCTACTCAAGGTTCAAATCTTGCTAATCAGTGTAGATGTTCAAATCTTGCTATTTTTCATACTAGCAGAGGTTGGAATTTGGAAATAAATTTAGGGAGTTACTTTAGTTTATTTTCATAATGACTTAGATGGGTAATTTAGAAGCAAATTAGATCAAATAACTGTTGTTGCCAACCATGACTGATTTTACAAAATCAACTGTTGGATGTTTTACTTTTTTTTATGGATAATTCTAGGATTCGTCTCCTTTTCTAGCACATCGTATGAAGTTTAATACGGAAGCTCGCTGATTAGGAATAGTAAGTCGTAATGTGAAGGCTCAAAAACTCCAAGGCGATCCTCCAAATAATCTGTCGCATGTAACACAACATCTAATTGTGCCAATTTGCGCTAGGTCATCATCATTGACCACCTGCCAATGCCATACTAATTGCCATCATGTACACTGGAAGTCTGAAACACAGTGTCACCTCAAGGTGGGCCCACACTTTAATAAAGCTGTGTTTTGTCTGGCCAGACCTTAAGGCAGTGACAAATGAAACTAAATTTCAGAAAACACGGTTTATGCAAAAAAAAAATACAGGTTCCTTAACATATTTCAATACAGGTTGTGCAGCGAGCAATTGGCTATTCCATAATCTACTTTGATCCTAAAATTAGCTACCAAACTATGCGCATGGTACTACTGTCTGTGTGATAGTTCCCGTTTCGCTTTCATAATTTTATGAGAAAATATTGAACATTAAAATAATAATGTTTGAGCTCACCCATTGTTTTTTATTCAACAGGGCTGTATGTAAAACTGTTAATGTTTCATATATAAAAAGGGGAAAGGAGTACGGGCGTGGCATTGCTTATTTCAAATCCTTTGAAAACCTCTCTCTTGACATTTGCCCTGAGGAGGGGCCAGAACTGATTTTGTCACCGGATAATTGGTTGCCTTCTGAACTACGGTTCTTAAAGTTTGATTTTGAAAGTTTGAGTGGTGTTCCATCCTTCCATGGAGGTCTTTCTACACTTCGCGGGCTGGAGATCAGGGGATGCGCAAAGCTTGAAGCCCTATTGGGTTTGGAGAAACTGGACCTCCTCCACAACTTGGTCATAGAGGAGTGTCCTTCACTTTATATGCCACTTGAAATGAAGTTTCCGCCACGATTATTGACTCTAACAATTCAAAGCTGCCATAAGCTTCTATCTTTCCAGTTAAATTTTAATTATCCTTCAATGTTGACTGAGCTTGAGGTATCAGATTGCCAAGGACTCATGCACATTGGAGGCCTGGGGTGTTTGAGAAATCTGGAAAGCTTGGTAATAATTCTTTGCCCTTTACTTGAGCTCAAGGAATTGTTGCCTGTAATTCCTGAATCTGTTGCCGTTTTCCTCTGTCCCAAATTGAAGAAGTGGTGTGGACTCCAAAAAATTGAATACCTGGTAAGCCTCTTCTGGCATTAGTGCAATTACCCACTAGTTGCTTCTTGTTTTCCTTTTTCCCCCTTTCCTCTTTGTGGTCTGCTGAGGTGGTGTTTATGGCATCCAGGAAAGACTGCCAGACTAGTCCTATGAAGTGAATGTTTGATTTTTACGTGCAATGCCGTGACCCGTGATGAAGCTGATGGAATCAGCTGTAGTGGTGCTTGTTTATAATGGATGACAGATGCTCCAATGAGGAAACATTCCAAGAACGCGCAGATGCTGCTTCTGGGTTGTGTTCTGTATATGGAGTCGTGAGTCGTCCTGTCGAAGAGTAGCTATTCTTATATTGGGTAAATTGTATTTAGATCTCGATAGAAATAGAGAAAATTCCTTATTTGAACAGTGGATGCAAGGTATCTGTTGTTTGAGCCATCCGGACCTTTGTATCGTTAATCTACACATGCTCTGTGCCTGTTCGGAATTGAGTGCAAGTTTATGGGGTGTTTGATGCTTGATGGCACGGGTACACAGCCCTTGTGGTTGCGTCCTCTTGACCTCTTCTTTCTGTAATTTCAGTTGCTCAACTTCAAGAAGTTTACGCTATTGACACTTGAAACATATGGCTTCGCAGTTTAGACACTCGAAACAATAGTTTCGCAGTTTTGACATCCAAACATGAGGTCGCTCAATTTTTTGACATTTTCATCTTTCCACATCTGTTCTTTTATCTTTTCACTGTGTAGGACACCTAAAATGACCATCTTAGCCCCTCAAATGGACATGAGACAGTGCCTTCTTCAAACTGTGCTTGAACAACATTGAATAATATTCTCATGAACTTAATTTGCAGCCAATTGACATGCTATAATATTTTTTGCACAGATATTACTTCATTAGAGCAACACAAAATGGCACAAGTTCACGCATGGCTCACAAATATCCGACCAGATACATCAAACAGAGCAACACAAATGGCACAAGTTCACACATGGTTCACATAGTTCATCAACATCCAGACATGGTTCACACAAGTACTTTTACATATAGTTCACACATATGGTGCAGGTAACTGCAGTTGAACCAAAATACACACGGCATACATGCAAGTCAATTCCTCTTCCTCTTCTTTGATATCAGTTTTTTTTGGACTTGCCATCTTGGCTGGAGGTGTACTGGTAGCTTGTGAAGAAGTGCAAGGGCACTATCATCACGTCATATGCCAAAATAATGAAATAATTAAAGAAGACATATTAGAAATAGAGAATGTCAAAAAATCATGCGACCTCATGTTTGGGATGTCAAAACTGGGAAGCCATTGTTTCGAGTGTCAAAACTGCAAAGCCATATGTTTCAAGTGTCAATAACATAAATTTCTCCTCAACCACTCCCCCTCTTGACGTCTTGATGTCGTTCAGTCGTGGGGACTTGAAATCTCTGAAGATTTTAGTTTCTTTCCTCTGTCTCATGAACACCCTCGTTGGTTACTGTTGATTCTGTTTTGCTGGATCAATAATGCGAAGTGTAAACATGTTTGTAAGGAAAATGATCCTAGACCATAGTGTTTTTGGTGATTAATGACAACATAGTCATTGGGAATAATGTGTTTGTAAGATGAACCTTTATAGGTGTTTTATAGGTTCCAAGGATGAATTACCAAACCATCAAATGATAAGAAATAGAAAGATTTAGAAAAATTCTATGGTATCCAAATGATAGCAAAAATTCAGAAATAGTTTTATTCTAAAGCTTATAAATGATGGTAACGAAAGCCAGGACAAAGACACGCGAAGATTTGAAGTGAATTCTGCTGGAATTGTGCACCGACACATTCCACCAATCTATACGGTGACCATTGGAAGAGGCACCGAATCAGTCAGTGACATGGAGGGCAGCAATAGGGCCAAGAAGCGTGCACTGTTATCACCAACATATTTGGTGGGCACAGTGAGCCTCCATAGAATCAGTTGATGAGGATTGGCTCGGCTCAAGATCGGCTCATATTCAGCTCTGGAAGTTTGAGAAGTTATTTAAAGCCACACCAATTCGTACGGTGGTTCAAGAAGATGGAGCAGTGAATCAGTCGGTGAAGGAAGGAGCATGAAGAATGCGGCTCAGGGGTCACCGACTCATTCAGTGATGCCCTTCACATGTCACGGAATCAGTCGGTGGTACATGCGGTGTCCGAGCGTCAGTGGGCGTGAGTTGTCCAATGGCTAGCTGAGGTGGCATGCACCCATTCATTCAGTGACACCTCCTGCGCACCACCGAATCATTCGGTGCTATGCAGAAAGTTGCAACGGCTTGCAATAGCTAGTTTCTTAGCTTGGGGCTGTTTATACCCCATTATCCGGCCATTTGAGAGGCGTTAGAGCTATTTATACCCGATTGTCCGGCTATTTATACAGCTGAAGGCTTATATTCTACATACACACCAGTGCTCTAGCCACCAAAGTGCTAAAGAGAAGATTAAGACAATTAACATAAGGCTTAGGTTTTGATTAGTGCCCTTGTGAGGGCATTCCCTTGATAGTTGCTCCAACAACGAGGACTAGTGGAAAGTTTTGCTTTCCGATACCTCGGTTAAAAATTGCCGTGTTGTCACATCGAGAGTTTGCCTTCTCTACCTCATTTACTTCTGCATTTCTTACTGCACTTACATTTCCACATTTACCTTTCTTAGAATTGCCATGTGTAGTTCATAGGATTGGAACCTAGAGTGCAGAACTCTTTTGCGGTAGAGATAGCAACACATAGAAAAACCTAGTGCACATCTAGATAGAAATTGAAATAGGTTTTTATATGTGCTTGGAGTCTTAGTTTTGAGAACACCCAATTCACCTCCCTCTTTAGGTGTCACGGTCCCTTTAGATTCTAATAACATACCATTTTCTCCGAAATGGACACCCTCGTATGCACATGCATGCACATCACGGTCCCTTTAGATTCTAATAACATACCATTTTCTCCGAAATGGACACCCTCGTATGCACATGCATGCACACTTACCCCTGTGAACAAATGCACACACACCTTACCATCATGAGCTCATACGAAAGATACCACTGTGAACAAATGCACACACACCTGTTGACGCCAGATTTTGACACGAGTAAAATCGGCGTCAGGAGAGGAAGAAATTAGAAGATACTGCGAGATACAGGGGCGACAATTGGAAATCGGCCGAATGGTGCTACAGTCAAGGATCGGCCGAGTGGTGCTACAGTCGAGGATCGGCCGATTGATCTTTAGAATTCCGCCTCGCTTGACCCCTGGGGTTTGGGATCGGACGCGCCTGGTTCCCAATTGGTTACCCCTTGCCGATGAGGAAATCGGCCGATTAGGAGGTTGGAATAGTTGGGCCGGTATGGGCTTAGAAAGGATTATAAAGATGAAGAGGGAATCAGCCCATGAAGCGCATAATAATCTACCTAGTACGAATCGTACTTGTAAATATTCGTTTTCTATTTGAATTAGGGATAGAGTTCTAGTCAAATAAGGAGTCGTTTGTACGGGGCTATAAATAGCCACTTTTGTAGATCTGTAATCATCAACAACTCAATACAACAAACTACTATATCCTCGTACTTACTTTCAAGCAGGCGACTTCGCCAAATACTTTTCTTCTTTTTTCATGAGTTCATACGGGTTGGCGGGGCTGCATCAACTTGACCTCCGACCGATCTTGTAAGTTCCGTTTACCGAGTAAATTCTAAGCTTTAACTTCGGGCGCATCGCTATTGTTTCATTTAGATTTGTTCACTAGTTATCGATATTTACTAGAATTATAGGTTTTACCTGTTGTTCTAGTTTTATCACCAGTTATCCAGCTAGGAATCGGCAATCTCAGCTTTTCTCGTATTTAGTCATTTGATTTACTTATTTTACACATAGCCGACTAGATCTGTTCCTAGTGTTGTTACTGTAGCGTTGTATTGATTACTCCAGTAGTTTTTGTTCACGCTGCTCAGTAATCGGCTGCTTCATAGCCGATTTCTTTATTACGGCAAATCGGCCGATTCGCTGATAAGCTTTCTCGAGATCGGAAATTTAGCCGATCGCAACCTCTGGGATCTGACACGTATTCTTCCTTGCCAATCAACAGGTCAGATTGGCTGGCACGCCGCGCGAACCGCACCAGGGCAATCACCCGAACAGGAGTTAAGCAGATTCTCCCGGGTCGTGTGTCAGACGCTGGGGATTCGGTTGACCGATTTCTAGCGCCAACACACTTTTGGCACGCCCAGTGGGACCAATACAACCGCCACCATGTCAAAAGCTGCTGAAGTCTCCAAAGAAAACATCATCGAAGTGACAGAAGCAGATCTCAAGGACGACCAGAAGGAAGACAGCATACTACCGGAAGGCATGCCTGCAGTCCTTCAGTCGCACCAGGAGCGGGGAGACTATCAAAAAGTCTCCGTTTCCATCTCCCCGTCAGATCACAATCACCGAGGACTCGGACAAGATGGCCGAGATGGTTCAACAGTCCGTTTATCAAGCTTTCATCGACCAATCCCCGGTTCTTGCGAATACGGTGTACAATGCCGTCATCAGCTCCTTGGCTAGCGGAGTATCTCAAGGGTACAAGGGACCGGCATATGCTCCGCCGATTTCACCAAACAAGAGTTATCCGAATTCGGCTTCTCAGCCGATCCAATTTCAAGTTGGGGGTTCAGGCGCTTCCTCATTATCGATCCCTATGGGGTTTACTGGCACACAACACCTCCAGCCACATCCCGTACAGTTGTCCTCTGCGCGGTTTCCTCCGGTTAATCCAGCACCTTGGGGGGCACCATCAGCGACGGCCGTTCAGGATCAATCGGCCAATCAAGGAAGTCGTCAGTTCCAGGCGTCTTTCCAGAATGCCACTCGACCAACTGTGCCGCCGTACCAGCCTGTCGCACCAGAGATGAGTAAAATAGCAGAGCTCGTACTATATGATGAAACGAGTGGCTCATTCAAACAGCCGATCCTGAATACACAGCCGGCTATAACACCTCAAATGCCGCATACTTTCACTCAGCATCAAGTCATCCCGCCGCCAATATACCAGCACGTACCAGTCCCTCAGCCGACGGTTTACCAGCAACAACCGGATTGGTCGGCACGTATAGCAGAGGTGATTCAGGAACAATTCGGCTTGAAGCTGAAGATGCAGACTTACACCTACAAGACACCGTACCCGTCTACGTACGATTTACTGCCGTTTCCCCATCGGTATAAAGTTCTTGACTTCACCACGTTTTCGGGGATGGACGATACTTCAACCGTAGAACATGTGAACAGATTCATCATCCAATGCGGGGAGGCAGCGGCGCAAGATGCTCTACGGGTGCGGCTTTTTTTGTCATCCTTGTCTGGTTCGGCCTTCCAATGGTTCACAACCTTACCGCCCAACTCGATTATTACATGGGCCGATCTGGAAAGGCAGTTTCATAAATACTTCTACGCCGGGGTGCACGAGATGAAGCTGTCCGATTTGACCAGCCTCAGGCAGAGAAGCGACGAGCCGATATCCTCATATGTGCAGAGGTTTCGGGAAATCAGAAACAAATGCTATTCTCTGGCTCTAACTGATGCACAGCTGGTCGATATAGCCTTTCAAGGTCTCCTGGCTCACACCAAGGAAAAATACGCCTCACAGGAGTTTGAGAGCTTGAGCCAGATCGTCCACCGATTGTCCGGTCAAGAGGTACGTTCTTTTGATCCACGAAGGAACTTCCAGAAGAAGGTGGCATACTTAGAAGAGGTCGAGGCCAAAGAAGATGCAGAAGTTGGTCTTGCAGAATGGGTTAAAGGGAAGAAGCCGATATCGTGTCTGTTCGGCAAGAAGGAGCTAGAAACGTTCAGCTTTGACACATCAAA
Organism: Setaria italica; assembly: GCF_000263155.2. Taxonomy (NCBI): domain Eukaryota; kingdom Viridiplantae; phylum Streptophyta; class Magnoliopsida; order Poales; family Poaceae; genus Setaria; species Setaria italica. The sequence continues at coordinate 28,231,149 of NC_028457.1, forward strand.
GGCCGATAAAATCTTCGACCTCCTCTTATAGGAAGGACAGATCAAGCTCTCGCCATACCATACTATTCCTTCTGCCGAACAGCTGAAGAAGATGAAATATTGCAAGTGGCACAACGCTACCTCCCATGACACTAATGAGTGCAAAATCTTCTGGCAGCAGATACAGTCGGCCATTGAACAAGGCAGGCTTAAATTTGAAGTGCCAACAAAACCAGCCAAACCGATGAAGATCGACCAGCACCCTTTTCCTACCAACATGGTTGACACGGGGAAGAACTCGCTCCAAACCAAGGTACTGACATCCGAATCGGTTAAAAAGAGCGGCGCCGTAGACCCTAGAAATAGAGCGGCGCCTGAAGACATCAAGGGGAAGCGGCGGATGGAAGACGATGACGGCGGATCAGGAGAACCACGCATTACTTCCCAATTTCTGCTCAACAAATATCAGCGGCAACATGAACGCTCAAGATCTCGGGAAGAAGCGATGCGACGACACGACGATCACTGGAGATGCCCGTTCTTCATCCACTGTTGGGAAACCAACCTCAGGTTACCTTCGGTCGATAATTGCCCGGAGTGCAACGGTCCGTATCGTAACAATCGGCCGTTCAACAGGTCTCGCTCCAGAGACGGGAAACCAGAGCCGATCAGCAGGAACTGGCGCAACCAAGACGACCGGCACCCTCCCGTGCGTGATCGGCTGGGGGGCAGGAGTGACCGATATGACCGGTCGGAAGGCAGGCGCCATGATAGGCCGGGGGGCAGGTTTGATCGACATGACCGGCCAGAAAACAGGGCCAGCGTCCACAGTCGGCTTGAAGAGATGGCCGATGCTCGAGTGTCAGACGAAAACCCTTTAGGACGCGAACCGGAATGGGAACGCGCCAGGCCACGAACCAAACCAGTGAACCCCAGGTGGTGTCCCGACGGATTGACCAAGTCTCAAAAATGAAGAATCCAACATCTCCGCCAGTGGGAACAGCAGGAAGAAGAACAACAGTACACGACGGACAAGAGGGAAGGCAGGTCTCAGGTATGGCGCCCCAAAAGAAACGACAAAGGAGGTGACGAATCGGCAGGCGACGAATCGGCAGCCGACATCGGCATGGTTTTCATACTGCCGATGGAATTTATGACTCCTGCCGACCGACAGAACGTATCGGCAATAGAAGAACAGATGGCGCAATTGGCTTTGGAGCCAATGACAGCCACGTTCGAGAAACCCGAAGACGACAAACAGCAACACCTGAAAGCGTTGTTTCTTAAGGGGCATGTCAACGGCCGACCCCTCACTAGATTACTGGTAGACGGAGGAGCTGCAGTCAACATCATGCCGTACGCCGTGCTCCGGAAGCTTAGGAAGGGCGATGATGACCTGACCAAGACAGATATGATGCTCAAGGACTTCGAGGGCAACGTATCCCCCGCTCGCGGCGCCCTCTGTGTCGACCTCACCATCGGCAGTAAGACCCTCCCTACTACTTTCTTTATTATTAACGGCAAAGGGTCCTACAACATGCTTCTCGGCCGAGATTGGATACATGCAAACTGCTGCATCCCATCGACAATGCATCAATGCCTCGTACAGTGGGTCGGCGACAACATCGAAGTGGTCACCGCCGATTCCGCATACAGCATCGCAGCAGCTGACACGCAGCAGTGGAGCTGCGAAACCGTCAGGTGCATATCCGGAAGAGTATGGGATACTGACTTCTTGAAGGTGTCCGATTTTGGCCTACAGCCGATCCGAGCAGTCGGCTCCGAAGACTCAGATTAAATGGATCAGTTTGCCCGAGAAGATGGGAAGCTGGGACACGGGTTCACGTCGGCCGACTCATTAGAGATGATAGACTTAGGCGATGGCACCAAACCAAGGCCGACTTATATTAGTGCAAATTTAGATCCAGAATACAAATGTAAACTGACAAGTTTGTTTAGAGAATTTAAGGATTGTTTTGCTTGGGAGTATCATGAGATGCCCGGATTAGACCGATCTATTGTTGAACATCGGCTGCCCATAAAACCAGGATATCGGCCGTATCAACAGCCTGCACGGCGGTGCAATCCTAAAATGCTACCAGACATAAAAGCCGAAATAACTCGGCTAATCGAAGCAAAATTTATTCGGCAATGCCGTTATGCCGAGTGGATCTCCAACATTGTACCAGTATACAAGAAGAACGGAAAGCTACGCGTGTGCGTCGATTTCAGGAATCTTAATTAGGCCACACCGATGGACGGATACCCCATGCCGACAGCCGATGTGCTGATAGATGCCACCACGGGACACAAGGTTATTAGCTTCATGGACGGAAACGCTGGGTACAATCAAATACTTATGGCCGAAGAAGACATACCCAAAACGGCCTTCAGATGCCCAGGCCACCTTGGTTTATTCGAGTGGGTGGTGATGACTTTCGGCTTAAAAAACGCCGGCGCCACGTATCAGAGAGCCATGAACTACATATTTCACAAACTCATCGGCATACTGGTAGAAATCTACATCGACGATGTCGTAGTCAAGTCAAAAGGACACGAGGAGCATCTGGCCGATTTGCGAAAAGTGTTGGAGTGCACTAAGAAACATGGGCTGAAGATGAATCCGAATAAGTGTGCCTTCGGCGTATCCGCCGGACAATTCTTAGGATTCATGGTGCACGAGCGGGGAATAGAAATCAATCAGAAGACTATAGCAGCCATCAACAAAGTCGTGGCCCCGCATAATAAGACTGAGTTGCAATCTTTGATCGGCAAGGTGAATTTCATCAGAAGATTCATATCTAATCTATCTGGGCGGATCCAAGCTTTCACACCACTATTAATGTTGAAGCCCGACCAAGAGTTCATATGGGGGGAAGAGCAACACAAGGCACTGGAAGATATCAAGCAGTACTTGGTCTCACCACCGGTATTGGTCCCTCCTCAAACTGGTAAGCCGTTTAAACTATATTTATCAGCCGATGAAAAAGCTATTGGGTCGGCTCTAGTCCAGGAGTTCGAGGGAAAGGAACGAGTAATCTATTATGTCAGTAGAAGACTTCTGGATGCCGAAACAAGGTATCCTCCAGTGGAGCGATTGTGCCTATGCCTTTACTTCTCATGCACCAAACTCAGGCACTATTTGCTGTCGGCGGAATGTGTGGTCGTATGCAAAGACGACGTGGTAAAATACATGCTCTCATTGCTGATTTTGAAAGGGCGAATCGGCAAATGGATCTTAGCTCTGTCAGAGTTTGACCTTCGGTATGAATCGGCAAAAGCCGTCAAGGGTCAGGTCATGGCCGATTTCGTCGCCCAACACTGCGGACCAGAGGCTACCTTCGTCGAACCGGTACCTTGGACTTTATACTTTGATGGATCATCATGTGGGGTCGGATCAGGAATCAGCATCGTCCTCATATCGCCTCGGGGGCCAAGTTATGATTTTTCTCTGCCGATAGAAGCGACCGCCACTAACAATCAAGTAGAGTACCGAGCTGTATTGAAGGGATTACAATTGCTAAGAGAAGTCAAGGCCGATTCTGTCAAAATCTTTGGGGATTCCATGCTTATTATGGATCAATTAACAGGGAAGTCCGAATGCAAGGACGATGTATTGAGGATTTATCACGAAGATTGCCTGCAGCTCTTAAAAGAGTTCAAATCGGCAGTAATCGAACACATCCCAAGGTATCACAACGAGGATGCCAACAAGCTCGCCCAGCATGCATCTGGGTATCGGCCAATTCAAGGCGCTATGGCTCTGGAACTCGCGGCCGATGACTGGCGAAAAGAACTTGCCGACTACCTGAAAGATCCATCTAAGAAAGTGGATCGGCGGGTGCGTTTCCATGCTACCAAATACGTACTACTGGAAGACGACTTGTTCTACCGAACAATTGATGGCGTCCTACTCAAGTGTTTGGGAACAGAGGAGGCTAAGACTCTGATGGGAGAAATCCATGAAGGAGTATGTGGAGCCCACCAGTCGGCTCATAAGATGAAATGGATGATCAGGAATAATGGGTATTACTGGCCGATGATTCTCGAAGATTGCTTCAAATATTATAAGGGATGCCAGGATTGTCAGAAATTCGGGAATGTCCAACGTGCGCCCGCGTCGGCCATGAATCCCATTATCAAACTGTGGCCGTTCAGAGGATGGGGCATAGACCTCATCGGCCAAATTTATCCCCCATCAAGCAAAGGGCACAAGTTCATTCTGGTGGCTACTGATTACTTTACCAAATGGGTGGAAGCAATTCCGTTAAGAGCCGTAACATCGGCTGCCATGGTCGACTTCGTAAGGGACCATATCGTCTACCGATTCGGCATTCCCCAGACTATCACAACTGATCAAGGGACAATGTTCACATCAGGAGAATTTGAGGAGTTCACGGCCGATATAGGAATCAAATTGTTAAACTCCTCTCCATATTATGCCCAAGCTAACGGTCAGGCCGAATCCTCCAACAAGGGGATAATTAAGATAATCAAGAGGAAGATAGAGGAGCAGCCGAAAAAATGGCATCTATGTCTAACTGAAGCCCTATGGGCATACAGGATGGCTTGCCATGGGACCACCAAGTTGTCCCCTTACCAGTTGGTGTACGGTCACGATGCAGTACTACCGTGGGAATCAAGGGCGGGGTCGAGACGCATTTCGCTCCAGGACCAGTTAACGGCCGATGACTACTCATCACTCATGAAAAGGGAACTTGATGAATTGGCTAGCCAACGATTGAGAGCTTTGATAAGCATTGAGGAAAACAAGAAGAAAGTGGCCAGGTGGTATGATAGGAAGGTCAAAGTCAAACAATTCTCTCCAGGGGACCTGGTTTCGAAGTTAGTGTTGCCGATTGGGTCGAAAGATCCTAAATTCGGAAAGTGGTCCCCTACATGGGAAGGGCCGTATAAAATCGGCAGATGTGCTCCAGGAAACGCTTATATTCTGGAAACAATCGAAGGAGAAGAGTTTACTAGGGCTCTGAACGGAAGGTACTTGAAAAGGTACTACCCTAGTATATGGGTCGGAGCATAAAGGATCGACCACAATGAACAGCACACAGCCGATACAAAAGGGTTCGTCTAGAGAAAACATGTGATCGTCCAAATCGGCCGATGTATTCATTCGGTATGGACGGCGGGTTACACGGCCGACAAGGTACAAGTCGCCCTTAGAATAAAAAATAATTAACTACGCTTTTTCTTACGCTCTCTTTCAGCCCGACCGAGTTTTATCATAAGACGGATATATTCTTCTTCTATCTCTTTCATCGCAACTTCCGCTTCAACTTGACGGGGGAGAGGGTGGCTCCGGTCCATTGATGGACGCGATGTTCCTGCTGCTGCATCTTCAAGGACGACTTGTCGAGGAAGCAGATGACTTCTGTCGGCTTGAGATCGCCGGCAGATGTTGCCGTCCAGAGAATCCCAGATCCGTCGGATGTTAGCAGGAACATGCTCTTGGAGTTCGTCACGATGAGCCCTGATTAAGTCCTTGTCCTCTCCTCTTGCGACACCGGTTCATCGGAGTGCATGAGTTCGATGGCGCGTTCGAGTTCAGGGCTAAGGCGCCGTGGCTGAAGAAAATGACGATCAAAAAGGTGATTCCCTTCAGAAGAGCTAAACTGAGAAGAACGGTCAAGGCAAAACTTTCACTTGGTTAACAGAGGAAGAGGAAGAGGATGAAGAAGACATGATTGAAAATCGCACCGACGAAAGCAGGTTGGGAAGATGAAGCCGAGCTAAACTGGTACTCTCGGAACGGGGGTCTAGGCCGGCATTTATAAGAAAAGGAGGCGTAGATATTTGGTAAGGCGCGTCCCGTCGGAAGTGAGAAAGGAAATAAATAAAAGAGGCACCGCGAAGGGCGGTCAAAGCGGTCATTAAATGTTCGTACAAAAATGGCCAGTACTTTTACAGGTTACCCAGAAGGGCATCGATAGCCGCAATCGCTCGACGCCGGATCTGATCGGCAGAGTCCAGGACCCGTTGGTCATCATCTGCCGATCCGGGGACTTCTGACACATTGCGGTGGAGTTTAAGGGCTTCGTGGGTCAGATGCTGCCTCTCCCGTTTTAGATCGGCGATGACGGAAGGGAGTTCTTGGAGCCTCTTCTCTTCGGCATCTATTGCTTTGGTTACCTGTTCCATCTCCTTGGCAAGCTCTGCCCTTCGGCGTTTGAGGCGATCTATCGTGCCGACGATCCCTGGACGAGAGTCTTCCAGAAAGTGAATTCATTGGTGCACCTCTTGGGCCTGACGCTTGTACGTACCTTCTTCTTCACGAGTCTTGGCCAACTTGGCGCGATCGGCCATGTGACGCAGGGCCCTGAAAACCGGGATCCTCATCGACTCGATATACGCGGTCGGCGCCAAGGCTTCCTCCGCTTCTTTTGGTACCCGCCCGCTGACGTCACCGAAGAGCTGCCGAATTGGCGAGGCGTCTTCTACCAATCGGTCGATGTCTTCTTGAAGAAGGGATCGGATGCTGGTGAGTTTGGCGCGGACGTCATCAGGGACGGAGCTCAAAGTGACTTGGCGAGAGGCGACTTCCTCGTCGTCAGAGAGTGCGACCGCAAATGAGAAGAGACTGTTGTTGGGGGTATCCTGTTCCTGGAAATAATAAGTCAAGAAGAAAAACAAATCAGCCGATGGTGATAGCAAATCGGCTAAGTAAGGGTGAAAAGTCTCTTACCTCCTTGAATCGGATTTCCTCAAGCTGCGTTTGGGGAGCCGTTATCCTCGATTCAGGGGCTGGTGCCATTGGTTCATCAGAAGAAGAAGACTCTACGATGATTGGTGCTGTGCTCGGGCCAGCTTCCCGGGAGATGACCGTTGGTTGGTTAAGAGGGGCGTTTAGCATACCGGTGACCTGTGTCAAAGAATTGAATGAGAACATTATCCAAATGCTAGGAGAATCGGTTGAAGAGTGTTATACCTCGGCGGATGGAAGCGAAGGCGCGTCGATGACCGATTGGGTTGCTGCCGATTGTTGTGGGTCCATAGAAGTGATCTGTGCAGTCTAAGATAAGAGGAGTTATCATTGAGACATCAATCGGAAGGATTGGATATAAGTTTACCTGCACGGCCTCCACCAGTAATGATGCAGCAGCTGCCCCAGCTTGCGAGGCGACTTGAGTATCTATTTCTCTGGCAGCTTGAGTAGGCAGTGCGGCCGAAGTTTCTGCCGATATGATCATGGGAGGATCAGCCGATTCTATTCGAGCTCGAACTCGGCGACTGGTCTTCTTGGTAACTTTCTTCGACGCCTGCTTCGATCGGCCAGCGATCACACCCACGGAAGGGGCATCGTAGCCAATAAGCGGGAAAATGGTGTATGGATGATGATCTTCTATCGGCCGGCCACTCCGGCTGCGTGTTGGGGGGACACGGTTCTCAGACTGAAGCAATAGCAAGATATTAGTATACGTATTCAACCGCATTGATAAAGGAGTGAAAATCGGTTAGGAAAAAATACCTCGGCGTTCGGGTCGATGTTGGTCGGATCCAGGAGATTGCAGTATGTCGACGTGGAGTTGCAGAACAGGTATTGTTTCCATTCGGCCCACCAAAGCTTGAATGGTTGGACGGCGAAGGGAGCTACTATCTAGTCCTTCAGGTCAATGGTGCTGGAGTCTGGGACCCGATCCCGCAGCCGACTATAGTCAAGACCTTTTGTAAGCTCATCTCTGAACTTAGCTCGGCCGGCGAAGTACGCTTGAATCGGCAGCTGACCCATGCCGAATTGACGTGCTGCAGCAGAGGGATTGTAAAACTCATACGTAGGAGCATCTTTCCCTGAGAAGAAGTTGGCCGGCAGGATTCCCGGTTTGATTAACTCATCTGTGAGGTCTTCGTCGAATCGGCCGGTAGTCGAGTCGAAGCAAGAAGGGAGCTCAAAGATTGGGTCATCTCTCCGATAAGGAAACCAGATGGTTGCATCTTCATTAAAACCGTTATAAAAACACCGGAAGTACTCGGCCACTTTGGTAGCAGAGTACAGACAACCGGGGAAGGCCGATGCCGCTTCACCGAAAGATGTGCATCGGCGTGGGACAGTGGGATCCTCTGCCGATTCGATGCTGGGGAACGTCATATGTTCCACTCTCTACTGAGAAATCTTGCTCATGTACAAGTTCAGCCATAAGTTAATGAACCACCAGGGTCCACCTGGATTTTTCCAATCGGCTCCCCTTTGGATAGTTTGATGCCGATTTGGTGAAGCATGTGGTATGCTGCCCCTAGTAAGTGTTTTCCAAGAGGAACAGGAGTCCCTACTGATAATGCTTCGGCTAAAGCTTGGGTGTTGGTTGATGGGCCAGCGGCTCTCCCATAGAAGAAGTGCTTCTCCAACCACATCATTAGGAAGGCCGTGTGTTCTCTGTTTTCGACAGATCCGGCCCTTTTGTTACATCTAATGAAGTCTTTCCACCCACCGATTCCCCTTGTGTCCAGCCGATGTGATGTTGCGGTTAAAAGGCGGAAAGGGGTGTCCAGGGAGGAAATGTCCAGGTCGGTCAGCAAAACCACATCAGCCAGTGTGGGGGTCATGGGTCCGTGTCCAAACAAGAATGCATTAAGAGCATCAGACCAAAAGTAAGAAGATGCCATCACTAAAGGTTCATTCCGCTCCATTTGGGACAGGGATAGATTGATGCATTGGCCGATTTTGAGCTCGTCCCATTGGACCCTCTTGGGTGCGGCTATCCGCTGGTACCATTCCCTCCAACCGGGGGTTTCATTCGGCCAAGACCTAAAGGTGCCCAACCAGTGATCTAGGTCCATAGTTGATTGTTTGAAGGGGATCCTATGGGTTTCCAAATTGATTAGCTCTGTTGGATCTGGGTTTCCCATGGGTCCAAGGCAAACAAGGCCGGGATTTCCCGTAAGATGAATGGTGATGCGATGCCTAACCGCCTAAAAAAAGGAAAAGGGGGAGCGAAAGTAAGAAATAGATCTAAAGTAAATGTATTACCGATAGAGGAAAGATTCGGTAATGACCTCTGGGATGAAGTTCCTTGTAGTCGGCGGGATCGCCGGTGCAGCTGCGGAAGACGAGGCCGCCATTGGGATCTCAGAAGAAGCTTCAGCTTTCGCTAATGGAGCTCCTTCTCCCGATGATGGGGCCACCACCGTCACTGCTGGAACCTCCGCCGAAGGCACTATTTCTGGAACTTCACGTGTGGGTGAGGTGCCTGAAGGTGCTGCCATTGGAGGGGGGAAGGAAAGTGACAGGAAGACGGTGCCGGAAAGCTGGGGAGCTAAGGAAAAATGCTGGAGGAAGAAGAAGGCTCGTGCACTGAGGAAGAAGGACGTGAGCTGAAAAGGGAGGTACGGGATGTGCTGATATTTAAAGGGAGCTTGAGGAGGGGTAAAAATGAAATTTTTACCGCGCCGGCGTTTCGAGTTTTTCGGGAGTAGTGGTTGTCGTGGGCGCCCGTTTCGAAAAAATTGCAATCATCAGGTTGAAGACCGCGAAACGGAAGGATATTTTCATTACGGCTGTTTCAGAGGGGAAGTTGAAAAGAATTTAGAAGTAAAGACTATGTTTTACTCCGAAACTGGGGGGCATGTGTTGACGCCAGATTTTGACACGAGTAAAATCGACATCAGGAGAGGAAGAAATTAGAAGATACTGCGAGATACAGGGGCGACAATTGGAAATCGGCCGAATGGTGCTACAGTCAAGGATCGGCCGAGTGGTGCTACAGTCGAGGATCGGCCGATTGATCTTTAGAATTCCGCCTCGCTTGACCCCTGGGGTTTGGGATCGGACGCGCCTGGTTCCCGATCGGTTACCCCTTGCCGATGAGGAAATCGGCCGATTAGGAGGTTGGAATAGTTGGGCCGGTATGGGCTTAGAAAGGATTATAAAGATGAAGAGGGAATCAGCCCATGAAGCGCATAATAATCTACCTAGTACGAATCGTACTTGTAAATATTCGTTTTCTATTTGAATTAGGGATAGAGTTCTAGTCAAATAAGGAGTCGTTTGTACGGGGCTATAAATAGCCACTTTTGTAGATCTGTAATCATCAACAACTCAATACAACAAACTACTATTTCCTCGTACTTACTTTCAAGCAGGCGACTTCGCCAAATACTTTTCTTCTTTTTTCACGAGTTCATACGGGTTGGCGGGGCTGCATCAACTTGACCTCCGACCGATCTTGTAAGTTCCGTTTACCGAGTAAATTCTAAGCTTTAACTTCGAGCGCATCGCTATTGTTTCATTTAGATTTGTTCACTAGTTATCGATATTTACTAGAATTATAGGTTTTACCTGTTGTTCTAGTTTTATCACCAGTTATCCAGCTAGGAATCGGCAATCTCGGCTTTTCTCGTATTTAGTCATTTGATTTACTTATTTTACACATAGCCGACTAGATCTGTTCCTAGTGTTGTTACTGTAGCGTTGTATTGATTACTCCAGTAGTTTTCGTTCACGCTGCTCAGTAATCGGCTGCTTCATAGCCGATTTCTTTATTACGGCAAATCGGCCGATTCGCTGATAAGCTTTCTCGAGATCGGAAATTTAGCCGATCACAACCTCTGGGATCTGACACGTATTCTTCCTTGCCAATCAACAGGTCAGATTGGCTGGCACGCCGCGCGAACCGTACCAGGGCAATCACCCGAACAGGAGTTAAGCAGATTCTCCCGGGTCGTGTGTCAGATGCTGGGGATTCTGTTGACCGATTTCTAGCGCCAACAACACCTTACCATCATGAGCTCATACGAAAGATTGGACCTATGTAACTTAAGATTGCAAGTGTATTTACTGTAAATTTAGTTTTGCTTTTGATCTTGCAGACTATATGACCTATTAAATACAAAGATATTATCAAAAAAGAAAACCAAGAAAATGCTAGTAGCTTGTAACGAGATATTTCACTGGTAGAAAACTCAGCTTTAGTCTAGTTGGTAGACCTCAAATCTATCTAAAATTCATCCGGGATAAAATTTTCGAGATAAAAAGGGGGTCTTTAGTCCCAGGTCGTTCTCTGGTTGGTAACCGGGACTAAAAAATTTTGCGCGCCGCCCGGCCGTCACCGGCGCAGCCTCCGCTCGCGCCCGTCCCGCTCCACCTCCGCCTCCCACGCGCGTGGCCCGCCCGCGCCCATCCCACTCCGCGTCGTCGCCCGCCCTCACCCCACTGCCGCTCCTCACTACCAGTGAGGGGTGAGCAGAGGGGGAAGGGGAGGGGCAGCAGGGGGAGGGGGTGGCCACCCACGTCGGAGGGAGAGAAGGAGGTGGAAGGAGAGGATGAAGAAGAAGAAAGGGAGAGGAGCAGAAGAAAGACTTGTGCGTCAGGAGAAGATAAGGATCTATGTGGTTGGAGACTTATGAGGATAATTAATGTGGAGAGGGGGGCGTGGGGAATGACGTTTTGTCCCGGTTTGAGCCACCAACCGAGACAAAAGACCCCTTTTGTCCGGGTTGGAATTACCAACCAGGATAAAAGGGGGGCGTCCGTGTTAGATGTTTACAACCGGGACTAAAGTTCCTCCCATCGATATCCTTTCGGTGCCTTATTTTTTATTGATATTAACCGGAACAAAAAGGGTAGATTGAAGGTTATTTTTTATTGATATTAACCGGAACAAAAGGGGTAGATTGAAGGTCAGTTCTTTACTGGTGTTTGCAAAGTGCTAAATGCAAATTCTCAGTTTGTAAGGGCTTAGCGGTAATTTGGGGAAAAGGGGGGCTAATATACAAATTTCCCAGTCTTCATTGACTTACGGTGACTTGATCATCGTCTTGTACGTTGACTTCTCTGGATACAAAGAGTGGATGTGCGCGTAAGACGAATGGACGAGAGATACCTTCCTCAAATCAATGGCGAGTGGGCTACTATCGCCTCTCCTGTCGTCCGCGAGGAAGCTGCTCGACCTCCTATGGAGCCCGGCGGCAGCCGCTCCTCGTGGCGAGCGATTTACTTTTTCCGCGGATCTGCAGCGGCTGGAGCGGCTGCTGAGGAGGATCCAGGCCACGCTCGACGACGTCGGGGAGCGAGAGATCCAGGAGAGCTACGTCAAGCTGTGGATCGAGGAGCTCACGGTCTTGGCCCGCGACGCGGAGGACGTCCTCGATGACTACCGCTACGAGATGCTGCGTCGCCGTGCCCAGGAACTCCAAGGCTCCATCGCCGCCGCCGCCGCCTCCTCCTCCTCTGCCTCACGCAAGAGGATTCACGAGGAGGACGAGGGCGGTAGCATCAGCGAGGTGACATAGTTTCGCTGCGTTTTCTCCCAAATGCTTGCCTGCCTGCAATTAACCATCAGTTCATATGCAGAGAATTAGGAAGATCACACGCCGGTTCCAGATATCTACAGATCGAGCCGCTTTGCCGCTGAGGCCAGATGAGGAGGACGATGGTGGCACCAGTGAGGTGAAACGGATTCTTGCCTCATTTCCTCCCAATCGCTTGTGACTTATCTGCTTGCAAATAACCATCATTTAACCTTCAGAGAATAGGAGAGATCATACGCCGCTTCGAGGAGATCTCTCGAGATCGAGCTGCTCTGCAGCTTGGACCAGATGATGGCATAAGGATCGCAGGGAGGGAATCCCAATGGGAATCAAGAACGAGTAGCCATCTTTTTGATGAATCCCTCGTTTTCGGCAGGACTGATGAGAAAGAGCGTATCATACAGTTAGTGTTGTCTCGCAGCCAGGACAACAAAACTCATGTTTTGCCGGTCGTTGGGATGGGGGGCATTGGCAAGACCACGATGGCACAGATGGTTTATAACGATGGCCGAGTTCAAGAACGTTTTGATCTGATGGGCTGGGTTCATGTTTCCGAAACATTTGACTTACGCAGGCTAACAATTGCGATCTATGAGTCCTTGACAAGGAGGCCATGTGAATACAATGAACTAAGCTCTGTTCATGATGTCTTGAAGGAAAAATTATGTAGGAAGAGTGTGTTCGTGGTGCTGGATGATCTATGGAACGAACGGCATAGCTTCTGGCAAGATTTGATGTGTCCACTAGAGTATGCTGAAAGTGTGATGATCCTGGTGACTACCAGGAGTAAAGAGGTAGCGCGTGTTGTGCAAACATTCGAACCCCTTGTGCTCTGCTCATTGTCTGAAGAGCATTGTTGGTTGTTGTTCCAACACTATGCTTTTGGTGACAGAATCATTGATGACGAATCCAGTTTACTTCAGGTTGGTAGGAAAATTATGCAAAAGTGTGGTGGATTACCATTAGCAGTTAAGTCAATAGGTTGCTTGTTACGTTTCAAGAGGGATATGCAGACTTGGTTGGAAATATCAAAAAGTGAATTTTGGGAATATTCAGATGATAACGAAGAGATCTTCTGTGCTCTAAGATTAAGCTTTCATCGACTGCCTGCAAGGCTCAAACCTTGTTTCTTGCTTTGTGCTTTATATCCCAAAGGTCAGCCTTTTGCCAAGGACGACATGATTCACTTGTGGATTGCTCATGGTTTTATACAGAATACAGGATGCAAAACAATAGAGAGACTCGCTGGTGAGTACTTTGATGAGTTGACTGAAAGATCACTGATTGAAACAGATTTAGTCCGTTTGAGAATTCATGAGAGTCGCCAATTGAGGAAAAAGCCACTTTCAAGGCCACGTGCAAGGTCACCAGCGATTGGTGAGATCTTCAACACGAGCCATAACATTTATGAGTTACACATAAGATCGTTGGTTGACACTTTCCGTGAAAAAACGACCAAGGCTTCATTATCATTTCTAAGGTTTAGATTGCATGACATGACTTGGGACCTTGCAAAGTCTCTGTCCAGCTGTCTGCTTTCTGCAATAGCTTTTGATGAAGGTAGCCTTTACCTGGGGAAAAAAAATCAGCGCTTATCTTTTTGGTTAAGTGGGGACACGTCCAGACAAAACACTCAGCGGTACAACCCTCAAGTTATTACCATTGCTAACTCTGAATTCAGTTACAAAATGAATTATTTACGTACCTTAGTGTTAAAACAATGCACATTTTTCCATATCGGCATAAATGAGTTCAGATACCTGAGGGCTCTTGTGCTAGATTCATGTAAAGATAGTGGCTGCATATCTGCTACACAATATCTGAAGCTCTTGCGCTATCTCCATGTAAGTAATTGTGATGCATTGTTTGGCAAAAATCTGAAGCGCTTGACAGAGTCAATATGTCATCTCTACAGCCTTGAGAAGTTGATTGTGTCATCTTGTCGGAAAGAGTTCTCCATGAAGTCGTGCAATCTTTTTAGTTTAAGATATCTCCAACTCTCTGTCCGATTCAATGACTGGTCCCTGCATCCATTTTGTCAGTTTGATAACTTGGACACACTTTGCTTGCAGAACTGCGATAGCATTGCAGAGCTCCCCATATGTATAGGAAATCTCTTGAACCTGAGACGTCTTCAGCTTTTTCAAATTTCAAAGATAAAGAAGTTGAATCATTATTGTTTCCGATGCCATACAAATAACAATAGATGCGGCCTAACAGATGTAATATTTCCTGCCCTTGAGGAGTTAGAATTTGATGGTTTGTGTGATCTACAGGAGTGGTGTAAATTGCAGGAATCAGATTACCCAAAGATGCAAAGTATCACTATAAGAAACTGCTACAAACTTAGAAGAATCCCTTATTTTGGTTCTCTCAGAAATCTAATAATAACAAAGTCAGCTCTCATCGATCTCCAGCTTTCGGTATATAATAAACCGTCTCAGCTGCAGTTTCTTGATATTAGAGATTGTTGGTACCTCAAATCCTTGAAGGGGCTGAAAAATCTTTGCTCTCTTGGGAGCTTATATATCGCGCACTGTCCTAAACTCATTGTCTTGCGTAAAGAGAATCTTCGGTTTAGGCCTCAGCATGTATGCATTGATGATTGCCCTGGACTAAAGGACTGGTGTGATGAACAAGAGCTCTACTATCAGGTGAGGTTCTTCTTGATACTTTTAACATTTTTCCATCAAACTGAGCTCAGGCACTGGTTAGCAGTTTTAAGAGAGATAAGCAGTATTTTGAAAATTGCTTATTTTTGCTCTCTCTCATTATTTATTTGTAACACAATGTCCATATAGATAGTCTATATCTTTATCCTGTTGTGATAAATTTTGATTATGAATTACTCTTTGTTCTTTTCCACCACCATTCATAAATTCACCATTGTATCACACCCCACTACTGTATGTGTTTGCCATGTGTTTTGCTGAAAACTTAGTTTGAGCTATACCACCTCTCCATTTGTCATCACTTCATTAATCCTGATTTTGGCTTCCCAACCTTGATCTTACCTGCTGCAAATTGTAAGAATTGTTTTTCCTCTGTATGATAAGTTGAGACCTTAGCGCTTGTTTTACCAGTTATTCCTGATCCTCTATTTGGACTGTTTTTAAGAATTAGGTCCTAGAGTGCACTTTTTAGTTACTCCAATGGTATAAACACTTAAACAGGTGTTTCAGACTGCCCTGCAGTACCCAAGTTTTTTTCCCTGGGTCCAAAACTATGAGTGTTGTCTTATATGTTTGTAAAAGAATTGGAGTGTTTAGTTAAGCTATCAATGTATATATGCTATAATGTTTGAGTCAAAATATAATAGATTTACCTAAAGTGGCAATTAATTTAGTGCGATCTTAATAATTCATGATTGAAATATACACATGTTAGTACTAATCTTCCAGATAGATCTGTAAGGTTGATTTCCTGTTTATCTGTGTGATACTTTCCCTGTTGCTTTCTTACTAATTCATGAGAAACTGCTGAACATTAGAAGTAACAATAAAGCCCCCTCGCCCTGTTTGTTATTCTTCAACAGGTCCCCAAAATGGTGAAGATTTCAGATATAAAACGGGCAAAGGAGCATGGCATTGCTTATTTCCAATCCTGTGAACATATCTGTCTCGATATTTGCCCTGATCAGGGACCAGAATTGATTTTGTCACCGGATAATTGGTTGCCATCTGAATTGCGGCTCTTAAAGTTCGGTTTTGAGGGCGTTCCATTGTACTATCGAGGTCTTTCTACACTTGGCAAACTGGAGATCAGAGGATGCCCAAAGCTTGAAGCACTGATAGATTTGGAAGAACTGAACATCCACAGTTTGGTTTTAGCGGACTGCCCTTTACTTTATATGCTTCCTGAAATGAAGTTTCCGGGGCTCTTGACATCTTTAATAGTTGAAGGGTGCCATAAGCTTATGTCCTTATACTTAAATATATCTCATCCTTCAACGTTCACTGAACTTGAGATATCTGATTGCCAAGGACTCATGTACATTGGAGGCCTAGGGTGTTTGAGCAAACTAGAAAGTTTGGTACTACTTCATTGCCGTCTTTTGGAGCTCCAGGGACTGTTGCCAGTCATTCCTGAATCAGTTGTTGTATTTCTCTGCCCAAAATTGAAGAAATGGTGTGAAATCCAAAGTATTGAATATATGGTAATTAAGCTTCTTCTGGGATTAGTGCAGTCACCCACTAGTTGATTCTTCTTTTCCCCTGTTTTTCATTAGTTGACGTGTTGTTTATGTTGCATTCAGGAAAGTCTGCCTGATCTGTCGCATGAAGTGAATGTTTGATGACGTCGGCATACCATGACGAGGCTGACGAAATCATCTGGACAGGTACTTGTTTGTTAGAGATGATGGAAACCCCATGAGGCATTATTAAGTGCGCATCAGCTACTTTTGGGTGTGTTCTATGGAGGAACTTCCTGTCGAAGATAAGATGACCAGATGCTCAATTTCAGATGGAAGAACTGCATCATGATAGAGACAAATGGGTGATTGATGGCAGTCCTCATGTAGGCTTTGGAGTTTATGATTGAAAAAGAAAACAAAAGGCTGTTTGAGCCATCGGGGCCTTTATATTGCTGTCTTACTGCAAAGCAGTCATTTAAACATTGTGCTGTTGTGCATGATTTGCTTTATTTTGTGCAGGTCTCTCTGATCATGGATTTCAATTTTACTAGCAGAAATTGTTTTCTCCTACACGTTCTCCGACGTCCCTAACAAATACGACCTTGTACTGTGAAAACGATAAACTATAATTTATTATCGTTACAAAGATTCAAAGCTTATCGATTACCAAACACATACATCATCATAGCCTGATAGGCAAACTAATGTACCGTTTCCCTTGGACGCTTGAATAATGCTTCGTTCATGTTGCAATCACGCGCCGGTCGCTGCATGGCCCTCGGAGGCTCGGATCTCCGGACGATACAGCAGTCCGGAGAAGGGGAATGAAGGGGACGATTCGGAGGAGATGAGGAGAAGGGCTAGAGGAGGCGCACCTGGACCTTGATCCTTGGAGGAGCCCGGGAGCAACAGCGGCGGCGGCGGCGGCGGCGGCGGCGGCTTTCTGCGGGAGCCGGCGAGAGGAGGGACGGGGAGATGGGGAGTCCTGCCACCGCGGGCAAAATTGGCTCGGACGGGCCGAACTCCCCCGCCTAGCAGGCTTCCGAAGGGGCCGGTTCACTGGCCCGTGAAAACTTTACGTCATGGGCTTCCTCCATGGGGAAAGGGCCGGGAACCCGTTGAAAACGGGCTGCCAAACTAGTGTTGTCATTATTGATGTCATTATCCATTTGCGTTCTTGTGTTGGTGGCATAGACATCGATGAGTGCGCAAATCCACAATACTATGGGTGCTATGGTGAATGCGTCAACATGCCGGGAACGTTCCTGTGCAGGTGTCCACGTGGTTCTCACGGCAACTCTTCCATTGTGCACGGCTGTGTGTAAAATCTTCGACAGGTAACTAATACAACTTTGGGTGCTATATATTGGTTTATTATCTAATAACTATAGTGCTGTTTGTATAAATCAACAACCAACATAACAAGCAAATTGATTCATAAATCAGGCCATATATACTGAAGCATGCCGTCTAAATAACAGAACAATAGTAGAAAATACTCTTAACATAAGAGAAATTCGCAGACACCGAAGAGCACATAGTGTACACGAAACTAATGTGAAGTACACAACTGTTGTGGCTATTTTGTTTGAGACCTATATTCAATTTTATGAAAGTGCCTTTTGTTGAAAAGAACTTCTCTAATTCCATGAGCACAAAGGGTCTTATATATACAATCGAATTATTTATGTTAAATGAAAGAATGCTATATCCATAAAGCATACATATAGTTTCACAATCCCACTATCTCACTAAAATATGTCAAATTAAAGTGTTTATAAGCTATTTAATATCTTAGGGCTAAATATTATTATTTGTTCTGACTGAGGTAGATCGGGCGCTTGGAATTTTATAGCTGATAAAATATGGCGTAACATAGATATGTTGCATTATTTTAGTAGAGGGGATAATGGCACCACATTCTTGAAAATATTGTGGATATGAGTAGATTTGTCCTATAGAGGAATAGTTTAGTTCTGTAAAAAGGGAAAACGACCTTGTCTTATTTCATTATCTTGAACCAATTACAAAAGTTATTATTGGTTATGAAGGAATATTTATGCAGATACACAAATATTTTCAAGATAATTCTTTTTTTAGTGGAAGATAATTCTCGGTATAATGAAGTTTGCCTTTTATGTTTTAAAAAAACATATTTTCAGGTCTAAGCATTGGACTAGGAGTTGGAAGTGGTGCAATGGTTTTCCTTTTTTCCTTAGGCACCACATTTGTGGTTCGTTCAAGGCACAAAGAAAGAAAAAGCTAAGGGAAACATTTTTCAAGCATAATCATGGGCAGTTGCTACAACAATTGGTCTGTCATATGGCAGATATTGGAGAAAGAATGATTGTTACTTTGGATGAGATAGATAAAGCCACCAAGAATTCATGATTAGCACATATTTACTGTAGCATCATATGAACAAATCATGGACTAATTAAGCTTAATAGATTCGTCTCGCGAATTAGCCTTTATTTATGCAATTGATTTTGTAATTAATATATATTTAATACTTCTAATTAGTATCTAAATATTCGATATGACAGGGACTAAACTTTAGTCCATGGAACCAAACACCCCTTTAAGTTTAGAGGTGACAACCGACGATGAGACAAGTTGAGATGACACTAGAAAGCATTCAAGCATGGAGTCTTCAAGTGACGTGATTGATGATGACATATCTAGTGACCTATATCCGTTGAAAACCGAGCTTTAGTCCCGGTTAGTAAGCCTCATAACTCTCGAAAATCAACTAGGACTAACTATTCAGGACTAAAGGTCCCCCTATTTAGTCTCAGGTTATTCACCCGGGACTAAAGACCCCCTTTAGTCCCGGTTGGTATTACCAACAGTGACTAAAGTTCTTTTTTCTTTTTAAATTCTTTTCCATATTAATGCTAATTGTTGCTTCACACACACATATGCATGTACATATAGGTATACATCCTTAGCGTATACTACTTACACATATACGCTCGTATTGTATGCATGTCGTATATATATATTTCATGATAGTATATGCATAATATTAATTATAACTACTATATATATAATTCTTAGTATATTATACACATCAAACTAGTATTTATACAATTACTATATGTACAATGATTTGTCCTCTTCATTCTTAGGATCCTCCCGTTGTGGTATTGCTCCGTTCGGCTACTAAATGTCCATCGTAATAAAATTCTTCTTTGGAATTTATCACCTCGTCCACCAGATATCCTATGGGAGCTTCTTGGATTGCCAAAAGCCTCTCCTTCTCCAAGAGTTGTTCTCCAATCCGCAACATATGTAATTTAGAAATATGTGAATGTTACACGAACAATTAAATATAAGGATCTACAAAATAATTAATTATTAATAGGTTTATTTTACGTACAGACATATTGTCCGATATCACCTTGTCCCGCACAAAATGGTACATGTGCTCACAGATGTAGTATCCACATAAATTATAGCCTTGTTCCTGTCTCAAGCACTTTAGTAGGGAAAAAACAAGTTCTCGCAGCTCCTGCCGCCTGCCAAGCGGGTTATGAAATATTCGTGTTATAGAATATACAAAATGTGCAAACTTCATACATGCCGGGAACGTTGTACTGAATGTAAGTTTTTCTTTGAATTCACCATGGTGAATCTTACGGAATCTTTTCCATGCGTTGTGAATTAAAATAATGAATGATACAGTGTTAGGTGAAAATTTAGGGAACAAACTTTTGCATAGAGATAAAGGTTCAGAATTATTACAAGTTTAGCATGTCTTGACTGTTAGGTACTCCACATTTGGTTTCCTCAATGAATCAAACACAATAATGTTGCTTTTATCAATCATAATTATAAGGAGAATCGAATAAAAATTGTGTACATAAATGTTCATATTAGAACTAACTAATATTAATTAGGTAAGGAAAAGGAAAACGAAAATAGTGGGTACCCACACTTAAAGTTGTATGGCAGTAGTATGTATTGCTTGTAATTTTGCTGCTCCAAGAATTTGTATATTGCGTCGAATGTAGATTTTGGTTGATCCCGTATCTGCTTTTGGTTAACAAACGATAGATCCATGAAGCCAATGTTGAATTAGGATTCTCTGCGGCACCTCTGAATTAGCATCTACATAAAATGAAAGACAAAGTTAGTAGAGCGACACACACACACAAAATAATGATCTGAGCCAAAATTTACATCTTTATAATGACACACTTACAGAACCCAGGCGTTGATGACAGAGACATCAAGAGCATCTGGATGGTACACTTCATATATATCCTTGAAATCCAACCACAGGAGTTTCTCACCTTCACCAAAAAAATCAATCGATTTAACACGAAGAGTGAACATGACCCTTTCCTTGGGCGACTGTTCCATGTACCATTGATGGAATTCATACATCTTCGTTGAGAGCTTCCGTACCAAGCCTGACTAGAGGCTTGCCTAACACAAAGGGCCATTTAGGTACAATATTTTCTTGAGCTGGTGATTCAGTTTGCCCTAGAACTTCAGCAAACAACAGACCTGTGTCTTCCATAAACTTAATGACATGGATTTGTTGTTCTAAAGGCAAAGTTGCTATAGCTAGAGCGTCTTAATATGCTTCTGATCTTGCTGCCCGAGCTGGGGGACAGTACGACTGGAAGACAACTCTCCTTGTTTTTTCTTCTTATAAGACTTAACTGACGAACGATCGTAGTTCAATAGTAAAGTATCCTGTACTTATTTTTTCATGCCAATAAAAAACTTTAATTTTGCTGGATCTACTGCCTTAGGCTCCATCTCCTTTGCTTTTCTTTCTGCAACTTTTTTCCCAAACCACTCCCTTACATATGCTTGCGATGCCTCTCCCAATTCCTCGGGATTCATATTGCCTGCTAGCTTCTTAATTGATTTAGACTTCTTTGTTTTCTTGCTCGATGGTCACGACTTCTTGAGAGGTGTTGTAGGTTCCTTGCTCGCACCAGACTTTAGTCCCGGCACTGTAGACTATGATCGGGGAGGGGTATTTTGGCCGTCGTCGCTTGCACCACTAGGATTCGATGGTGCTGGAGATGGTGATCGAGCAGGATGTGTCGGGGATACATCCCTAGTACCCGAAAGGGAGGAAGAAGTCGGACTCCTACTAGGATTCCCCTATAATCCTACTAGGACTCGTCCCGTGTACTCCTACTAAGACTCCTCCTTGTAACCGACTAGTAGTCCTGCCCCCTGGAGTATATAAAGGAGGGTAGGGGTACCTAGATCGGCAAAGAGCTCAACTAAGCTCAGAACCATTAACAATAGCCAACAACTAGGCTACTCAACACCCAAGCGCAGGGCATAATATACAACACCTCAAACAGGACGTAGGGTATTACGCTACTCTAGCAGCCCGAACCTGTATAGATCTGTATCTTGTGTCCTCGCTTTTACCTTCAAGTTCTAGGTCCGGCGATCTCCCACCGACAAATCGACTACCTTAGGTACTCCCTCGGTAGGTTGCCGGTATAAAACATCGATATTTGACGCGCTTGAAGGACCTCATCATCAAAAATCAATCTACTTTCATGGCATGTTTGCTGCTGGACGACGACTCCAGTCAAGTCAGATTCGATTCCATGCGGGGCTCTACACGTATATGATGAAGGGCCTGCCAACTCGTTTGTTTACTGAGTTTAGGTCCAGCCTGTGCGTTCGTGATCCTCCCGCTTCGACTGCGGGTGGGTATTGGGAAGTATATTTGTATATTAGGATATATTTATCCTTTCCTTGTACACTTGATGTATTCCTTGTACTCCAAGCCATATTGGCCATATATATAGAGGTCACCCCTCTCATTTGGGTGTTTGGTGTTTTCCATCTACTACTTCCGCGCGCGTGCTCCCCACGCTAGTTGAAGGAGCTCAGGGCCTCAATCTGAGCCAATAGCTCCACCCATAGGAGCATGGGAGGAGCTCGAGCCTGCTCAGCATCAAGGTGGCAGCGGCAAGCAGCCAGTGCCGACCCATTGATTCGCCAGCCCCGGTGTCTCATGCTGTGTGGAGGAGCTCGACTGTGGGGAGGTAAACGTGAATCGAGCTTGACCACGGTCAGTCTCCTCTCTCTTTCCTCAATCAAATCCACAGCAGAGGTGTGCTCAAGCTTCGAATCCAGCAAGCTCAGAGCGGCAGTAATGGATCCTGAGCTTGGGATGGCAACAGGGGAGGTCAAGCTTGGGACGCCGTGATTCAAGGCCTAGCCTGGTGACATCTCGGAGGAGGCCTGCAACTCCACATGGCCGTGTGTGGATCTAGGGTGCGGGAGCGCGGATTCGAGGTGAGGTTGTCCGGACCCAGCAGCAGCATAGTGAAATCAACCGCGGAGGAGGTGGGGGAGGGTGGAGAGCTGGCGAGAAGGCTGCTTGGGGAAGGGGTTTCGTGCGCATGCTGGAGGAAAATTGTAGTACCGATAGAGTAGGGGCTATGGATGGCAACGGGCACAAATTACCCGCATGCCCACGGGCAAAACCCGGTAGGGTGAGGATACGAGTTCTATTTTGTGCCCACGGACATGGGTGCGGGTTTGAGTTTGTGCCCGCGGGTAAAAAATTAGCAAGCATAAAAATATCTTACCCGTGCCCACAAACCCGCGAACCCACTACATAGTGCCTGACATGTGGACCCCTGTACAACTATATAGGAGATTTCTAGGGTTCCTCCGTTCCTCCAATCCTCTCAGCCGCATGCCCGGCCGCCCGCACTCCCACAGTCCCGCACCCCGTCCCCGCACACCAGGCACCCAGGCGGCCGCCGCCACCTCCCCGCCGCTACCTCTCCGCCACCCGCCCTCGCTCCCCGCCGCCCGCTCCGTCGCCCATTGCCCGCGAGGCCGCTCCGCCACCTGAGTCCCAATGGCTAGTTCCCCCATCGCCGTCCCAAGCCGCAGCACTGCTTGCCGCTGGTCAGTCTTTTTGCCTGGCGGGTATGGGTGTGCCCGCGGGTAGACTGTGTTCGTGGGTGATAGGTGCGGGCACAACTTCTTGCTCATGATGGGCGGTGGGCGTGGGCACGAGTACAGGGTTTGCCTTGAAGGTGTGGGTCTGTAAACCCTCTGCCCGCGGGCAATATGCCCGTTGCCATCCATAGTAGGGGCCTCCCTTCGCACCTATAGGAGAAGGGGTCAGAGGGGGGGGGGGAAAGTAGGTTCCTCCCTACTCCAGGGACCCGAGTAGGGACCCTACTGGAGTTGGATTTTTTTCCCATGGCCCTACTTTTTGAGTGGGGACTCAAGTAGGGTCTTGCTAGAGTTGACCTTGATGGTGGATGCAGCATTGGAAGTTTGGAACACACGGCCTAAGGCTCTTGCGACTGCACAAGTTGCCGAGCTTCTGCATAGGTCACACTGCACTTAGGCACTTGGTCGGATGGGGATGGCGCTGACCTGCAGCTCATCCATCCGGAACAATGGCCCGTTGGCCGGCTTGTTGTTATCGTGAAGAACCGCCAAAGGGATTGGGTCCTTTTTGAAAGAGGAGGATATGTGTTTGTCTTCCACATATATATGTATGCACTGTAAAAAGGGAAATTGGATCTATGTTATAAGGTTTCACCTTCTAGTGATCCACTTGTCTTCCAAATCCAAAAGATCACTAGTTGTGAAACTCTATTTTGTGCTATTGATGCTATTTGAATGCATCAAGGTTACGACAGCAAGAACTAGCAATGGGAATTCAAATATTGATCAAAACACAATCTTTGAAGAAAACGACCATTGATAAGAACAAACCTTAAGAGATCAAGTCAAGATCAATATTAAGTTGGCTTGAACAAATTTATAGAAGATGATGATGAAATCATATGACCAAGAGATTGTAGTGTATATGATGGGAGAGTTGTAAAGTTTCATCTTGGATTTCAAACAAAGCAACGCAAGAATGGCACGTTCAAATGTCAGCACAAGATTTATTTTTAAAAACATGCACCGGAAATTTCTTATTATATGACATGGCAAGTATGGAAATTGTCAGGTAATGTCTGGGTTGGAACTGCATGCCTAGCTATGTTGACGCAAAATATTTTATATTTCTAATTAGATAAAGCAGAAATTGCGCTATATTGACAATAAAGCACAGAAAACACACACATACCTCATTTTCTCATTGGCCATCTTGTAGCCATATCATCATTTCAAAACCAAAATCACAATGTATCTGATCTTTACAGATTGGTAGAAACTAGAAATGAACAAGAAGAAGACGACCAGGTATAGCGGCGGCGAGCAGGTCGTCAACTGCACGGTCTGCATGACTAATCCCCACCAGCCTTTTTGTAGGCCATCGGCTCCACCGCTCCAGCCACCGCTTTCCCTCTTTTTGACTGTCTGTGTCTCGCTAGGGGCCCCACACGGGCACACGTAAGCTAGCTACGGCTTGTGAAAGATGCCCCAGGCGTACACGGCGGCCTCCACGACGGAGGTGATCTCGTCGGCGACCTCCGTCATGTTGCACCGGTTCCCCTCGAACGTCGCCGCCGTCGTCGACGATGACGTGGCCGCCGCCACGCAGTCCAGCAGGCTCTGGTTGCACCACAGGTTCAGGTAGTCGTCTGCAACCGTACCGTCGCGCCATGGGAAAACGAAGAAGAAGCCGAAGAAGAATGAGAACGGAAGAAAAGAAGACATAAACGGCGTACAAAAATCTGATCTTTGAAATGTTGATCTGTCGTAAAATCAGTCTGAGCATGAAATGCGCGCGTACTGTCGGTGGCCTGGACGCAGGCGTCGTGGATCATGCAGCAGGCGTCGAGGGCGTCGCAGGGGGCCTCGCCGGGGCACCCCGTGTACCCCACGCCGCAGTACTTGCCGTAACGCATCAGCGGCGCCGCTGGACGATGGCACGATCGGCAGAAGCGAAACCAAATCAGTTGCACGAGAAATTCAGACCTCGTCAATCAGAATTCAGACACGCCGCAGACGTACCTGTGCAGTGGTCGGATTCGCAGGTTCGGCTGCACTCCTGCAGAAGGACACGCGGCGCACCACGTGGAGTGCCAATTTTTTAGCTGATGATAACCTCTTGATGGATCGAGCTGAGTAGCTAGCTAGGACCATACCGATGCCGCGTCGCCGCCGAAGATGCTGGCGGCAGCGTGCGGCGAGCGATCGGCGACGGCGAGTAGCAGGAGGAGAAGGAGAGGAGGAAGAAGACGGCGGCGACGACCGCGCCGCTGTTGCAGGGGACCACGGCCGGCGATGAGCTCCCTGCTGCCGTCCATTTGCGTGCAATAGATGTGGAGAAGGAATGGATTATTGGGTGGTTGCTTGCGGCAGGTTTCAGTTGTGAAGCTATATGAATGCCATGGCGCAATAAAGTTTGGTGGCTTGGTTGATCTACATGATGATCGAATGCCGTTGGGTTTATGAATAAACCTTTATAAACAAGTTGATTCGGTGATGTTGTTAGCTCAACTGCATGAGCGGCCAAGGGCTCAGGGTGGACTGGTGGTTGTCTGCCCGGTGATCCGATCTCTCCACAAGACCACTCCATTTCCCTTCTTCTTCTTTTTTTTGTTTGTCGTGTTTTGTTTGCTTGGAATTGTTGACAGGATATGGATCCATGCGACAATGTTGTGGCCCGGCCGGGCACTTTTTCAGGCGGAGAGACCTGCCAACTCGGTCATCCCGTGAACTTAGCAAATGGAGATGATCCGGCCGGTCGCCTAGTTGCATACTTGCGTGCATGTCCTTGTTTCCTGGGGAGCCAAAGTCTAGCTTTGCTGTTCGAGATGGCCTCCAACTAACGGTGGGCAACACAAATTGATTTTAGAATCAGACAACTTAACCTTGATGAACTTGTTGATGACCTTGATTAACTTATTGATGAAGGGGTGGGGAACGTTCATCAATCTCGAGTATTTGGCATGAAAACCAGGGGATTAGCAAAAATGTGTGTTTCATTTTCTTTTAGTCATGTTGGTCGAGCTGCGAATTGTGCTGCTTATTGTTGTGCAAAGAAAGCTTTGACTGATGTTGTTTATTTTTCTTGTTCTGGTAGTGTTCCAGACTTTCTAGTAGATGCACTTGCTAAAGATTGTAATCCTGCTCTTACCTTTATGAAATCTTCTGTGTAGCTGCCCTAAAAAGAAAATCCCACTTACTTCGACCATTCCTCGGACAACAAACCAAAACTATGGTGCCAAAATTGTTATACTGGGCTACTGGCAAAAATTTAGCAACGTTCTACTGTAGAACCACATTGTATGGACCGTGACCCAAACACTGAGCTACTTTCCTGGGCTGGGCCTTTAATTTCTTTTACCTTTTTCGAGTAACAATGTATAATAACGGGCCTATGATCCATGACCACTGCTTGTCTTTTCTTTTTCTGTTGTTTTTTTGGTTGAGGTAGGATTTGAATCCTCCAATTATACCAACCGGAAGTGTGTTTAGAGCATGTTCAGCGGTTTTCCAAAAAAAATTTCCCAATAACTAATTTATTGAAATATCCCATTATCTCATTCATTATTTTTGGAAGAGTTGCTTTTTACAATTCCCAATAATCTCATCCCAATCTAACTACCATATTGGGAGAGTCACAACTCCCTCTTTATTTTGGAAGAGTTGGGGTGAATTATTAGTTTGTCCCAATAATTATTGGGAAAAGGGAAAGGTAAAGGGCATCTGCTGAACCATTAGTTTTTTACGAACACTTCCAATACAGTAGTTGGATCGAGAAAAGAGAGACCGCTGGAGATGATCTTATAGGAAAAATAGGAACTCGATGCGGCGGAAGCACATACTATGTGGCATTGAATTTCATTATTCAGATAGCCCAATACTAGACATATGCTTTTCTATGTGTTATTAGGTATCGTTCATCCTTGATGTCGTTCATAATAGTTCACTTCGCTTATAGTATTTACAAAAGATGTACATACAATATATATTCTACAAGTATTCACTTGGCTTTATTTACAAAAGTTTAATCTTTCCAAAGAAATACTGCCTACAATCCTCCACAATTCAAATAGACTATCTCAACAAAAATATAAAATGATGAGCATGTCTTTTCCAACATTTGAATGGATAAATCATTGAGCTTGATTTATTTCCAACATTCCTGATGATATTTTATTTTGGTGTGCTTTAATATAGGAAAAAGTATACAAAACCCAGATAGTATAGGGAAAATAGAAAAAATGAAGGAAACGATTTACCTCTGTATGGGCCGAAATGCCCAATGAGGACATGTCTTTACCTCATAGATGGCCTAATGGGCTTCAGGCCCTCGAGGATAATCGTTGGATGCTTGAGAGAGAAAAAACAAAGATCAGCTGCTATCTCGATGGAGACAATACAATCGAGACAATACAAATGGTACTAACCTCTGTTTCTAAATACTTGACAACTTTGACCAACGCACGATTACTAATGCGATCTACTTTTTAATAAAATACCTTTATAAAGTTATCTTACAATGTTTCTAGAACATTCTTATAGCATTAAGGGAGGAGCAAAATAGGAAACTATGTTTTAGGAAACATGAAGTGCCAGTAGTATTTAGAAACGGAGGTTGGTATATCTTTGCAATACATCTACCTTCTCCAAAGATCAGTACTGGTAATAAAATGTACAGTAAGTACATCTTTGTAGACCACGGAGGTAAATATAAAAAATTTTACCACCGAAAAAGATAAAAAAAAGTTACGGATCCTGCATGGACGAAGCTTCACCTCCCATCCCATCCACCCAGATTGACCGCCCAAACCTCCCCACCTCCCGTTCCCCGCCTACCACGACCACACAGCAAACACTACCCTCCACCAACCACTCTCCACCACGTGTCCCACCGACCACGCCCCATCCACCCACCTCCCCGCCCCACCCCAAGCCACGCACTCTCCCCCCGCACCCGCTCCCCGCGGCGCGCGCCCCGCCCCCTTGACCGCCACGTCATCCCACTGCCACTCGGGTCCCGCTCCCCGCGCGCCCGGGGGCCGCGCCCTCTTCAAATGACCCCACCCCACCACCACCTCCGCACAACCGCGTCGCTTCCACCACACAGGAGATCCCCTGCGCCCGCCCCCACATCCCTGTAGCCGCCCCTGTTGCCGGCGAGAGCCCCTCCCTCCCCCGATCCCGATCCCCTGCCGCCACCCAGCCCGCAGCCATGTCGCCGTCGGAGCCGACGCGGGAGGAGAGCGTGTACATGGCGAAGCTGGCGGAGCAGGCTGAGCGGTACGAGGAGATGGTGGAGTTCATGGAGCGCGTGGCCCGGTCTGCGGGAGGGGCCGGAGGCGGGGAGGAGCTCTCCGTCGAGGAGCGCAACCTGCTGTCCGTCGCGTACAAGAACGTCATCGGCGCCCGCAGGGCCTCGTGGCGGATCATCTCCTCCATCGAGCAGAAGGAGGAGGGCCGCGGGAACGAGGCCCACGCCGCCTCCATCCGCGCCTACCGCTCCAAGATCGAGGCCGAGCTCGCACGCATCTGCGACGGCATCCTCGCGCTCCTCGACTCCCACCTCGTCCCCTCCGCCGGCGCCGCCGAGTCCAAGGTCTTCTACCTCAAGATGAAGGGCGACTACCACAGGTATATTAGAATATACACCATTCCCTTCGTGAGATCTAGCCTCTTTCTTATGCGAGTCTGCGGCTAGATGGTGCGATCCGTGTACGGAGCAACCGAGGAGTGAGGTTTATTGTTGGATCAACTCCAGATCTCTTAATATTGGGATATGATAAGGGGCATAGATTTCGAACATAAGTTATTAGCGGGCGATTTGAGTCCTTATTTATTGCTGGTTTGTAGGTATCGATCTGATTTCCGGCCTGTGTACAAGGGCCATGAACTGGTGGTTGGTGAAAGTCAGTTTAAGATCTGTATATAGATGTTTTGTGTGGGGGTGACAGGGATCTGAGTTCTTGGTGACGATTAAGTCAAAGTTTAAGGTGTGGTCTTTTTTCTTTGAATTTTTTGTGGTCTAGGTTCGTGTTATTGGTGGTGGAAAGTCAAGAAAGGGAAATAGATTCTGATGTCCGTGACGTTTGAGGGAGGGGGTTCCCCTCTTTCTTGATGGTGCAAAATACTGATCTTGCAATTAATGACATATTTTATATTATTGGTGTTGCTGTGAGGTTGCGATTTATAATTTGTTTACATGATTGGTGTTATGTGATATGGTTGATGGCTATGTATTTGTGGCCTGCAGTGTTTATCTGGGTATCTGATTTATCCTCGTGATGAATTTGCAGGTACCTTGCTGAGTTCAAGTCAGGTGCGGAGAGGAAGGAAGCTGCAGAGAGCACCATGAATGCTTACAAAGCTGCCCAGGTTAGATATCTAACGAAAACAAACCTTATTTTTTTGTGTACATGTTAATGGATTGATCATATATCTTGTAAATTGGGATTGATTGTTGGTGTTGCCTTTTGTGTTGTAGGATATTGCTCTGGCAGATCTGGCTCCTACCCATCCCATCAGGCTTGGTCTCGCGCTTAACTTCTCAGTGTTCTACTATGAGATCCTGAACTCCCCTGACCGTGCTTGCAACCTCGCTAAGCAGGTCTGCTTCTGCTCCCTCTGCCTCCCTTTACTGTGCATGGCATGTGAGGTTTCACTGTATGAGATAATGTGTTCTAGATTTGCATTGTTGGACACTTGGCTGAGCACATAAATGCTTTTATCACCTTTTTACTTTGTTGAAGACAGGATTTCCTTTGTTTAGTAGAATATGATATCAAGGAAATAATTTGTAGCTGCTGATATATGAAGTCATAGATTCATAGATGCTAACCTTTCTTTTAAAAGACAATCAAGGTTGCAAGGAAAACACAGCAAGTCTGTGACATATATGCTGTCAGAGTCTTTTATAGCCAATCACCGGCTTTTGAATCATAGTGGTGTATACTGAAGTAATTTGCATGGCATGACAAATTTTGCAAGACCTGAACTGTCGGAATACTATTAGCAAGGTTTAGTGCTATTAGCAAAAAAGAAAAGGCTTAGTGCATATAATCTGTGCTAGTTTTTGTTCATGCGTAATCACGGAAACGGTACCTCTTACTATTAAGTGTAACAAGTTCTAGTAGAGGCACTGTTTACTTTGAAGTGGCAACAATGTTTCATATCTCCTCATTTTATGTTTCAAGTTCGTGTTCCTGTTTCATATTTCACCCATTTGTTTATTGCAATTTCCATTTATATTCTTATTCTGTGAAATCTAAGATGCTTAACTGTCTTTGCTGTTGGTTCTCCACTGAAATTGACATGTCTTGCTGCATACATTTCTACTTTATATTACTAAATTACAACCAAATGGTGAAAATTAACTTAGTTATGCTATTACAAAACTGTTTATTACTGACAGATGGTCTAGAATACATAAGGCACCACATATGCATAACCAGCTGTTTCTAATTCTAATTTGTGGAATTTGCTATGTTTGTCCAAAACTGAGACAATCTCAATTCTCAACTACATTGCATCGAAGTACGCTTGATGTTATGATATTTTTACTTCACATTTTATTTGCTGGAGTTGACTTGGAATTTAATGTCTGTAGGCTTTTGACGAGGCCATCTCTGAGCTAGACAGTCTGGGTGAGGAGTCCTACAAGGACAGCACTCTGATCATGCAGCTCTGCGTGACAACCTGACCCTATGGACATCTGACACCAATGTGAGTTTCCTAATTGTCTTTTTAATCTATTTAACCTTCTTAGTTCTCTTTGCCATGGTTCTCATCTGACCTTGTTCTCTCCTTCAACTTCAGGAGGATGGCGGTGATGAGATCAAGGAAGCTGCTGCCCCGAAGGAATCCGGAGAGGGTCAGTAAGATGGATCCAAGCTCCCGACCTGGTGCATCCGCTGATGTTTGGGAGTGATCCGAGCCAATGTTCCTGGATTTCGATAGCTA
The DNA here is from genome assembly GCF_000263155.2 of Setaria italica. NCBI lineage: Eukaryota > Viridiplantae > Streptophyta > Magnoliopsida > Poales > Poaceae > Setaria > Setaria italica. Next base: position 28,262,383 of record NC_028457.1, read on the forward strand.
TCCCCTAGTATACGTACCTCCAACGTCGTCATCACTGGACGATGCTGCATTGTTGCTGTTTAATTACGTACCTTAGATGTTTGTTGTTGCACGCTTTTGTTTCTGTTTTAAGTCCGATAAAATGATGGCTGGATGCTGGTTTTCATGCTCCAATCTGGCCACCATGGGGAAAAACCTGCTCTCATGTTGCAGTGTTGTTAGAATGATTGCATATGTTACTTGACGTATGGAGTATTTGACAGGCCTGCTGCCAAGTAGTATTTTGTTGAGATGGCTTTGCAAGTATTGTGTGTTCCTACCCTCGTCTGAACTTTGAATCATCTGAAATCCTGAATGCATGGAAGATGCGCTTTGGCTGTGATGAACTGTACATGGCTCTGAGCGTTTCATCATGTAGCTGTCCGAAAGCAGCACGCACTTCAGGCTTATAGGTCGTCTGGGAACATGAATCTGATGCGCATCTGGGACCAAGAATCCATCCTATAGGTTGGTGGTGGTGCCCAAGATTCTTGAGCCCGATCAGATTGGCATACGCGGTTCCAGTAATCTGTATGCAATCCTATAATCCTCCACAATCCTATAATTGTGCCGTGATCATTCAGTAATCCGTACTATGCTTGGCTACGCTATCACGAAACTCGCTTTCGTTCTCCAGCTCATCTTTCACGAAAACCACATCTCGCCTGTTCTATTCCAACGTCTCGATGTTGTCTTCGGTCTTGAACGAGGACTTGGACATAAACGGGCAGAAGGCAGCAATGAGGAAAAAATATTGACCACGAGCCTTTGGAATTGCACGCAATTAAGAGTTCTTCAAACATCACTTGCAAAGAAAATTAACCGCTTCGTACGCTGTGACCTCCACAAGGCATCGATATCATAGACTGAAGCAGCGGCGGCTTTGATATATGAATTTTGATGCCTACTAGGCATGGACATACAATTAAACTCGATACAAATATGGGCAGATACAACCAACTCGATACAAACTTGAGCACATGAATTTACAATCCAGTTTAATTTTTTTGGGGGATTTTCTGGAAACAAAAAAGATCCACATATAGACCATAATAATATGTATCTAGAACGATGCGAGAAAACATATCGGATGACAACAACAAAGTAGACTACCGGACTAACCTCTTTTTTTTTCAGATCAATTTCCACTACTTTATACCGATGGGGATGCAAGAAAACACCCCCCATGACAACAGCAATGTAGACTAAACTCTCCAGGACTAACCTCTTTTTTCAGATTAACTTCCTCTAGTTTTTACTACTGATGCAGAATACGGTAACAGGTTGAAAGTAGGTTCGAATAGCAGCAGATCCACAGCCATGCGAGAAGAATGGATCACTCGTCTTCATCGGGCCTGCTTGCGAGACACAGCTCATGGAGCTCGTTCAGGATCCACTCCTCCCCGGTGTGGCCTCCCAGAACCAGGACCCTTGTCCCACCCACCACACATGTACTGTGTCCCCAGGCGAACTTCGGTGGCTGCCCGGGGACATTCAGGATCCTCCATGCCGGTTTCTCCTCGGCAGGGTCAATCAGGAACAGCTGCGCCGGGGAGTGCAGACCAGCAATCGAGCCGCCAAATATGATGATTCTCCCACATGGCAGGCTCACAGCGACGTGGTCAAGCCTTGGCGGTGGGCCGACATTTGGGAACCCGGTCGTTGCCAGCTGCCTCCACTGGGGACTGTCTTCACCAACATCCAGGGTGTATGCGTCACTGGAGCGAAGCCGGAGCGAGCCGCTCTTTGCCAGTCCACCATACATGAATAGTTTGGTCGTACCGTAGACAGACATGGTGTGGCCAAGGCGGGATGGCGGTGACCAGGATGTAGGAATTTCCCTCCATGCTGGTTTTTCCTTTGTGAGGTCAAGAAGGAAGGTGTCGCTGAGAAGAACACCGGACTCTGTGCACCCACCTGAGACAACAAGCTTTGAACCATCCAAAGTGCATGAGCTGTGCCAAGACCGTGGCAGTGGAGGACCCTCACTTGCAACCTCCCTCCACGTAGGCTGCTGAGCATCGAGGTCAAGGACGAAGACATCGTTGAGCAAACCTCGCTGTCCACAGCCTCCAAATACTACCAGCCATGACCCATTCAGCCATGATAGAGTGTGTCCCCATCGGCCAGGTGGGGAGGCAGAGACCTTGACACGGCGCCATTCTGGAGTTGGAGCCTCCAAGTTAAGCACAAACGTGTCATCCATTGGCTGCATGTTGACTCCCTCCCCTCCAAACAGGACAAGGCGATTACCAACAGCACATGCACTGAAGTTGCAACGGGAAGGCTCCACACGTCCTCCAACTGTGAACTTCCTCCATGATGCTGCCTCAAGGGTTGTTAGCTCTCTTGCAAGGCGACCCCATCGTAACATCTTGGTGCTCATCTCAAGCTTTACAGTGACATCTCTTCCCCATGCATTCTGGCAGACCATCTTCCTCAGGTGATCGTTCTTGGTTAGTTCATGCATTCTGGTACAGACTGATCCAATCGATGCTACATCTCTTGGTGATAGGCGAGATAAGATGTTGTGTGCAAGAACTTCGTCTGACAATTGGAGGATACCACAGTAATCTGAGCTCTGGATTTTGGGAGTATGTTCATGAGAAGCTGAGTTCAGATCTTGAATAGTGGGCCTGTGGTTGGACTGTTGTTTATACACTGGATATGATATATTGCTGAGATCAATGTTTGCCTCAGAGAATAGCTGGATTCCAATAACATGAGTCACAGAGCCATCATCCCCATGCATAGGAATGAGCCTTAATCTGTTGTAAAGTGGAGCACCATCCTTCCGGAAATTGAGCAGCTCGCCTTGGAATTCAATCCCCTCATTGAGGCATCGCCGAATCTCTGAAACAACCATGGGATCAACAAGGGGATGTCGCCTTTGTGCACGTGGATCCCGAAATTGCAGGAATCGGCTGAAAGACAAGTTTGAGTGAACACAGTTCGTGAGATGCTTCAATAGGCCCTCTGTCAAGTTTTTCAGTGTCAGCAATTTAAAAATTGGTATAAGAAAAAAAGATAGCAAACAAGAAAACAAGCAGACAATATCCACTGTAAAATGTTCCTAGTATAGAAAGATCAAATATTTACTCATCGACTTACGTCAACAAGACAGGCTAAAAATGTATATTATCATGCTACTGATTTTGGCACAAAACTTGAATTTCAACCAGTTTCAGTACTGAAGTTGTTAGCTAGATCTGATGTGAAATGCTTAAACAACTTCAGACTGGATCCAATGATCACCTAACTTTCTATTCAACACAATTTCTGTGGAGTCAGATTAGCATTCCTAATGATATCCTGATTTTTCACCAAATATCCAATATCATAAAACAAAGTTTTACAAATGTAAAGAGTATGAATAGGCTAGTGAACTAGTGGTGGGAAGGCTAACCCGCCACCAACCTGGTCTCAAGACAACCATCGACACAGGGTGCCCACCCAGGTTGTCATGGACTGCAAATCTTTTTTGTATACCCATATATTCTAGGGTTTATTCTTACATCATCCCTTTCTCATGGACTGTAGCAGTGCAACCAAAGTATGAAGCGAAATATTTTACAGGTAGCCATCAACATGTTCTCCCCAACCTCTGCTCACCAGAAAACCATAACAGGCTCAGCAAAAGTTGAATGGATCCATGGACATTTCACTGTCGGTGCACCTTTGCGATCTGAAACCCATTACTTACAATCCCAAATAGTTCACCTACAACATGAATAAGCCCAAAACTGGATCTCATCTGCTCCATCAATTATTTTAAGAGATGTTTTCTACGCGTTTTTCCGCATATGCACAACACAGTTTTTTGTTGAGCTTGTACTGATAACACATTGCTAGCCTGCTTACTCTTACTACAGCATGGCCAGTGGCCCACCAAATTATTTCACTACTGTCACCACTAACCATTACTTAAGTGACAGACTGCACACCAAATTATCTCACGAAGGCAAACGCTCTGAGAATCACTAAAATTGACACCGGCTGTCCAAATCTCACTATACTACCACCCGCCCTTCAATTAAAGAGTCACAAAATCCTAAGTTCACAAAACTCCAATCAAAAGGCTTTACTACATTCTGAAATCCTACTGACAACAAAGCACTACCCATTTCTGCCTTCGCCGCAGCATCATTCACACACACATCACTTGAATTGAAAATCGTGAATAACACAAATACGTGCTGTGCTGTACCAAACGGATCCTGCAACCAAAGGACGGTCCCGCTAATGCGCCTGAAAATCCTAAATCCGACACGACGAGAGGCGGCTCATGATTTCAGTTCGTGCGGAGGACGAAGGGCGTAAGCCGCATTCACCTCTATCGGAAGCAGAGCAAAACATAGTCAGAATAAAACAGAGAGGAGATCGGGCGTACTGACCAGTTGCGTCCGAGCACCTCGTGGGCGCGGTACCCAGTGGCGGCCTCGAAGGCGGCGTTGACGTAGATGACGGGGAAGTCGGCCTCCGCCGCGTCCGCTACCACGATCGCCGCCGCCCTCTGCTCCCCCATCCCCACCCCCACCCCCACCCCCGCCGCCGGCGCACCCCACGCCCACCCCTCCTCCTCCTCCTCCTCCTCCTCCTCCTCCCCGTCTACCTCCATCCCCTCCTCCCCTTCCACCTCGGCCTCCACCTCCCAGAGCCTCGTCCGCTTCACCGCTACCGATCCCTGATCCCCCGCGTCGTCGTAGAGGAAAATGCCACGCCCCCCACCCTCTCCTCTGGAGCCCCCTTCACACCGGCTCAAATTATTTAGCTCTTTCCTGCCTTTGGGGCGAGCAAGGTTTGGGTAGACGTTGCTCTAGGGGGATGGGGAACAATGAGGTTAGGAAGAAGGATTTGTCTGCTGGGTGGTTTTTTATATCGACCGATAGCATATGGGAGACAGATGCAAAGTATATCTCGAGTTATTTACAAGAATCGTATTGTTGAAGTCTGGCCCTTAGGCGTATGATAATGCCAGCGGGGGCAGCCATGGCATTGAAAGAGAAAAAGAAAGAAGTCGAGGAAACGGAGCTCAAGAGGAGGCGGCTGGAAGGATTGGACC
>NC_028457.1:28267562-28277565 GCF_000263155.2 Setaria italica
TTTCTGCGCCTGGTTTTTATCGGCGCGGGGGCAGCGGGGCGAAAGGGCCACGGGATTGCGGGTTATTTACGGGATCTGCCACGCCGGGAGCGGCGTGGCAGGCGAAAATATCTGCCGCGGAGGCGGTAGGGTGGGCCCTCGGCTGTAAGGGGGCGGCGCTAGGTGGGGCCCGTGGCGTGGGATCGGATCCGACGATGCACGTGGTTTCCTTCGCTTCGCAGGGAAGAAAATGCCGCCCTACCACCACGGCACCGCATACGTTCAACTCTTTATACTCGGAAAAAAAAACCAATTTCCTTTTTACTTTTTTGCATAACCATTTTTTGTTTGCACATGATGGGATAATAATACCTAGCATTGTCATGTGTAAAACATGTCCGGTACCTAACTAGGTGGTCTCTCCGTTCCAAAAAAGAAAAAAGAAAATGCAGCTCTCGTTTCTCGAAGAGTCAAACCAATTTCAATTTTGATCAAATTTATACAAAACATTACTAACATTCACATATCCAAATATATTTAGCATGTTACATGATTAATCTATTGATATTTATTTTGTACCATAACTATTAGTACTATTTTGTATAAATTTAGTCAAATTTAAAATTAATTGACTTCTCGAGAAGCGATAGCTGTGTTCTTTTTAGGACGGAGGGAGTATATATGCGCAAAACGTGTCCTTATTTTTACTTTTAGGTCTTAGTTTATTATTACCATTAGCTCAAAACTTTTAATCTCAACTTTTATGATTGTATTTTTTTAAAGAATTATGATCGTATTTTCCTTAGATCTTGCCTACTAAGGATCTACGGCAAAAAAAAAAGAGTGGAGAAGAGACGAAGTGGCTTACCACTTTTTTTTTAACATTTTATCGAATTAGTTTAATCAGGGATTCAAATGTAAGCACCGTAGTAAAAACTTACATAGTACCTAAGGACCACCTGGATAAGTATGGCTTAGTAAACATGTTAGGTGAAAAGCACCCTAGTATACATCTACAAAATATCCTGAAATCAACATCGTCACCTAAACAAGATCGGGCTTGGTTCCTCAGGTATCACTCAAAAGTCGTCGGTGCTTGTGTCCAAATCTTCTGATGTTTCAGTTATGTGGATGGTTACTTCTATGTAAAGAGGTTAGTGGAACCGAGTGGCACTCCTCAGGTCCTAGGTTCGACTCCTCGTGGGAGCGAATTTCAAGTAGGGGTTAAAAAAACCTCCTCGTCTATCCCACACCAAAGCATGCTGCAAGGCCTGGCCTAGGCTCACGTAGGTGCAAGTGCCGCCATGTAAGGGTGGGGTAGGGGTTTGGAGGTTTTCTAGACCTGCGTGAGAAGGTCTTTCTTCTTAAGCAAAAGCCTGGGGGCCGTCATACCCTCCGTAGGTCTATTAAAGAGAGCTTGCCTAGTAGTTGTCAAGTACCTTTGTTAATTATTTAGTGTTCTTTTTCTATTTTTAAGAAAACTTTTAAGCAAAGAGTTTGTCATGTTGCTATCAATTACTTTTGGCAATTATCTAGTGTAGATATATGCTACGTGAGTCAGCATAATGATAAATCGATTTAATCACCGCGGATGCTAGTATTTAGAAAATGGAAGTATGTCTCCATCGCTCATTGTCTAACGAGCTCCATCAAAGAAAGATCCATAGTGACTAGAGTGCTAGACTATGCTTTTACCATATGCTGCTTTTATGAATGTAATTCTTTTAAATCTTGTCTACACTCATCAGAATGTCAATCTCTAGTCTACTCATGCACTTCTACACCTATCAATTTGAAGTCCTTCTGTAATGCACAACACAATGGCATGATGATTTCTTGTTACAACTAGCAAGTTGGCGTGATGATAAGTAGCTAGGATCAATACTTGCAAGAAAAAAAATTACACTCCCATCCTTTTTAAATTTTGAATATATAATGTTTAGAACAAACTAATTAGTTTCGTGATTTTTAACTAAGTACTTAATTAGCTTATCATATATTTAGAACAAGGGAGTATAAACACAATCTGTAGTAAACAAAACAAATTTATGAGGTTTTTCCACGCCAGATCTTCCCAGGAACATTCACCTTTCATTTTTTATTAAAAAAGAAAAGAGAAGAGGAGATACCAACTCAACAGCAAGATATGCTCATCGACGCCACCAAGCCAAGCGGCAGGCAAAGCAAGCCCAGAACCTTCCGTTCCGTCAAGAGCACCAAAATATCCCCGACACTACCGGAGGGCAAAACCGTCACCCGGCGACCCCCTTAAAATAAAAATATATCGTGTCGCCCGCAAGATCTGCTGCTGTCCTCTGTCCTCGTCCACCCCGGTCCGGTGGAAAAATATCTCTGCGGCGCGCGAGGGCCACTTGCGCGGCGCCACGTCACCGTCGAGCCGGGCCTCGGAATGTTCGGCCGCCGCTTTTCCTTTTGCCGGCTCACCGTCGCCGTCGGCCGGAGCCAACGCGAGCAGCGCGGAGATTCCATTGGTTGGAGCTTGGGATGGGACTATGGGAGGAGAATAGCTGTGCGAAAGGTGTGTGTTTTCGGACGTGAGCAAAATTCATGACGCTACGGCGGCTGCATCAGCCAGGCACCAGTTGCAGCCATGCAGCAGCGGCTGCAGCCAGCCATGTTCTCCCCCCCCCCCCCCCCCCCCCCCTCAATAGTGTGCTATTTTCATTCCACATTCAACTGTTTAAAAAAAGACGGGAACCATAAACTGAAATGGACTTCATTTACCAAAGCTTATGCAAAGATGCGGAAAAAATAAATGATATACATATTGAACTTAAGAGTACACAAGGTATACAATTAGAACATTTCAGTGCTACAATAGTTGATCCGTGCTTTCTCAAGTCACAACAACAAGAAATTAGAAAGAAATTGGTAGGTTGCATTCATAACAACAAATTAGCAATTTGAGAAAATGTCTCCATCATGTCAACCCATAAAGTCCTGCTGCAATCCAATCACAAACTTCACTAATATCGTCGTTGGTAGCAGCGGCTAACCAATCTATGTTGGGATACGAGGTAGGCTACGCTAGCGCAAAATAAAATTTTTCTACCGCGTAAACCAGGAATAACTGCTGTTATAGATCATGGGATTAACACTCGACGCACAGGTGCGGAAGTTGTAAAAACGTGTCGAGGCAGCGAAGTCGATCACACGTTGATGCAGTGTAGTCGAACACGTCGACGTCGAGCAGCTCCTCAGCAGCTCGTCTATGTGCAGTGACTCCCTCTCGTGCCGCACCTCGTCAGGCTTGTCGTCAGCTCATCAGGTTCCTCGTCGGAGCTCTCATGCGGCGGCTTGTCCAAGTGCTGCAGATGCAACACCTCCAAGGTATCCACATGTGCAAGGAGGAAGCGTCGCAAGCTGAACTGCTAGGTCCGCGAGTTGCAACAAGGCGAGGGCGTGGGAGGTGCGGCTGCTGCTGGTGCAAAAGGGATTAAACCCTAGGGTGCCCCCACCCCTCTATATATAGGGGTTCCTGACGAGCCTTTGGATCCGAGGCCCATTAGTACTCCTAAACCTGATTCAATTCGGATCATATCCGAATTGGGCTTCCAGCCCTTTAAGTGTGTGACCCTATAGGTTCATATACGTATAGACATGGCCCGAGTATTCCTACTCGGCCAATAATCGGTAGCGGCCTCTAGCAAGACGTGCCAACTCCTATACGCACACGAAGATCATATCAGACGAACTGTCATAACATCACGTACATGCTATTCCCTTTGCCTCACGATATTTGGTCTAGCTCCAAGCCGACCCCTCTTTCTCGATGTTATGATTCGGAATCCCTTTCTAGGTTAACTCTTAACCTCACGTAGCATGGCCATGCATTTTCGGATCCGATTACTTGAGGGGCCCAGAGATATCTCTCTCAAATAGAGGGGCAAATTCCATCTTGACTGACCATGCCTCACAGCATGCTTCTTGACAAACCCGAAAGCTACCTTGATGACTACCTAGTTACGATGTAGCGTTGATAGCCCCTAAGTAAGTCGATCCACATCTTAAATACATGCGACAGTCTCAGGTCTAAGGACAAAGCGTACACGTTGTGTAAAGAGAGAACTACGTAACTCGTGTTGGGCCAGTCCTAGCACATGTCTCTACACGTGCCCACATTATTAGTTTGACATCTCCATGTCCATGACTTGTGAAACATAGTCATCAACCAATACATGTGCTAGTCTAATATTCATGTGTGTCCTCACATGAACTCCGCCTAGGAACAACTTTTAGAATAACCATACAAGTAAAGAGTTTCACACACAATTCACATAATTGCAAACCAATTCAAGTAGCCTTTAATGGATATTCAAGGAACACAATATGTAACATGGATACAATGGAATATCATCATCTCTATGATTGCCTCTAGGGCATACCTCCAACAATCTGATGCAGGGTCATTTTCATCACCAGTCCTAATAAGGTAGATGCCATGACCAAACATGTCAGTAACAACCATTCCAGGTTTGTTGTTGTCCAATGCAAAATTGTGTAGTGCAAAGCATGAAACAAATAATCTTTGATTGCTTCTTCATAATATATAATGGTATACCTCTTAGAATTTGCCACTTACTCTTTAGCACCCCGAAAGCCCGTTCCACAATATTCCGAAGGCATGAATGATGGTAGTTAAAAATTTTATTCAAATTCTCAGGACCTTTGGCATTAAACTCCGATAAATGGTGCCTGCCCTTGCGATATGGCTCCATATAACCCTCATGCAGTGGGTAACCAGAATCCACCAAATAGTACTTTCCTACAGATCAACATTGTTATACAAAGAGCAATTTAGAATGGCAGTCCCATATCTTACAAATAAAATAAGGTCACCTTGGGGTGGGTGAGGGAAATGCTCAGCTTGGTTTAAAGTCTCCCTCAAAATAGCAGTGTCATACACAACACCCTTCTTCCCCGTAGCGACAAATGTGAACCTCATGCCCATGTCACAAATGGCCAAGACATTCTCACTGGTGAACCCCTTTCTATTGATAAAATCATCATGTGTGTGCTCACGGACTGACACCGGAATGTGGGTTCCATCTATAGCTCCTATGCACCCATCAAATATATGGTGAGAATTGATGCAGCCTAGGATGCACACACCTGAACAATAGATCCATTGGCCTAATAATAGTACGTGCAAAGAGACCACGACATCTCACTGAACTTCCGACTCACCTATGGAATCTATTTGACATTTGTCTCTAGCATTGTCTTGTGCCACATGCTCATAGGAACATCCCTAAGGCCTCAACTAAATCACATTGTCGTGTGGATTTTAGCCCATCGTTAGACACTAAGATTGAATGCAACAACTGGAATGCAGAATGGATGGAGACCGAAATTTTTGTAGCACTTCTTACTGTTAGCAAGGTTAATAGCAACCCATTGACGGCCAGTCAACTCATGCAAGTGCAACGTACCATCTTGCACTCTACATCCACTTGAGATAGACGATGCATACGCAGCTAACACACCAATGGTTGCACCCATGTCCTACCAGGTAGACCACTCATCCCTCAACCTTGCTGGTGAGGTGCTGGTGTTGCTTGAATTTTCAGAGCTTGACATTCCTTTCATTTTCAGACCATAACAGTGTTCAATGGTCCCAGCTTCTTCAATAAGCAGTCTGAAAATTCTAACAGAAATATCATGGTGAAAATTCTTCTCAATTGCTGAAGAAGAAGAGCAGATAGAAAAGCTAAACATTCTCAAATCTGGTATAGTTTTGGATTAGAAATTCTAGTGGCAGAGCTAGTTTTTTATTTGAATGAAATTTTATTATCACAAATGTGCTCCTTGTTTCAACTTTGACTTAAGTGTACAGAAACTCAAGAGACCCATTTCAGTTAAACTATATTGCGTAACTTTAGGATCCATTTGAGCTTGACTTGTTGACAGCCACCTCATTCATCATGGAGACCTTCAGGCTGAAAAATAAATCACGCTGTCAAACACATACCTAATTATTAAGCTATTCAAGTATACATACCTAATTAAAAACAACAAGAGCAGCAGACTCAAGTGCAATGGCACAAATTTATATGGATAAATAGCATGAATAATCAAGGTCTAACACAACATAATTCATATTACATACATGATGCCACACCATGCCATGGTCACAGTACACATACATACATTCCCAGGTAGAGGCAAAAGACATTCTAATCATGGACCGGTATTACTTCCTCTTGACATTATCCCAAGTCTATCGGAGCCATGCAATTTGGTTCTCTACAGCAGTAATGCTCCTATAAGATGCATGTCGTGCTGGAGATCTAAATAGCTCAGTTGCTATGAAGTACAACTCGAACCCATTCGGTACACCATCTTGTTCTACAAGGTGCAACATTTCCATAACGTCCTCTTCCTCATGGCTGATTAGATTTCTTTCATTCATAGTCCTTTGAATCATGCTCTCAGATATGCGCTCGACATAGTACTCCATACTCTTACTTCTCTTGGGTGGTGGGCTGTCAACAACATGCTCCTTTCCTGATCTTTGCGACACACGACCCACACTAGACCGTCCAACATTGTCCTCCAACCAGGCATCATTTTCATCTGCCATTGGGTCAGGGTTGCCTTTACTTCCACAACTTGGTGTTCTATCTCCAATTGCACCAACACACAACATTGGACCACCTTCAGTGTCCGTTGTCCCTAAAAGAGTGGTTAACTCATCATAGAATGGAAATGCCTTACCATGGAAAATTTTGTTTGCCTCATTCTCCTATAAGTCATAAATAGGAAATATGTAAGCATGATGGCAATATGAGGTCCCCTCATTGAAAGCAGAAGGTAAATGATAGGAAGCAGTAATTATTAGAACAAAAAGTAGTTACCCCAATTCGAGCTGTCCACCATTCATCATCGCAATCGGTGGTGTGGATACTGTTGTTCCACTTGGTACCACTCTTGTCTTTCAGTTTTCTCCAATCCTTGTACTGCCTCTTAAAGGCATTAAATTTGTTCTGAAACTGTTTGCAGGAATATTTCCTGCCCGTCTGTTGTTTAAAATTTGTATACAGGTTGTGCCAACCTAGCTTGGTTAGGCCCTTTTGTATTGTAGTTGAGCTTATTCTTCTCATCAATGCAGAGGTCCAAGAATATTTTTGTAGTGTTATCATCCCAATTGGTACGGCCTGCATCCATCTGTGTGCAAGTTTGAATTATAAGTCTTCCTAACTACAAGGTTTGTATGCCACACATGTAGTAGCAAAGACAACATGCAAGATAGGAATCACCATTTATCAGAATGTGCACAAAATGAGGTGGAATTGATGCTTGCCTCGTTGTGCTTGCGTCTTGAAGGAGTTGTACGCAGCTCGTAGCAACGGGCTTCAGGTGGAGACCATGATGATGTAGAGGAGTGTGCCACTGCTGTCGTCTTTGTTAGGTACCCTAGTGTAAGTTTCCTTTTTTTTTTTTCAGAAATCAACTCAACCGATTAGAGTCAATAATTCATGTGTGCACACTTCTGTACTAGACACAATGGGAATGGGAAGGGTGGGAGTGTACCTTCTGTCAAAGCTTCGATTCAAATTGCTGCTATCCTTGGTGAGCAGATCAGTAGACGGACTAGCTTAAAAGCTGAAAAAGTAATGAATGTACTTAATCATACAACATGCAGTGATTGTATGTCTTTGCAAACGATACTAGAAACAAGCATAGAAATATAAAAACAAATGGTAAGAAGGTTTAATTTGTTGTGCTCACAATGAATCCTTTCTTCACAAGAATTGTCTATCAGTGAAGCACGTTTGCATAGACAATCATGCTGGCACAATTTTAGAGAATGCTGTCAAATCTACTTGCTTGGGCTTCCATATCAATGATATATTCTGAACCTGGCCAATAATGCATGCTATGCTAGGAGAAGTGTGGACACAAACTGGGGAGGAGAGTTGGTATTGAAACTTTGCAAGCCATTCAAGAACAACCTGTCTGTTCAGAGAAAGGCTGCAGATTAAATCAACATTTTCAGTTTGTTCTTTAAACTAAATCAACATTTTTAGTTTGTTGTTTAAACTAAATCAACACTTTCAGTTAATCGAATCATTTGTAGTAAAATTAAACATGTCTAACACGAGGAACAAGGATGGAACCATCTATTAAGAGAGAAACTATGAGATTGTAAGATGCAAAATGGCCAAATCAAGGTACCAATCCAGCGACGCTAAGGAGCCCCTGGCGCCAATGGATCCAGGCGTGATTTCCTGCCCTTGCGCCGGCAGGTCCATGGGCAGGTGGGCGATGGCGGCGAGCCCCTGTCCCCTAGTGGTGCGACGACGGCGGGCCCCTATCCCCTAGCGCGGCGACGTCGGGCAGCACATGGCGGCAGTCGATCCAGGGGTGATATCCTGCCCTTGCCCCGGCGGATCCATGTGCGGACGACGACGGCGGAGCTGGGTGGGGCAGCGACGGCGGGGCGGAGGATGGCGGCGGCGGGGCTGGCTGGCGGCGGGGAGGGGCCGAGCGAAGGCAGAGTGGGCGGTGGTGCTAGGCAGAGTGCAGGGCATCGGTGGGAGGCGACGGGAGATGGGGAAAAGGCGACGGGAGTTGAACCGAAGAAGATAAGCGCAGTTGTTTGGTGGGCTGCCGGGCTGTTGCTGTTTGAGCCGCAGTCAAACGGCTAGGCAGTACAGCAACAGCTGCAACCCGCTAGAAAATCTCAAGCGAACAGGCCCAAAGTAACGATGTGCAGCGCTGGTCACTGTTTAAGCAATTTGGGAGCAAAGTCACTTTATCCATTAAACACTAAACGTTTATGTAGACATACACGGTACACACGTCATACTCTAATGAGGTACTTTAGGGTGACAGATCACGTCACCTATATATAACCGAAATAAACTAGGTGTAAATGTGAACACATGTCAATTAAACCTAGATCGGCGTATTTTACCATAAGAAACTTAACCAATTGGCAATTGCTTTTACACATGGTTCGCGATGAAGTTAGTTATTGTATAGTTTTCATGCTTTCCTTCACCAAAATCATTTTGTTTCCATATCCAATTAGGGCTGGACAAAAAACTCATGACTCAGTAGCTCGCTTGGCTCGACTCATTTAAGAATGTTAAAGCTGAGCTAAGGTTTTAGATCGCTTCCTTTAATGAGTCAGCTCGCAAGCTACTCGCGAGCCAAAACGAGCCAAAGGCTATAGCCCATCGCCCCCAGCCCAATAAGAAATAGGCCCATACTTTAGCCCAATTCTTCATGAGTATAAATGACCACCCTAAACCCTATAGAACCTTGCATCACACACTCCATGCCCCTTCTTATTGCACTGTGTGCTGAGCCGAGCTAGCTCGAAATCCACCCCTATATCCAATCCATGATTCCTTATCCTCGATGATAAGATCTGTCTTCTTCATCTCTATAAGATTTTACCGATGACGGAAGTATGGGTTATGATGAAGGAAGAATGGGGAGAAAGGCTTCCTAGTGTTCAATGGTTGGTGAACAGAGCAATGGGCCGTTGTCACTTCTATGGGTTAGGGTGACATCTAGCCAAGCCTTTTATGGAATAGTATTTTGGTTGATCATTGATTAACCAATTCTAAAGTCAATCACAATGATTTAAAATTAATTGTATATAACTATAAGCACTAGCTAATTATCATTTGTTGTCTAATATTTACATTTTTTAACACTATGCATTCACTCCCGACAATTCATATCTTCCCCTTTTTCATCCTTTCTCTTTGCACCCAGTAGTGTTCGCATGTCTGCTCGAAATTGTCTAGTGTCTTCCTCCTCCCTCTTCAAGTTCCTTGCGAAAGTTGTCCATTTCGTTGTACATGTGCCTCTGCTCAATTATAGCAAACTCTCGAGTCTCGCCTATGAGTTGACATTTGATTAGTTGTAATCCAGCACAGCTGTACACTAGTCTTTGGTATATTTGTCCTTCACTTTTAAGTTTTAGGGCTCCTTTGGAACATAGGATTTTTATAAAAGTTCTGTAGGGTTTAAATCCTATAGGAAA
>NC_028457.1:28277674-28381081 GCF_000263155.2 Setaria italica
ACCTTCTTGACAACTTTCCTTTGTTCTCTTTCTTTATTTTTCCTATATTGCATACAAACTTTCTACATTTTCGAAACTTATAGGATTGCAAATGTCATACAACTCTATTTATATGTTTTTCCTATTTCTACATTTTAAGATTCTTACATTCCAAGGATGAACCCGTAGAGGAGTAAACTGTCCGAACAAATGAAATCCCATAGAAAAAAAATAATTTGTCCTCCACATTCAGCATATACCGTTTATATAATGTTTATAAATGGAAACTGTCCGAACAAATGAAATCCCATAGAAAAAAAATTAATTTTGTCCTCCACATTCAGCATATACCGTTTATATAATGTTTATAAATGGAAAAAAAAAATGGGGGGAAGAGCTCGAAAGTGCATGTCGCACTTGCCTTTCACCGTCACCAACTATTCTTTAACATCAAGAGAATATTGTGCTATGTGTGCATTCCGCACACCACGTGATTCCACCACCATCGTATCCTGTTTGTGTACACACATGTGGCAGATACGTTAGGTGCCTCCGATGAGGCAACATCGCCGTTTGCGTCGTCACTTTAAGATTAGCCGAATCCTTATGCTCGAGCGGTATGGGACAAAGAAATTGTGTTGCCGCGTGCGCGCACACATCCAGGCCGAGCTCGCGTATGCGTGGGCTTTCTGCTCGGCAGAAGGAAAGGCTGGAATCTGGGTCGAATCCAAATCGGCCCGACTTAATTAGGTCGCATTGCATGTTGCAAATTACGCTTCCAGATTTTTTCTGAGAGTGGTATAAAATGTTCATCCTTCACAGAATATATCTACTTTTTATATTTCAACTTGTCTCAAAATAGTTCTCAGAGGGTTGCATAGGGTACTTCGATCTTTTCTATATTATAGTGATCAATAAAGTATTGGAACGTGAAAGAGTCTCAAGCCTAAGATTTAGAATACCTGAGTAACATCCAAGACATGATTTGACTTCCAATCAAAGATAAACGGTGAAAATAAAAAAAGTTATTAAAAAAATAGGTCGGCTTCCCCTGTCTACTTCGGTAAAAAAATGCAGTATCAAAACATAAAATTTAAACGAATTTAAGTTTGGTGATAAATTTTCTTTAGTTTTGTTTAAAATTCGTCATAGCTTGCAATTGAGCACTTGCTAGAAAACTGAGCCCTAGATTGAAGCATATGTGATGCGCTAAAATAAACTTGACGACCATATACTTGCTCTGTTGACAGCATCATCATGGCGATACCATGTTATGGATGCGTCATGGCTTGAAAATCTGAAAGACTCGGGTGCGATAGAGGTCCTGAATTTCACTAAAACACTGGTAGGCGCAGTTGAAAATCTCGAGCCGAATTAAGTTTATTTTTCAATAGCTGATCGATATGCATGAAGTTTATCTTATTTTCAAAAAACTTTATGCATTATTGATGTGTATATAAATAAAACTAAGTCAAACGCTCAAGAAGAGAGAAAAACAAAATTCCCGGCTACCGCTACCACTGCATTTTTACTTCTACGCTGCCTTATTCTACTGGCCATCTCCATCTCCTTGCCGAGCACGCGCGCCATGCACGTTGATGCGCGCCGCCGCTGCCGGCGCCATCCGCGGCCGTGCCCTCCCCCTCGGCCCTCACCACCTTCTCGACGGTCATGGTGCCGACGTCAGACGCGGCCCTGGCGACGGCGCCCACCGCCGCTGACACCCACGCGGCGCCGCGCGACGTGTAGGGGGACCCCGCGACGACCTCCCCTGCCGCGGCCAACACCCCCAGGCGCGCTCCGTGACGTTGAACCGCTCGTCGACGCCGCGCGCCGCGCCGCGGGCAACCGTCGTGCCGAGGCTGAACTTGTCGCTGAGCCCGAGCGGCGGTCCAGCGACACCACGCGCGCCGTCGCCGACGACAGCAGCTGCTGGTGCCGCCCGTCGAAGGACTGCTCGCGCCGCAGCGCGTCCTTGCTCCGCACGAGGCCCCTCGCCAGCATCGTGCTCACCACCTCCTCCGCCTTCCTCACCGCCGCTCCGGTCGGCGTTCCGGCGAGCTGAGTCCTTGCTTTAATTTTGTTACCAAAGCAAATTTTAAAAAATTAGGTCAATTGAATTTGAAAGCATACTTGAATTTCATAAAATCACGCAGCTTAGGTTAGTGAATTTGAAAAACGTGGACTCTTAATTACTTCTGTATTGGAGTAGGCTGCCGGTGGCAGTTCATAGTCTTCCACCGGTGTGATATTCACAGCAAGATCGCCACACATGCTTGATCCCTGCAACAATTAATGCATTGGCATTTCAAGATTGTAATTTGAAACCGAGAGGAGTTTGGAAATTGGTGAATTTGAAACCGAAATATCGATTTTCATACGGAGAGGAGAAGAGCTGTGTCCGCTCCATGAAACTCCTTGAATGTGACATATGCAACCTGGGAAGTCTCTGAGTCCCTGTCAAGAGGTTTAGAACAGAAGAAACAAGAACATGAGCAGTGGCAGGGAGATGCAAAAGGAATGATCAAATTAAGCAGGGGCCGGGCACACCTTCGCATTTCGACGAACTCGATCTCCCCGGAGAAGGAGAAGAACTCCTTCATGTTCTCCGCGGTGGCCGAGAGCGGTATGTTTGTCACCTTGATAGTTCTGACCTGAAGCAGAGAGGACATCAAACTAGATCAATCAATCGGCTTCAACCAGGCACCATATATTAGCAGCTGATACTTGTTCAAACAAAAACATGTTCAATTAATAACTGTTCTACCATTCTGACTATGCTGTTGAACGTTGTTTACTGATGTGATACATTTGCCGAAACAAATTCTTGTTTATCTGTATGGTTTCCAGTAACTAGAAGTGCGATAGTTCTGAATTTTGTACTAATAGGCAGGGAGATGGATCCGACTCACATCCGAGACATCGATGGTCAAAAGAAAAAGATACACCCGAGCCCTCGGGCGAGGCGGATAACACTCGGGTGAGGCGGACAACACTCGGGTGAGGCGGACAGGGTCGGGCGAGCTGGAAGGGGGTCGGCAGCTCACCTCCGGTCCTACTGACGAGGTCTCGGGGTCGGGAAGAAACAAGCCGACGCGGAACAAGGAACGACGGCGTTTCGGCAGCGGTGGTGTTTCTGGTGGACAACAAGCAAGCTTTAGAGCTGCGCGAGAGGATGGCAAAGCGGCTGGTGAGGTCGGCAAGGCGCGGGGTTGGGCGGAAGGGGGAGCTCCACAGAGAGCTCAGGCGGCGGCGCTTGAGCGCGAAGCAGAGGAGTGTGCGGCAGCGAGTGCGGTGGAGACGAACAAACAAGTAGTGCGGCAAAGGCGGTGGTAGCGAAGGGAACTCCGGTAAGAGCCTTCGGTACCCCTTTTATAACTGCGCGGAAGTGCTCGGAGGAAAGAAATGAGCTCAAGCGGCGGGAGGATAAGATCGAGGGAGAAAAGGAGTGCTCTGCCGCGGCGGCGATTGGTCGGCGTCTCCATTGGCGAGCTCGGACGCAATCTTGCCCTGGTTGGGCAGGAAGGATTTTGGGGCTGGGGGCAAGCGGGTTTGCTGGGCACGCGGATCTGCTAGGCCTGCGCACGTGTGAGGTCGTGGCCGTTGATGGCGGCGGCGCCATTGGCGGACAGGAGAGAGGGGAGGGCACTGCAGGAAAGGGCGCTGCAGGCGAGGTGACAGGGCAAGCGATGTGACGCGAGCATGCGCGGGACTAGCGGCTCTGCCGGGGCACGCTACTGGCGAGGCGGGGGAAGGAGCTGTCATTGCCTGTGCGGCGGTTGGCAGAGGTGGCAGCATCGCGGGGCGCGCGCATGTGGGCAGCGCGGCCGAGGTGTGACGGGAGGGACAGAAGGCGTTGGGGCGCGCGGCCAGGGATCTGGGTGAGGCGGATGCGCGCGTGAGGCGAGGCGGTACCGGCACGGCAGCGGTCGGTCTTCAATCGCAGAGTGGCTGGGGTGACGGCGGAGCTGCGGGCAGTGTGCCTGGCGTGGCCGGCGAGGCCTCGGGCGAGACGAGACGGGACAGAGCAAAGGACCGCAGGTCATCATCGCGCGCGACTGGGGAGCGAGTGCGTCGACCCATCTTGTCACGGCCGGCAACTGGGCGAGGCGGTGCTCGCCAGCGAGGTCACACCACGCGGCGGCGGCTCTCTGAGGCGCAGTGCACGCATGCTCTGGCGCTGTCTGGCCGACGGATCCGCGAGATCCTTTGCTGGGCCCATCTTCCAGCCTCTTGATCTTCTGATTTTCAACTACGCCATGTTGTCTCCCTTTACAAGAGTTGTAGTACACAAACCAAGGTCCAACTCTTGTAATTTGAACGAGTTCAAAAACATGGTGGATTTGGAGATTCAAAGCTCCAAAGTTTGGAGGGACGCCGGTTTCTGGGACTTAGGGAAAAACGACAGTTTGGCTGGTGAATTGGACCAAGGTCCAATTAGCAAGGTTGTTGTAGGAACTTAGCTCTCCAACTTCTATAAAGGGGTTTCTTGATGTTCTGCTCAACTTTCCAAAGATAAACCCGCTCTAAGGCGTCAGGTTGGGCTGATTTCTAGACTTAGCCGGAATTGCTAAAGGAGGCTGAGTTGACAAGACTAGGAGACTTGTCTTAAGACTAAAACTCGACTTATTTAATCTAGGTCATTACATTTAAATCCTATAGGAAATTTTTCCTGACCTTTTGGAACAAAGGACTGGCTACCAATCTTTCAAAATTCCTATAGAATGGCTCAATCCATAAGATTTTTGGAGGAAATCTAACATCAGGTCCAACCTTCTTGCCAACTTTCCTTTGTTCTCTTTTCTTTATTTTTCCTATATTGCATTACAAACTTTCTACATTTTTGAAACCTATAGGATTGCAAATGTCATGCAACTCTATTTCTATGTTTTTCCTATTCCTACATTTTAAGATTCTTACATTCCAAGGATGAACCCGTAGAGGAGTAAATTGTCCAAACAAATGAAATCCAATAGAGAAAAAAGTAATTTTGTCCTCCACATTCAGCATATACCGTTTATATAATGTTTACGAAAATGCTATAATTAGGGCATCCGGACGCCCATCCACCTTTTCGGACGCGTCCTCCACCGTTCGCTACATTCGACGGCTCCGCTCCCTTCTTACCCTTTCACCCTTTCTTTGCTCATTTATTTCCCCTTTTCCTTCTCCAACCGACAACTGCTGCATTTCTGCCTTCCTTGTTCCATTACTTTACCGTTGTTGCTCTGGCGATGCGGTCGCCATGTTCGGTGGGAGGGACACCCAAGTCCTCTTCTGTCTTGCCGGCGCTCCCTTCTTCGCCTCCGGTGGGATGGATCACCAGGTCTTCATCCGCCTCGCCAGCAATGCGATCGCCCCACCCTATTCGAAGTCCGTCCAGGTCCTCCGCGCCGGCAATGCGGTCGCCACGTCCGCTTTGAAGTCCGTCCTCGGAGGTAAATTGCGGCGAGCCAAGCATCGATGTTGGCGTTTCCTCCCGCACGCGCTCACGCCGGCACCTCTTGTCTTCCCTTGGTTTGGACCCCGCTGCTGCTCCGCCAAATCTGCGTGAAGTAAATCGTTCCCCCAATTGCGTTCAGGACAACGAGAACAACCACGCGAGTGAGTGTTTTAATTCCGTTTCGGTGTTTTTGTGTGGATTTTGGTTAGGATTTCATTTTGTTTAGTGTTTAGGGTTCACCCGTTTAGTGTTTTAGGATTTTTGAACTAGCATATCCTGTGTTAGGGTTACATGTCAACACTATTGATCAGTTGAGATGTTGCAAAGTTTTAGATGATAACATTCATGTTACCATTTTATTTTGAGATGTTTCATCAATTACTTATCAATGTTGCTACAGATTTTTTGATATGTTGCAATAGTTTGGATGATGTTTAGATGTTAACATTCAGTTCACCTTTTTAATTCTCAGTTGTTTTATTAATTATTTATAAATGTTGCTCCTGCTTTACTTTGATGTTGCAATAATTTAGAGGATGTTTAGAGTATAACATTCAGTTCACCTTTTTGATTCTGATGTGTTTCATTAATTAGTTATCAATGTTGCACCAGCTTTTTTGAGATGTTGCAAAAGTTTAGAGTATAACATTGAGTTCACCTTTTTTAATTCTGAGATGTTTCATTAATTAGTTATCAATGTTGCACCTGCTTTTTTGAAATGTTGGATATCTGTACAGGTTATATGTTGTATCAATCAGTTAACATATTCATTTTGAAATGTTTCATTAATTTAATATCAATGTGGCACTTGCTGAATAGTGATGTTTTAAAGAATTTTTAGATCCTGAAACATTAAATTTTCATGTACCGTTCAATTATACATTTTTTCATTTCCTTGCTATCTTTTTTTCATCTTATTTTTCATTCTACGGCTGATACTTTGTTTTTATTTATTGTTAGCAGTTAAGGTGCAATTAAGAAAAGAGGAGGAACACTTCAAGACTAGATTCTCAGTTCATAGAATTCGCGACCTACTTCCTAATCTTGAGGATCATCAGAAGCAGTGGATCAATGAAGCTGGCTTTGGTGCTCTATTGACGTTGGCTGAGTTTTCATTGCCAGTGAAGCTTGTAAAATGGATGCTTAAACATGTGGACCCTTTGCTCCGGGAGTTTAGATACAGGAACAAGGTCATTGTATTCAACCGTGACCTTGTTTGCAAAATTCTTGGGCTTCAAAATGGCATCATTCCTTTGAGGTTATCTGGTGACTCGGAAGATGTCAAGAAACTTCGGGAAGTCTACAAGGATGGTGATAGAGCTAAAATTGCAAAGTGTAAAGAGATTGTGCAATCTAGCAAGGACAGGGATTCCTTTGTGAGGGCTTTTTCTCTGTTGGCTCTAGGGACTATCTACACTCCAGGAACAGGCAACTATGTTAGCCTCAAATATCTTCATAGTCTAATTGATATTTCTGAAATCAGCACCTTTAATTGGGTGGGGCATGTGTTGGATGAGCTGATGAATGAAGTGAAGAAGTACCATAAATTTACTCCTGATAGGCTTGACAAAGACCACCAGATGGGATCTTGTCTAATTATTCTAGCGGTATGATTATTTAATGCCTTTCTTTCAACATTCTAAGTTCTTTTTTCCTGCCCATTCAATAATTCTATGATCATATTCTTATATTATCTCTTACAAGGACCATCTTATCAAATTTCAGATTGCTTACATGGACCATCTTGATTTGCCAACTGATCGAGGAGGCCATCAATTGAATTACAACCTGCCTCGTATCTGCAATGTTTCAAACATAGACTTTGATTTTATCTTGGCAGTTGATAAAAACAGGTTGGCATTGGGCAATACATTTGGAAAACTCCCTGTATGTTCTTTTCATAATCTTTTCTTCATTTCTTTTGCCTTCTTTTTCATTGCTTTTTGCCTTCTTCAAAATTTTCATGCTTCTTTTCATGATCAGTTTCGCGACTTCTACCGTACTCCTTATGGTGCTGCCACAATTGTACAAGAACACCCTGCCCCTGCTGTTGAAATTCCTGCTCCTGCTGCCACTGAGGAAGTCCCTGACCTAGCTGCCACTGAGGAAATCCCTGCTGTCAGCTCTTTAGATGAATGGCTGCATCACCTACCATCCAGTAACAATCTTCCTCATCAGGTGAAAAAAATATGTTACATTTTCAGTTTCTGATTGTGTCATCTTATTATACTCTGTGTTGCAAGTCATTCTATGCTCAAACACTTTTAATGTTGTTGTAGTATATCTTTAGTGTTGCAACAATATAATATAAGTGTTGCAATAAACTTATGTCTCCTTCAATATGATTAACATGAATTCTGGACCCATAGTTTGGTTTCATTTAAATTTGTGTTGTTGTAGTAGTTCTTTAATGTTTCAGAATCAACAAATAGGTGTTGCAGAAAAATACATCTGTTTCACAAAATATGATATGTTTCAGCATGTTTTCACTAATGTTTCAGTACACATTCTTATGGTGTTGCATGTTAACTTTCTGTGTTTTTCATATTTTTAGTTTCATCCCATCATGTTGCAATGTCCCAATACACTTCTTGCTAATACTCTTTTATTTATTTTATAATTCTAGATAATAGATCCCTCTCGAGTATCAGAATATTGCTTCTCATTACTCGAAACTTGTGGAGCAAGATGTTCTCCAACTTGCCGATGCTATCTCTACAACCATCAGTGCACAAATTAAAGATAAGGTCATGGCTATGTGGAGGAGGCGTCACATTGAAATGTTGGGCAAGATGGCAGATCTAGCTAACATGGCGAGGAATGATGGTGTTGAAGCAGGGGTTTCCACCTTTAATGTTGATGCAGCAGCTCCTTCCATGTGTGGTGGTTCAGATGGGCAAACTTCCAATGCTGTTGCCACAACAGATGCATCAACTAGCACTTTAGGAGCCCCCACCAGTGCTGCTGGTTCACCTGTTGACAAGAGAAGCAACGATTCAAGTTATCTTGATGACATCCCTTCATTTGATCTCTTTTCTAGCCAAGGAATTGAAACAGATTGTTTGACCCCAGCGGCAGCAGCATCTACTTTGGGTGACTTTTTTTATATTTTTTGTCTCCATTTTCAATCCTCTTTTCTTACACGTATTTGAGTATTTTGTTATTCTTGTGTTTGCAGCTGATCTCACCATTGATGAGACTATTGTTAACAAGCCTGGGTCAAGTACATTTGACAAGAAAAATAGGAGGAAAAGGGCTGCCATCCATCTGAACCAAGGAAAGAAATTGAAGAGAATTATGTTAGATGATGAAATTGTTACTGCATATAACAAGTATCTCAGCAAGAGGATAATGAAGAAAGTGCCAATCAATACAAATGCGAATAATGATGAACAAGAAGAACCGTGAGCAACTCTTTATGTCTTTCTCGATGTTCCTTCTGTATGTTTCACATGTTTCAGTAGGTCTAGTTAGATGTTTCAAGTATGTAGTACTCATGTTACAGTAGTTCAATTTTTTTTCCCAATGTTCCTTACGTATGTTTCACATGTTTCGTTAGGAGTAGTTAGATGTTTCAAGTATGTAGTACTCATGTTACAGCAGTTCATTTTCCCCCCAATATTCCTTCTGTATGTTTCACATGTTTAATTAGGAGTAGTTAGATGTTTCAAGTATGTAGTACTCATGTTACAGCAGTTCATTTTTCCCCCAATGTTCCTTCTGTATGTTTCACATGTTTCATTAGGAGTAGTTAGATGTTTCAAGTATGTAGTACTCATGTTACAACAGTTCATTTTTCCCCCAATGTTCCTTCTGTATGTTTCAGATGTTTCAGTAGGTCTAGTTAGATGTTTCAAATCCTAATTTAGTATTTTTTATCCCAGCCCACCATTTGTTCGAATTGATGGCTTCCATGTTACTTATGATGAATTCTATGGATCCTTCAAGCAAAGGGGGGAAATTAATAACCATGTGATGGCTTTATGGTCCTATGAATTCAACATTGAAGAAGCTGAATTGCGTGAGAAGAACAATAACATCATTAAGAAATTTGCTTTATCTACTGTTCTCACTGTAAGATTTGAATTCTATTTTACAATTTTTTATTACCATCTTATGTGCCCCTGCATTCATTTTTATAGTTTCTATCTTTTTTTCAAGGACAAGCTAAAAATTGAACCTGATAACTTCATACAAGACAGCTAGAACACGGCTTTGACAAAGTTGAACAAGTCTTGGGATCTCTCAAAAATGGATCTGGTACCGTGTTGCACAATTAAGTTGTCTTTCATTTCCCGTTCTTTTATTCTTATATACTTTTTTTGTAGTTGTTTTCCCCTATTGTTGAAGAAGGGCATTGGGTACTTGTCAGTGTCAACATGTTTCTAAAGGAAATTTGCTGGTTCAATTCTCTTAGGGGATCTCGTGATACGAAATGTTTTGTTTCTGCCAAGAATTTGGTCAGTACTCTCAAACTTACATCTCTTTTTTTTGTAATTAATAGCCTCTATTACTTGATGCCTTTTCATTTTATGGTGTGTCAATAATGGAAAATCAATGTTGCACCTGATGATTTGCGATGTTGCAGAACTATAGATGTTGTAGATTGTAACATACAATTAACCTTTTAATTTTGCAATGTTTGAATAGTTAATTATCATTGTGGCAGCTGCTGATTTGAAATGTTTCAATAGTATAATATGAAAAGATGTTGCAAACAAATATATATAACGTAACATTTGGTTCTATTGTTAGGTCACCAATTTTTCAAAAGCATGTATACAAGCTGGGGTGCTAAACAAAGACATCTTCCTGTTTGATTGGAAATATCCCACGGACTACCCGCATCAAAAATCTTTGTAAGTTTTTCATCATTCATGTGCTTACATAAATAATTATTCATGCAGTTTTTTCATCTTTTCTCACCATGTTTCTTTTGATAACCCAATTCTTTTTGTTTCTAGGCATGATTGTGGGTTATACACAATGCTATATATGGAGTCTTGGAATGGGGAGAAGGAGGACATCACATTTGAGCCAGTATATCTTTTTGCAATGTGGCTACCTAATTCTTTTACCCAAATACATGATGTTACTTCTGCAATCTTTTTGGTACCTAATTCTGTTTTCTTTTTCCCTTTTTAGCACATGATTGCAAACTGTAGGAAATTAGCTGTAGGCATTCCCCTACTTTCTCCAAGAAATGATATCCTAACAAGCAAGTTTGTTGAAAAGTATTGCAACCAGAAGTAGTGACATCATGTTTTGTTGTGCAATATAGGAGTTTAGGTCTCTGTATATAGCTAGCAGTTTTATACGATTGACACTGTAACAATCATCTTAGAAATGTGGATGTATGGAGTATTCAGGATTGTGGGATACAACATTGAGATATTTGTATGTCCTTTGTCTCAAACAGTGTATTCAAGTGTTGCAATCCTTTGGCTTCATATATCAGTTTATTAAATCTATTTCTTTGTGCAAATGTGGTCAACAATTATTTTACCACAGCTTAGTTTTTTTATATGTTGCCATAGTGCACTTTATATGTTGCGAATTCTGCTTTACTATGTTGTAGAAATGTTGGCTTTTATTTTCTTGTCTGCAACATGCATGGATAACTGATGAAACATCATTAACTTACTTTTGCAACATATAGTATAAATCTTTTTTTTCATGTCTTCTTCCTTGTTTTATATCTTCAATTGGTGTAGTACAATATTTTTTTTATCAATGTTGCTATACTATAATTTTAATGTTGCAAACACTACTGAACCATGTTGCAATAATGTTGTCGCGCCATTTCTATTTTGCAACAAGGGTTCACAACATTTGAAACACCAAACTACTGAACTTGCAACATCAACTGTCGCAATGATACATCACATGTTTTTTTTGATGCCACACAACATGCAGTTTAATTCATCTCTAGCTCATGGCCTAATACCAATACCACAAGGCTCAATCTCATACATGGGAATAACAACAGCATCAACAAAATTTTTTTAGTATAAATGAGACATAATGTTGCAGTTCATAAAATGAAATGTTGCAGTACTTTCTAATACATGTTTCAGCTCATTATAATAAAAGAATAATTAAAAATTCAGAGCTTCAACTCCATTTCTTTGAGATCCTTTGCAAGTGCCTCTGCCTTGGCCATGTACGCGCAAGTCTGTCCACTATGACCATCTTCAAAGCAATATGAGCATGGTGGGATTTTTTCGACCGTCTTCTTTCCTTTTGCCTTCTTTTTGATTGCTTTTTCCTTAGCTTGTGCCACTACTGACTTGAACCTTTCCACCTTCTCCTTTGGTCTCCCTTTACTTTTTGTTCTTGTTGGATTCTTTACCATGACAGCAGGAGTTTTGGACTATGGACCTGTTGCAACATTGGACGCTTCCTCTTGTTGCATTTCTTGTGACCCCCTTGCTGTCCTGATTGCTTGTACCAATGTATCTATCCAAACTGAAGCTACAATGTACTTTTCAGGACCCAAACAAGCTTCAGCTGCTAGTGACATCATTTTTTTGCACAATGCATTGTACCTTAGCTTGTTTTTGGTTGGGACACCAAATGCTGGTTCTGTACCCGAGAGGCGTTCCGGTATCATTATAGTCACTTCTTTTGACCATCTTCTAAGTAGATACTGTCGGTATTTTAGACCGGCAACCCGCCTAGGGGTACCCTAGGTGGTCTTTTGTGCAGTGAGGATCGTCGAGAATCAAGGAATCAATGGTGACGCAAGGAACACGATTTAGACAGGTTCAGGCCGCTAGATCGCGTAATACCCTACGTCTTGTGTGTTGGTTTGTATTGATGAACTGGAGTTATTTAGCGTCAGCCAAAGCCATCAGCCAGTAGAAGCCTGCTCTGAAAGCCTTGCCAACTAGTGTCCTCGAGAAGGCGTGGTTGCCACAGATTCCTCTGTGAATTTCCTCTAAGATTTCTTGGCCGTCTTCTCTGGTAACGCACTTCATGAGAAACCCAGACGATGCACCTTTTCTGTAGAGCTTGTCTCCGACTAGAACGTAATTTTTTACTCGCTGGGAGATTTGCTCAGCCTTATTTTTGTCGGATGGTAACTGGTGATCTTTGATGTAGTCGATGAAGGGTGTCCTCCAGTCAACTTCTATCATCATGATTTCACGAGAGACGTCAGCAGTTGGGACCGCTGGCGGTATGACTTGGTCAGATATGGACGGCTTGCGCAGTTCGTGTACGAAAATTCCTGCTGGAACCTCTGCATGAGTTGAGCCCATTTTGGATAAGACGTCGGCAGCAACGTTGTTGTCGCGGACGATGTGATGAAATTCCAAGCCTGAGAACTTATTTTCTAGTTTACGGACTTCTTTGCAGTAAGCATCCATGTTGTCCTTGTTCCAGTCCCACTCATCATTGACCTGATTTATAACGACTAGAGAATCACCATACACCAGTAGTCGTTTGATGCCGAGGGAGATTGCAAGGCGAAGGCGATGAAGTAGTGCTTCGTACTCGGCTTCGTTATTAGATGCTTCCCAGAAAATTTGCAGTATGTACTTGAGCTGGTCTCCCCTGGGGCAATGAGTAATACGCCCGCGCCGGCCCCTTCAAGTCTGAGGGACACGTCAAAGTACATTACCCAGTGTTTTGGCTGTTCGACTGGTGTTGGTACTTGATTTTCAGTCCATTCAGCTACAAAGTCGACCAAAGCTTGGGATTATATAGCTGTCCTTGGCTTGAAGTCCAAGGTGAGAGCTCCGAGTTCGACTGCCCATTTGGAGATTCTACCCGTGGCATCTCTGTTGTGGAGAATTTCGCAGAGCGGGAAGTCGGAGATGACTGTGATGTTGTGCTCTTGGAAGTAATGGCGCAGTTTCCAGGAAGTGAGCAAAATTGCGTATAAGAGATTTTGTATCGGTGAATACCGAGTTTTGGAGTCCGAGAGTACTTCGCTGACGAAGTAGACAGGTCGTTGGACCTTGTAAGCGTGGCCCGGTTCAGACTGTTCGACTACTATTGCCATGCTGACGACATGAGTAGTAGCTGAGATGTATAGGAGCAAGTCTTTGTTCGGAGTCGAAGCGGTGAGTACAGGAGGCTTTGATAGAAAGTCTTTGAGTTGTGTTAGTGCCTTGTCTGCCTCTTCCGTCCATTTGAACTTGTCCTGGCGTTTGAGAAGCTTGAAGAAGGGTAGTCCCAGTTCTCCAAGTCTCGAGATGAACCGGTTGAGAGCAGCCATGCAGCCTGTGAGTTTCTGCACATCCTTAATGCTAGTTGGTGCCTTCATGTTTGTCATGGTAGATATTTTTTCCGGGTTGGCCTCAATGCCGTGATGGCTAATGATGAACCCGAGTAGTTTGCCGGAAGGTACTCCAAAGACGCACTTAGTAGGATTGAGCTTCCATCAGAAAGCGCGTAGACTAGAGAAAGTTTCCTCCAAGTCAGCAATGAGTTCCTCCCGGTTTCTTGTTTTGACGACTACGTTGTCGACATAAGCTTCAACATTGCGGTGAAGTTCCTTCTCGAAGCACATCTGTATGGCCCTTTGATAAGTTGCCCCTGCATTTTTTAGTCCGAAGGACATTGTTTTTTAGCAGAAAGCTTCGAAAGGCATGATGAACGCTTTTTTAGCTTGATCTTCCTCTTTGAGGCTTATCTGATGATAGCCAGAGTAGCAGTCGAGAAAGCATAGTAAAGCGCATCCAGCGGTGGAGTCAACCACTTGATCGATCTTGGGTAGCCCGAAAGGGTCTTTTGGGCAGTGTTTATTGAGGTCGGTATAGTCGACACACATTCTCCACTCGTTGTTTTTCTTACGAACGAGCACGTGGTTGGCAAGCCAGTCAGTGTGAAAGACTTATTTGATGAACCCTGCTGCGAGTAGCTTGGCTAACTCTTTTTTTATTGCTTCTTGTCTGTCTTGAGCGAACCGGCGAAGTTGTTGCCGTTTTGGAGTAGCTTTGGGATCGACGTTGAGAGAATGCTCAATCAGCTCCTTGGGCACACCTGACATGTCAGCCGGTTTCCAAGCGAAGATATCGTGGTTAGCCCAAAGGAAGCTGACGAGCATGGATTCCTATTTAGGATCTAGCCCTGTTCCGATCAGGGCTGTCTTGGAAGGATCACCCGTCTGGAGGTCGATTGCTTTGAAGTCTTGCTCACTGGCGGGTTTCACCTTTGTGGACCCCGACTTATTTTCTGGGATCTCTAGTTCGGTTGGGTGGAGCTTCTTTGAAGCTGTGAAGACTTGTTGCATGGGACTAGGTGCTTGAGCAGTCGCAGCAATTTCCACGACTTCAGTGTCGCATTCGTAGGATCACCGTAGATCTCCTCGCAGCGTGAGTTCTCCCTTGGGGCCTGGCACTTTGAGTACCAGGTAAACATAATGTGGTATGGCCATGAACTTGGCGAGTGCTGGCCTTCTGAAGCATGGTAAGATGTCTCGAAGTCGGCGACTTCAAATCTGGTGTACTCGGTACGGTAATGTTCCTTAGTTCCAAAGGTAACTGGAAGGACAACTTGTCCTAGTGGTATAGCCGTATTTCTGGGCACGATGCCGTAGAAAGGTGAATCTTTTGGAGTAAGCATTTCAGTGATGTCGAGGCACATCTTCCTCAATGTCTTGGCGAAGATAACGTTGAGTCCACTTCCGCCGTCGATGAGTACTTTGGTTAACTTTGAGCCTGCCACAACTGGATCGAGTACTAGGGGAAAACGGCCTAGTTCCGAGAACTTGGTCCATTGGTCTTTTCTGCTAAAAGAAATGGGCACTTTGGACCATTTTAATGGTGTTGGCTCCGT
This sequence comes from Setaria italica, assembly GCF_000263155.2. Classification (NCBI taxonomy): domain Eukaryota; kingdom Viridiplantae; phylum Streptophyta; class Magnoliopsida; order Poales; family Poaceae; genus Setaria; species Setaria italica. The sequence goes on from NC_028457.1 coordinate 28,292,883, forward strand.
CGGTTCAATGGCCATGATCTCCCTGAGTACGAGTTTGTTGGCTCGCTTGGATGCGGTGCCTGGAATACCGCCGAAGATGATGTTGACGGTTTTTGAGGCGGTCTGGAAGTCGCCTTCTTCATCTTCGTCGTTGTGAGCTTTGTTCTTGCTCTTATCTTTTTTCTTGGTGTACTCTTCAGGGGGTGGTGGTGCGGGTAAGTCTTGCATGACTCGGCGCATGCTGTAGCAGTCTATTGCTGAGTGCTTGCTAGTCGGGTGCCATGGGCATTGCTTTTTGAGTAGTTCAGTGAAGGTTGGCCCTTCATTGTTTTTATGGGGTCCCATTTTCCCAGAGTTGGTTATGGCGGCAACGGTGTTGTCGGGCTTCCTTTTGCGGTTGTTATTACTCGAATAGTTGTTTCGAGTATCATTGTGTCGAGTTCTATCTTGGTCATTGTTGTTGTTGTTGTCGCGTCCACGGTTACGGTGGGAGCCGAACCGTTCTCGCTCTTTGTCTTCTTCATCTGCCCACTGCTGCACCATGACCTTGAGGTTTTTGACATTAGCCGGTCGTCGGCGACCGAAGTCTTGGTATGTTCGTCGATCGTAGAGTCCATTCTGGAAGCACTCAATGACGTCTGTTTCTGAGATGTCAACTATGGTAGCCTTCTATTCGAAAAAGTGTCGCAAATAGTCGCGTAAGGTCTCACCTTCTTTTTGCTTGATTTGACTTAAGTCAATCTTGTTGCCTGGTCTGGCCATTGAGCCGGCGAAGTTGTTGGTGAAAGCCTTTGTCAAGTCTACCTAGGAGTCAATGGACTTGGGTTTGAGTGACTCAAGCCAGGTTAGCGGTGCGGGCCATGCATATGGGGAAGTGGATAACTTTGGTGTCGTTATTGCCCCCAGCTGCTTGGATGGCTAGCGAGTAATATCATAGCCATTGAATTGGGTCTTGTTTGCCATCATACTTGGTGATTCCAGTTGGCTTGAACTTCTCGGGTAGTTTTATTTTCATTACCCAGTTTGTGAAAGCAGGAAAGCTATTGTAGCTGTCGACTTCTCGCTCGCGCCGACTGTTGAGAATTTCTCGCAGATCACTAAAGTTGGACACTTTGTGGTTCTTCCGAGTAGGGCGAATACTTTGAACCGAGTTGGTGCAGCTGACCTCTCCAACATCCTTGTGGCGAGCTGGGGCCTTGTGCTTGCTTGGACCTTGGCTGTGCTGCCGAGATTGGTTGACAACTTCATTGCCGTTTCTTGGGGCATTGTTGTTGTCTGCAGCTCCCCGGCTGCCTTCTTGGTGAGCTTTGATGCGAGGAACAGATGGAATCGGCGATTCTTTGTCGAGTAACTTGTAGGCTTGCTCCGCGAGTTGTGCGATCAGTCCGTGTCGAGCATGCTCCCCATGCCCACAAGTAGGCCTTGGACGGCCCACTAAGGGACATACTCAGACAAGATCAGAACAAGGATAGGCGTATCCTTTTCGGACTAGTCTTGTATGTCTATGGAAAAACTACTCGGGCCAATACCGAGTAGAACTCTATAATAGTACCCGACTAGGACTCAGACTTGTAACCCTGCCCTCCCGGGTATATAAGGCCGGGCAGGGACCCCCCTCAAACACATCTCTCTCAAGACCAGAACATACATCAATACAAACCAACACACAGGACGTAGGGTATTACGCGATCTAGCGGCCCGAACCTGTCTAAATCATCTTCCTTGCGTCACCATTGATTCCTTGATTCTCGACGACCCTTACCGCATAAAACACCGCCTAGGGTACCCCTAGGCGGGTTGCCGGTCTAAAACACTGACAGCTAGCGCGCCAGGTAGGGGGACTCGTCAAGTTTCTCAGCACGCACTCAATGGCGAAAGTCATCATCAGGCCCGTCTTCTTCATCGAAGCTGGCGCCACCTTCGTTTTTGGATCCTGGCTCTGCGTCGCCGAAGGCTCGGGATCGTTCCGGCGCTAGATCGTCGACACTCAGAAGAAGAAACCAGAAGAATTGACCAGAAAAAATCATGGTTTCAAAGTCAACGAGTTCGAGTTTGACTACGCGTCGAATCCCACTTCCCCTCGGACTACTCCGTTTCCCCGCTCAGGGGTCGGGCTCAGCCGACCCCAGGACTCAGGGTCGGGCGAAGTGGAGCCTCACTCGGGGTCGGGCGAGGCGGAGCTACCCTTCCAAAGGGTCGGGCTCTGCCGACCCCAGGATTCAGGGTCGGGCGAAGCGGAGCCTCACTCGGGGTCGGGCGAGGCGGAACTACTCCTCCGAAGGGTCCGGCGCTCCCGAACCCAGGACTCGGGGTCGGGCGAGGTGGAGCTACTCCCTCAAAGGGTCGGGCTCAGCCGACCCCTGGACTCAGGGTTGGACTCGCTTCGGATTCGGCGGCCCCAGTCAGCATCCAAATCAGTCTCGACTTCAAAGCGGTTCCCGCACGGACTCCGCAACGCGACAAAAGTCTACCAAGGTTTTCTTGCTCGAACCCGAGTTGAACTCGGGCAGGACGAGGACGTTGACTCCGACTCATCCTACTCACCAGAGATACCATTATCTGGCCCAACCCAAGGGTTGGTAATAACTTCGACACCACAAGGCAGATTCGTCCACTGGCCGGGATTGCGACCATTTTTTCTCGACCGTGACTACGACTCGCGCTTCATCGCCCATATAGACAACCTGCCATATCAAGAAGGCGTTCCACTTACGTCCAACCACGAAGAAAGCTATACAGAGATTGTTACATCAAGTTCCGGAAGCTACTACCCGGATAGGGAGATACTTGTTATTACTCAGAATAACAATCCGGGTACTAGCCAGAATAGAACCCCCAGGCGACTAGCACAAGTCGACAACATCTTTGAAGATGAGTCTACAGCCGACAATGAAACTCCCGAACAACGCAACCAACGAAGGGCGCGCAATGCCACTCGAGCTGAGCGACGACAGTCGATGGCTACAAATATGCCTATTACAAATCTTGAACGGGCTTTCAACGCAGTCCAGGCTCAGGAGCACAATACTCCACTCGCGGCTATTGCTTCAATCAACCTTTTAACGACATTGATGCCTCAAGATAAGGATAACGCAGCCACAGCTCAACTCGTGCAGCGTGGCAATGCACTAATCGCACAACTCGCGAAGCAAGCTTACAAGCTACTTGACAAAGAATCACCAAGCCCGTCCGTTCCTCGCATTACATCGCATCAAGACGGAAGCAGGGGGGCTGCAGAGAAAAATGTCACCCCGCGAAATGATGATGCAGTCAACCAACCCCGGCAACACAGCCAAGGTCCAAGCAAGCATAAAGCTCCTACTCAACAGAAGGATGTGGGTGAAGTCAGCTGCACCAACTCGGTTAAAAGTATTCGCCCTACCCGAAAGATCCGCGAGATATCCAACTTCAGCGATCTACGAGAAATCCTCAACAGTCGGCGCGAACAAGAAGTTGACAGCTACAACCACTTTCCTGCTTTCACAAACCGGGTAATGAAAACAAAATTACCCGAAAAGTTCAAACCAACCGGCATTACCAAGTACGACGGCAAGCAAGACCCAGTTCAATGGCTACGCTGTTACTCGCTAGCCGTCCAAGCAGCCGGGGGTAACAACGACACCATAGTCATTCATTTCCCCATATGCATGGAACGTGCACCATTGACTTGGCTCGAGTCACTCAAACCCAAGTCCATTGACTCTTGGGCAGACTTGACAAGGCTTTTACCAAAAACTTCGCCGGCTCCATGGCTAGACCAGGCAACAAGATCGACTTAAGACAAATTAAGCAGAAAGAAGGCGAGACCCTGCGCGACTATCTGCGACGGTTCTTCAAAAAGAAGGCTACCATAGTGGACATCTCCGAAGCAGACATCATTGAGTGCTTCCAAAATGGACTCTATGATCGAGGAACATACCAAGACTTTGGTCACCGACGACCAGCCGATGTCAAAGAACTCAAACTCATGGTGCAACAGTGGGCCGATGAAGAAGACAAAGAACGAGAACGGTTCGGTTCCCACCGTAACCGCGGACGTGACAACATCAACAACAATGAACCAGATAAAACTCAGCATAACGATGCTCGGAACTCCTATCCAGGTAACCACAATCGCAAAAGGAAGCCCGACAACACCGTTGCTGCCATGACCAGCTCCGGAAAAAAGGGACATCGCAGAAACGACGACGGACCAACCTTCATGGAGCTACTCAAAGAGCAGTGCCCATGGCACCCGACTAGCAAGCACTCCGCAATAGATTGTTACAGCATGCGCCGAGTCATGCAAGACTTACCCGCACCACCAACTCCTGAATAGTACGCCAAAAATAGAGATAAGGGCAAAAACAAAGCCTGCAACGACGAAGATGAGGATGGCAATTTCCAACCAGCTTCAAAAACCGTCAACGTCATTTTTGGCGGCATTCCCGGCACTGCATCCAAGCGAGCTAACAAACTCGTACTCCGGGAGATCATGGCCATTGAGCCGACGGACCCCACACCGCTAAAGTGGTCGAAAGTTCCAATTTCTTTCAGTAGAAAAGATCAATGGACAAAATTTTTAGAACCCGGTCGTTTTCCACTAGTCTTGGATCCAGTGGTGGCAGGTTCAAAGTTAACCAAAGTACTCATCGACGGCGGGAGCGGCCTCAACGTTATCTTCGCCAAAACATTAAGGAAAATGTGCCTCAACGTCACTGAAATGCTTACCCCAACGGATTCACCTTTCTACGGCATTGTGCTCGGAAACGCGGCCATACCACTGGGACAAGTTGTCCTTCCAGTCACCTTCGGAACTAAGGAACATTACCGCACCGAGTACATCAGATTCGAGGTCGCCGACTTCGAGACATCTTATCACGCCAGACTCGGACGGCCAGCACTAGCCAAGTTTATAGCCATACCACATTATGTCTACCTGGTACTCAAGATGCCAGGTCCCAAAGGAGAGCTCATGCTACGAGGAGATCTCTGGAGATCCTATGAGTGCGACACCGAAGCCGTGGAAATTGCTGCAACTACTCAATCTCCTAGTCCCATGCAGCAAGTCTTCATAGCTTCAAAGAAACTCCATCCCACCGAACTTGAGATCCCGGAAAACAAGTCGGGATCCATGAAAGTGAAACCTGCCTATGAGCAAGACTTCAAGTCAATAGACCTCCAGACTGGTGATCCTTCCAAGACAGCCCTGATCGGAACAGGGCTAGATCCTAAATAGGAATTCGTGCTCGTCAGTTTCCTTCGGGCTAACCATGATATCTTCGCTTGGAAACCGGCTGACATGCCAGGTGTGCCCAAGGAACTGATCGAGCATTCCCTCAACGTCGATCCCAAAGCTACTCCAAAACGGCAACGACTATGCCGGTTCGCTCAGGAAATCATCCATCCTGACTGGCTCGCCAATCCTGTGCTTGTTCGTAAGAAAAACAACGAATGGAGAATGTGTGTCGACTACACCGACCTCAACAAACACTGCCCGAAATATCCTTTTGGGTTACCCAGGATCGATCAAGTGGTCGACTCCACCGCTGGGTGCACCTTGCTATGCTTCCTCGATTGCTACTTCGGCTATCATTAGATAAGCCTCAAAGAGGAAGATCAAGCCAAAACAGCGTTCATCACGCCCTTTGAAGCTTTCTGCTACAAAACAATGTTCTTCGGACTAAAGAACGCAGGAGCAACTTATCAAAGGGCCATACAGATGTGCTTTGAAAAGCAGCTTCATCGCAATGTTGAAGCTTATGTTGACGACGTCATCATCAAAACAAGACACCGGGAGGAACTCATTGCCGACTTGGAGGAAACTTTCTCGAGTCTCCGCGCTTTCCGTTGGAAACTCAATCCCACTAAGTGCATCTTTGGAGTACCTTCCGGCAAATTACTCGGGTTCATCATTATCCATCGTGGCATTGAGGCCAACCCGGAGAAGATATCTGCCATCACAAACATGCAGGCACCAGCCAGCATTAAGGATGTGCAAAAACTCACAGGCTGCATGGCCGCTCTCAACCGGTTGATCTCGAGACTTGGAGAACGGGGACTACCCTTCTTCAAGCTTCTCAAACGCCAGGACAAGTTCAAATGGACGGAAGAGGCAGAGAGGGCGTTTACACAACTCAAAGACTTTCTGTCAAAGCCTCCTGTACTCACCGCTCCCTCGCCGAACGAAGACTTTCTCCTATACATCTCCGCTACTACTCATGTCGTCAGCACGGCAATAGTAGTCGAACGGTCTGAACCGGGCCACGCTTACAAGGTCCAACGACCTGTCTACTTTGTCAGCAAAGTACTCTCGAACTCTAAAACTCTTTATCCACCGATACAAAAACTCCTATATGCTATTCTGCTCGCCTCCCAGAAGCTGCGCCATTATTTCATGGAGCACAACATCACAATCATCTCCGATTTCCCGCTCGGTGAAATTCTCCATAACAGAGATGCCACGGGTAGAATCTCCAAATGTGCAGTCGAACTCGGAGCTCTCACTTTGAGCTTTAAGCCAAGGACAACCATCAAGTCTCAGGCTCTAGTCAACTTCATAGCCGAGTGGACCGAAAATCAAGTTCCAACTCCAGTCGAACGACCAGAACATTGGGTAATGTACTTCGACGGATCCCTCAAACTTGAAGGAGCTGGCGTAGGCGTCTTACTCATCTCCCCCAGGGGAGACCAACTCAAGTACGTGCTGCAGATATTCTGGGAAGCATCTAATAACGAAGCCGAGTACGAAGGACTGCTACACGGCCTTCGCCTCGCAATCTCCCTCGGCATCAAACGACTACTGGTGTACGGCGACTCCCTAGTCGTCATAAACTAGGTCAATGACGAGTGGGACCGAAACAAGGACAACATGGACGCTTATTGCAAAGAAGTCCGTAAACTGGAAAACAAATTCTCCAACTTGGAGTTTCATCACATCGTCCGCGACAACAACGTTGCCGCCGACGTTCTATCCAAAATGGGCTCAACTCGTGCAGAAGTTCCAGCAGGAATTTTCGTACACGAATTGCGCAAGCCGTCCATACCTGAACAGGTCACGCTGCCAGTAGTCCCGACTACTGACGTCTCCCGAGAAATCATGATGATAGAAGTCGACTAGAGGACACCCTTTATCGACTACATCAAAGATCACCAGCTACCATCCGACAAGAATAAAGATGAGCAAATCTCCCGACGCGCAAAGAATTACGTTCTAGTCGGAGACAAGCTCTACAGGAAAGGTGCATCATCTGGAGTACTCATGAAGTGCGTCACAAGAGAAGATGGCCAAGAAATCCTAGAAGAGATTCACAGAGGAATCTGCGGCAACCACGCATCTTCTAGGACACTAGTTGGCAAGGCTTTCAGAGCGGACTTCTATTGGCCAATGGCTTTGGCCGATGCCAAACAACTGGTTCAGAAATGCAAAGGTTGTCAATTCTTCACAAAACAGCAACATGTGCTGGCTTACAAGCTAGTCACAATACCTCCAACATGGCCATTTGCCTGCTGGGGGCTCGACATGATTGGCCCGTTACCAACTGTGCCAGGAGAATTCAACAGAGTACTCGTGGCAATCGACAAGTTCACCAAATGGATCGAGGTCAAACCAGTCACTTGCCCCAAGGCACACCGAGTCCTCGACTTCTTGGATGAAATCGTACAACGCTATGGTTTTCCCAACAGGATTATCACAGATCTCAGGTCAAATTTCAATAATCACGACTTTTGGGAATATTGCAAGAACAGCGGCATCGACGTCCACTATGTCTCGGTTGCTCATCCGCGAGCCACCGATCAAGTGGAGCGTGCTAATGGCATGATACTCGATGCTCTGAAGAAACGACTACATGACGTCGGCGACACCAAAGGCGGCCGATGGCTCAAAGAGTTACCCAATGCCTTGTGGGGCCTCCGTACCCAACCATGCAAGACTACGGGACTATCACCCTATTTTCTGGTATATGGCTCAGAAGCCATACTACCCGTCGACATCATGTGGCAATCACCATCCGTTGAACAATACGACGAAGAGCTTGCAATAGAAACGCGGCGAACGGATATAGACAGTTTGGAAGAAACAAGATGCACAGCACTAGTGCAATCTGCCAGATACCTTGACGGTTTAAGGCGTTATCACGACTGCAACGTCAAGGAAAGGTCTTTCAACTCGGGCGATATGGTCCTTAAACGTATTCAAGACACGTCAGGATTACATAAACTCAATTCACCATGGGAAGGTCCTTACATCGTATCAAAGGTTACAAGACCCGGATCTTACAGACTCCAAGAGCTTTCAGGAGAACAGGTGCCAAACTCCTGGAATATAGAACACCTCTGTCGCTATTACCCATAGCACCCCTCGAGTACTCACTTCAAGGCAACTACTCGGGACGACTACCCGATTACCGGCGTCAAGGGGTGTTCGCTTCGACGAGCTATCAATACAACAAGGATCCTTGCCCTGATACAAAATCTCCATATCAATCTTTACTGAAACAAGAGGACATCAAGTTACATACGAGTACAAGGACTCGGCTTACACGAAGACTACAAGCAACTGCCTACTGGTGGGCTGCATTTAAGCCTCAGGCTTTTACTATATCACAAGGCCACTCAGGTCTGCCGACTGCAGGAAGGGCCCACACGCAAGGAAGCTGCGCAAAACGCAGCCACGCCCAGGTATCCTACCCAAGGCACTGCCAGGTACTCCATCACCGCCATCGCCTGGACAGCGGCAATGCCAAATCTGGCAAGACACGCCTAGAGGGAACCAAGGCTGCTCTTTTGCTAGCCTTGCGAAGCCCATCTACTCTACAGCCGCACCTCCACCTCTTTCAGAGCGGGATGAAGACCGCGGCACTCATCACCCATCACTCGCGAGTTCCAGCGCGTACTCCACTGGATCACGAGCTGCAAGATGAGGCGTGCGATGAAACCTCCTACGAGGATTCTTCTAGCATCGCGGCTATCCCTACGAGCGTAGGAGTCTGTGGAGCAAAGGTGGCCTCAATCTACGAGGAATCTTCTAGCACCGGTGCACTCTTTGATGGTTCTCTACACTCAAACAGAAGCAACCGCAGGCAATCCATCGCTACTCAGGAGCTTGAGTTGGTTCGCCCACCGGATGGCCCTATTTATAGCCGAAAGCTCCAACTACCACCTGCTCAAGAGTTACTATGCACCCATGATCAATGAGTCTGACGACTCTTGACTCTACCCATGTGACTGCACTCATGCCACAACGGACAAAGGAACACAGCACACCCGTGCATCCGCAAAGGACAAAGAGCACAGTACACCCGTACATCCACAAAGGACAGACGAGTCCAGTACACCTGTGTCCCCCAGAAGACGAGTACTCAAACAGCACTAAGACTACTTGACACTCGGGACTACTACAAGCCAAGCATAGCCTACATGTCGGGGGCTTCGACTACTCCGACCCCGAGACCAAAGGTCAAGCGAGGCGGAGTTTTCACCCTCGAAGGGGTCAGGCTTAGTCTACCCCAAACCTCAAGGTCGAGCGAGATGAATCCCTCCCCAGAGGGTCGGGTATAGCAGAGTTGCAATACTTCGGGTTTCGACGAAATGGAGTAAAAACTACTCTTCGCAAGACGACGAGACAACAAATGCAAAAGGCTCGACATTTCAAAATATCAATGCATTCAAATACAAGAGTACACAAACAGTTCAAAGCTCTTCTAAGGAGACAAACTCCGACATCTTGGATGCAATAGGCTCCGCCTCCTCAAGGTACTGCGCATAAGCCTCCTCTGTGCAGTTGCGAGCCACGCCATCACCAGCTGCTACCAAGTCTGCCCTCGGGTAGTAGGACTTCACAACCGCAAGCACCTGTTTGCAAACAGTCTTGCAAAGTCCTGCCACTTTACTCGGGGCAGCTCTTAGTCGCTCTACTAGCGATTGCGGTCTTGCGCCTTCCTCCACGGGGGCTATGGCATTCACCAAGTCTTCGGCCGCTCCAGACAGCTCTTGGAGTTCGCCCCGAAGTGTTCCCAAGGTCTGGGCATGATTTCTGCATGCCACCATGGCCATGGCAAGTATCACGCCATTCTGCATCTTTCGGTCCCGCTGATGCTCGCAAGCAGCCTGAGCTTCCGTGAGCGCGGCCCGAAGATGTTCGGCTTCATCTGCCACTCGGTCATGAGCGTTCCTCCAATCAATAACTTGGCTCCTTGCAGCCGCCTCCTGCTTCTTGAGCTCTACAAAGCAAAAGAACTCAGGCCACAACCAACTACAGTTGGACACACCCAAAGTAGTCGCATTGCTTACCTTGATACTTCTTGTTCAAGGATTTGTAGCGGCTCTCCAGTTTTTCCTGCAGAACCGCGTGATCCGCGCGTTCCACGGCAAAGGACTTCGCCCCGACTTCATGCACCCGAAGAGCTTCGGTCAGTCGGGCACATTCTTGCTCCAACTGGTGGCTTCTTTCCTGAAAAATCCAAGTATGGTGTAATCAGTTTAGAAGCCTCACGACTACTCGGGTCATGCTATAACATCAACAATATCTACCTGGAAGCCCCGAAAAACATCGATGGCCCTCTGGAACTCCAAGTCAGAAGGAAGGCTAAGTACTGGTTTTTGGGTACTCTCCACAAGATGAGCCAACGCTCCGCCAGAAGATGATGGTAGGCCGGCACTCCCCAAGCCTAATGTAGCGGCAGGAACCTCCATCGAACGAATTACGTCTTGCAGCATTAACATAGTAGCTCCAAGACGGCCGGCGTCAACCTCAGGTACCTCTTCAACAATGAAGTCCTCCAGAGGAATAGATGTTGTAGTCGCGGGATCCGGCACTACCCCTGTCTCTATAGGAATAGTTTCCTCTGCATCTCTGCACCACAAAAGTGTTACTACATGAGTTCAAGACACTTCAACGTCATTCAAAAAGAAAAGAAGGCTCACCGGGTTGAGCGTGGCGGCAGTCGCACACGTTTCTTCTCGGCGACAGGCGGCCGCGTACTAGGAGCCGCGGGAATAGCCGCTGGCACCGTCTTCTCACCAAGACCTACAAAACCGAAGTCAAGACTACAATACTACTCAAATGACTACAATCGGAAGGGACAACGCTTACCACTGGCGATCACATTGGACAGCAAGGTACCAGTAGCAAATACTGGTGACACCTCCTTCGCCGTACCCGCTACTCCAGCGGGCAGCCCCAGGACTGAATGGGCGGCATGGCAGCCGACGGAGTTCGCGCGGTTAACCCAGGGGCTACCACAATTTCTGTTGATGGCACCCTCTTCGGCACCGTGTCAACAGCCGCATCACCGACTTCAGGGTCGGACACGGCCATTTCTTCAGAAGCGGCCTCATCTGCAGCCTTTATGAACCAAAAACAAGATTCACCACGTCAATAACGAATTTCAAGATCATCAGTAATACACAAGTTACCGACTACATACCTTGGTACCCCGAGACTTCTCAGGGGTTGAAGCAGACTTAGCCGCAGACATCTTGCGGACTACTCTGCGTCTCTTAACAGGAGGTGAAGGCTCGTCCTCCGACTCCTCGACAACGGCTTCCAACTCTTCTTCCGATTGCGCCAAGTAGCCGGCAAGAACTCGGGACTTCAAACAACAAATCGGTATCAGCAACAAGAATCACAAGTCAAAGAAGAAGAAGTCAGGAGGAAAATACTTACCACTTCTGGCTCGTACCAGGCGTCATACTGATGAAGGGCTGTAGGGATTACTGGTACTCCTTGATAGTTCCTAAAAAACTTGGCCAGCAGCGCCTCTACCATCATCAGATATGTCCTCATCAGACATACGCGATGGATCCTTCAGACCTCCGTACTCACTTCCCGAGTGAGCATGTTTTTGAAGTGGCTGGACCCTTCTCTTCAAGAAGCTGGCCGCCACGTTGAATCCAGTCAGACTGAGTGCTTTCAACTCGATAATCTGCTGCATTAGGTGATCAAGCTCTGGGGTGTCCTCGGGCTCGCTTACCCAGTTTTCTGCATGCTTGGGCGCGTGACCAGTCACCACAGGCAAGCGAGGATCATGGTTCCCGATGTAGAACCACCTTTTCTTCCAATCCCCATGGGAGTCCGGACTCAGATTATACTCAATATACGCATTCGAGTTCCTGAGTTGGAACCCGGCGCCTCCAAAGACTTCCGTCCACTGGGCACTCGGCTGAGGCTTGCAACGGAACAGCTTCCTAAACAACTCGAGACTTGGAGGTACTCCCAGATAAACTTCGCACAGATGTACAAATATAGACATGTGCAGTACACCATTGGGATTCAAGTGGATGAGCTGAAGATTGTAGTACTCGAGAATACCTCTAAAGAAGTCGGAGGTGGGCACCGCGAGTCCACTTTCCAACAAATGAGCAAGCATCACCGTCTCGGCAGGATGTTCCTCAAACTGCCACACATTCAGAAACGCGGGGCACCACTCAAGGATCTCCTTCGGCTGAAGGAGCTTGGCATTAACTAGCGCTTGGACTGCTTCCTCCTTCATCACCGAGTGTTGCCAAGTTACCCCACGTGGCGGCGGTGCAGTCTGGTTCGTCGGCCCCACCTTCGGCGCCGGCAGCACAAACTCTTTCCCTTTCTTGGATTTGACCTTGCCCGTTGCTGGAGCCTTGCCTTGGATCTTCTCGGGTTTCTTGCCCATCTTCTTGGTGCGCATTCGATGGACTCAACCTCAAGGTAAGAGGGGGCTCACACTCGGATCTTCCCCAAGGAGCGGCAAAATGACGGAGGCAGCGACACTGGCGGTGGCGAAACACCGAGCGGAGGCACAGAGGAGGTGGAAGAACAGATCTAATGCCCGTACGACGTAACAGCAAAATGAAAAGGGGCTTTCCAGATTTATCTCCGCCAGCTCCGGTTTCGACACGTCAGTTGCACAACGGATAGATTAATCGCATATTAATCGCATTAAACACCCAACGGCTACTCCATTCAATGGACTGCTGACCACTTCAACGACAGGAATCGCCTAAGTGCTCGGGGGCTGCGGGTACCGTACCCGTTGGTCAGTTTTTTCTTTTTCAAGATCTCCGAGGGTAAAATGGACAAAAGCTGGTTTGACCCTAAGCCTGACTCTTGGACTCAACCTAAGCCTCGGGGGCTACTCCATATGGAGTGCGATTGACATCGCACTACCATATAAAATTACTCGGGACGAAAACAACTCGGAGAAGCAAAAAGAGTACCTTCCAGCCCCGCGACAGTACTCGTGCACTTCAATCTACAACCTCTACGACCAAGCTACTCGGATGGTGCCTGCAGTACCCAAGACTATGGCGCACGACTACAAAGTACTCGAGGGCTTGTCGGGCATGCTCCCCAGGCCCACGAGTAGGCCTTGGATGGCCGACTAAGGGACGTACTCGGATAAGATCAGAACAAGGATAGGCGTATCCTTGTCGGACTAGTCTTGTATGTCTATGGAAAAACTACTCGGGCCAATACCGAGTAGAACTCTATAATAGTACCCGACTAGGACTCAGACTTGTAACCCTGCCCTTTTGGGTATATAAGGCCGGGCAGGGACCCCCCCTCAAACACATCTCTCTCAAGACCAGAACATACATCAATACAAACCAACACACAGGACGTAGGGTATTACGCGATCTAGCGGTCCGAACCTGTCTAAATCGTGTTCCTTGCATCACCATTGATTCCTTGATTCTCGACAACCCTTACCGCATAAAAGACCACCTAGGGTACCCCTAGGCAAGTTGCCGGTCTAAAACACCGACAGTCCGTTGCCGCGCTGCACAAGTTGAGCTGTGGCTTCGTTATCCCTATCTTGAGGCATCAACGTTGTTAAAAGGTTGATTAAGGCGATAGCCGCGAGTGGAGTATTGTGTTCCTGAGCCTGAACTGTGTCGAAGGCCCTTCCAAGGTTTGTGATGGGAATATTTGTAGCCATCGACTACCGTCGCTCGGCTCGAGTAGTGTTGCACATGCTTCTTTGGTTTCTTTGCTCAGAGGTTTCATTGTGAGGAGCGTCAGCTGTAGACTTGTCTTCGGAGATGTTGTCGAGTTGTGCTAATCGCTTGGGGGTTCTGTTCTGGCTAGTACCTAGGTTGTTATTTTGTGTAATAACAAGGATCTCCCTGTCCGGGTAATAGCTTCCGGAGCTTGACGTTGCAATCTCTGTGGAGCTTTCCTCGCAGTTAGAAGTGAGTGAAACGCCTTCTTGATATGGGAGGTTGTTTATATGAGCGACAAGGCGCGAGTCGTAGTCACGGGCAAGAAGAGAGGGTTGCAATCCTGGCCAGTGGATGAATCTGCCTTGTGATGTTGAAGTTATTACCAATCCTTGGGCTGGACCAGATAACGGTATCTCTGGCGGATAAGACGAGTCGGAGTCAACATTTTCATCGTGCCCGAGTTCAAGTTGGGTTCGAGTCAGAAAGCCTTGGTGAACTTTGGTTGCGCTGCAGAGTCCGTGCGGGAATCGCTTTAAAGTCGAAACCGACATGGGCACTGACTGGGACCGACTAGTTCGAAGTGAAGTCGCATCCGACGCGTAGTCGAACTTGAACTCATTGATTTTGAAATCATTGTTTTTTCCGATCAGATCTTCTGATTTCTTCTCCTGAGCGCTGACGATCTGGCGCCGGAACGTACCCGACCATTGGCGATGCAAAGCCAGGATCTGAAAACGAAGGTGGCGCCCGCTTCGATGAAGAAAACGGGCCTGATGATGACCGTTGCCATTGAGTTCGCGCTGAGAAACTCGACGAGTTCCCCTACCTGGCGCTTTAGGGGTATTTGTATATTGCGCCCTACGCTTCGGTGTTGAGGTGTGTGTCGGTGTTTTAGACTGGCAACCCGCATAGGGGGTACCCTAGGTGGTCCTTTGTGCGGTAAGGGTCGTCGAGAATCAAGGAATCAATGGTGATGAAAGGAACACGATTTAGACAGGTTCGGGCCGCTAGATCGCGTAATACCCTACGTCCTGTGTATTGGTTTGTATTGATGAATTGGAATTGTTGTTGAGAGGGGTCCCTGCTCGCCCTTATATACACGGGAGGGCAGGGTTACAAGCCTGAGTACTAGTCGGGTACTATTACAGAGTTCTACTCGGTAAAGGCCCGAGTAGTTTTCCATAAACATACTTGACTAGTCCGAGTAGGATACGCCCATCCTCATTCTGATCTTGTCCGAGTACGTCCCTTAGTGGGCCATCCAAGGCCTACTCGTGAGCCTGGGGTGTATGCCCGACAAGCCCCCGAGTACTTTGTAGTTGTGTGCCACAGTCTTGGGTACTGCAGGCACTATCCGAGTAGCTAGTCGTAGAGGTTGCAGACTGAAGTGCTCGAGTACTGTCGCGTGGCTGGAAGGTACTCTTTTTGTTTCTTCGAGTTGCTTCTGTCCCGAGAAATTTTATATGGTAGTGCGATGTCAATCGCACTCCATATGGAGTAGCCCCCGAGCCTTAGGTTGAGTCGAAGAGTCAAACTTAGGGTCAAACCAGCTTTTGTCCATTTTACCCTTGGAAATCTTAGAAAAAGAAAAAACTGACCAACGGGTACGGTACCCGCAGCCCCCGAGCACTTAGGAGATCTCTGTCGTTGAAGTGGTCAGCAGTCTGTTGAAAAGAGTAGCCGTTGAGTGTTAAAGGCGATTAATCTGCAATTAATCTGTCCGTTGCTCAACTGACGCATGGAAATCGGAGCTGGCGGAGATAAAACTGGAAGGCCCCCTTTCGGTTTTTTTACGCCGCACGGTAATCAGATCTGATTCTCTTCCTCCCCTGCGCCTCTGCTCCGCATTCGCGCTGCCGCAATTGCCAAGTGCCACCACCGCCATTGTTACCCCTTGAGTGAGATTCGAGAGTGAGTTCCTTTGGCTGAGGTTGACATCAGCGAATGCGCACGAAGAAGATGGGCAAGAAACCTGAGAAGATCCAGGGCAAGGCTCCGGCGACGGGCAAGGCAAAATCCAAGAAGGGGAAAGAGCCGGCGCTGCCGGCGCCGAAGGTGGGACCGACGAACTAGACTGCGCCCCCGCCGCTTGGAGCAACGTGGCAACATTCGGTAATGAAGGAGGAAGCCATCCAAGCACTAGTCGATGCAAAGCTTCTTCAGCCGAAGGAGATTCTTGAGTGGCGCCCCGCATTTCCAAATGCATGGCAATTTGAGGAACATCTAGGTGAGACAGTATCGCTTGCGCACTTTGTGGAGAGGGGGTTGGCGGTGCCCACCTCCGACTTCTTCAGAGGTATTCTCGAGTTCTACAAACTCCAACTCGTCCATTTGAATCCCAATGGTGTACTGCATATGTCTATTTTTGTACACCTTTGCGAAGTTTATTTGGGAGTTCCTCCAAGCCTCAAGTTGTTTAGGAAGTTGTTTCGCTGTAAGCCTCAGCCGAGTGCCCAAAGGATAGAAGTCTTTGGAGGCGCTGGGTTCCAACTCAGGAACTCGGACGCATACATTGAGTACAACTTGACTGACTCCCATGGTGAGTGGAAGAAAAGGTGGTTCTACATTGGGAACCATAATCCTCGCTTGCCTGTTGTGGCGGAACCGCCCAACTTAAACTGGTTTAAATGCGCCTAATCGCTGTTGGTACAGCAATTATCCGAAACGCACTTAAAACAGTATAAGTCCGGTCGTCCGTCGAGTGTCCTTAGGACTCCTCGAATGATCCACGTTGCGTCTCATAGCCATACACCAGGCTTGTTTCCACGATGGGAAAGCATCAACAAATATTACATTTTTACATACATACATGAGGTACGAGTTATTACAAGACATAGTTTGAAATAAACTTAACAGTGCAGGTCGGACAGAGATTCTAGGAATTAAACATAAACGGTTCAGGTGGGAGATGAGCGTTTAAAGTTTTCTTCTAAGGGTATTGCGAGACTCGTAACAATACCCTAGATTTTCGAGGCTTCCTCCTCGGTGGACTCCTGCGGTGCCTCTGAAAATAGCCACAAGGGATAACCCTGAGTACGGGGTACTCAGCAAGGCTTACCCAGCTAACCAATATAATAGCTTTTCTTGGAACTACATGATAGTTTTTTTTTGGTGTACTAGCTGACACACTTCTTGCCAAAAGAGCTTACTATAAGTGCATCCTTAACTTTATCTTTTATTCCAATTAAGTTATTACCTAACCATTCTAAATGATGACAAAAATGGATGTTTTGCAAACAACAAGGCATTAAGTCATACATCAATCATTAGTGGAAATATATTGCGTTCATGAAATTATACTACGATATTCAACAATGATCAAGTGCATTCATAACCGAGAATTGCGGCGATCCGGATCAAATTACATCCTGCAGGGGAGTACCCTGGTCACCAGTTATGTACGACTGTCCAGGTCGTACGTAACGACCTTTCAATTAGCAAAACCAAGGATTAGGAATAAGACTACCCGGACCCAGGGACGCACCCCCACATGGGACCCCACGTCTGGCCTGATCTCCATGTGAGTTTCAGGCTATGCCCCTGCCAATCTTTAGCACGTCAAGCACGGGTATGAAGTATTCCCGATCAGAGGGTTTACTAACTTACTGGGCTTTACTAGTCCCATACCCAGTAAGTAACCAGGTGTCATTCACTTGATCAAAGGTTAAGACAACGATCGGGCCTTAACCAAATTAATCTAGCAGACAGAACTACATCCTTAGCTTCTGTCCGCTTCTTAACTTTCAAGCTATCTTTCCATAATTTAGCATGTATGACCCAACATTTCACCTTAAGGTTCGGTAAACAAATTACTTAGGCAACTAAGCATTTCTAGACTTGGGTTACTTACTAAATGTTTGAACAAGTGGCAAAGATGTCCTTAAAATAAGATATGATAATGCACGAGAATGGGTTTCAATCAACTCCTAGACCTAGTGCATTCATATAGAAAATAACCCATAATTGGACACATGAAATAATACTACCAAAATAAATAGGTATAATGCACCGGGGCTTGCCTTGTTCTATAAAAATGTTAGCACTGCATGATTGATCGGCTTCGCAGGGAACCAACTCAATGATCTCTTCGAATTCCGGAGATCCTTCTGAAAATTCCGAGAAATCCGCTTCCGGTGCCTCGGTGTCTATGATAAAGCATATGCAGGGGTTAGCGATGCAACTTTTTGAATACAAGACTATACAACTTTCCTTCATGATAAAGTTGCAAGCCAACAAGTGACTGTACAATTTATCATGATAAAGTCGCAAGCCAACAAACAAAAACCCAAAAAGATTAACCCACCATTTTTATTTCCTTTACTAACCTTACCTTAGGCTTTTTCTTTTATTTTTAGAAAATGTTGTAACTATTTTCTAGTCTTGAAACCTAATTTCCTATGAGTTAACAATGATTTGTGATTATGAAAAAGGTTATTCCATATTTTATGCATTTAATAAAGATTAATTATTTATTTAAATACCTTAAAGAAAAGGCATTAAACAAATACCTAAATTTTTATTATTTTTCCTCAGGTATAAAACTTTTAATGCATAAAGGAAAATAAAACAATCCTAACAAAATTGGTTTCACTAATTTTGAACACCCCTAGAAATTTCTGTGATTTAAATGGTGATAACCGGATTTAATCTATTATTCTACAAAAGAAAATCTAAATTTTCCCGAAAAACCCCCGGCCTACTTTTCTCACGCACCCACTCCCTACACCTCTCTCTAATGCTAGGCCCGCAACTCGGACCCACCCCCTTCTCCTATTCATCCTACCCGCCGGCCATTTCTCCTCGGTCGGGCCCTACTGGGCCGATTTCTTCTCCTCTCCTCTTTCCTTTTCTTAATTCGGCCCACCGACTCAACTTCTTCCTTTCTTTCTTTCGCGCAGCTTCCGGCATGCCAAACCGGCCCACGACCTGCTGGACCTCACGGGCCCTCGGTTTACCAAAATGGTCCGATGACCTCGCACTGGCTCCTAGGCCTAGGGAACCTCGGCCCACCTGACTTCTCCGCCCGGCCAGCCTCCTTCCTCCCCTTTCTCCTCTGACGCATGGGCCCTCAAACACCAGAGCCTTCTTCTTTCTCGCGCCAAAACCCGAGCGCGGCAGGGAGCGGCACGGCTCGCCGGCCGGCGTCCCACCGGCGACGGGGCTAGGCCGGGGAAGCATCCCCATGCCCTAGCTCACTTGTGTGCGGCGGTAGCTCCCCGGGAGGTGGCCGGAGCCATCCTCTCCACGACGGCGGGCGGTGGAGCTAACGGCCGGCCGTGACTAAGCATGACGACGGCGCAACCCACCCCTTCGACTACCTCTATAGCTTCCTGGCACCCCAAGCGCCTACCTATGGCTTACCACAAAGGAAAACAGGGACGGCAAGAAGGTGCTCACCGTGAGGAGGAGGTGCGGCGGTGGTGGACGAGAACGGCGACAGCTACGGGCACCCCGGCTGAGAGGTTGGACAACAAGCTGCTAGGGTTGTTGGTGGGGTGTGAGTGGAGATGTGGACGGAAGGAATCGACGAGAGCTGCGGTGTGGTGGAGGAACTTTGCTCGGCGGCGGCGGTGTGACAGAGAGGGGCGACGGCAGTAAAAAGGACAGACGGTAAGCAACGGCGGCGGGAGCGGTAGTTATTCGAAGTTTCATCATGCGCATGGATGACACCGTGACCTAGCCATAGACTCTCGTGGCGCGGAGGTGGCCTAGATGTTGAGCTGGACAGCGGGGCAGGAGCACCGGCGGCGACACGTCTCGCCACCTCTGTTTCTTTTCCCCCTTTCTTTTCTTCATCAGAAAGTTCAGACCCTCTCCGTGGCCGATTTCGCATCCGACGGTCCCAAGGTCCTTTAAGCAATGTTGCAGATAATCTCGAGCTCTCCAAGTTTTATTTTGGCTCTTGCCCGAGATAAACATCCCAACGTGGTCAAATTTTGAATTCTTTTCTCAGTTTAACTGAATCCCTTTGAATACCCTATTCAGTTCGACAGTCACTTGATCAGGGTCATTTACCCATCTTTGAAAATACTTTCAGTGGCCTAAATCCCTTCTTTTTAATCCAACTACTAACCAATTATACTTTACAACCATCAGGGATTCCATTTTGCTCATAATCACCTATACTTCTTGTACCACATTCTCCTGAATTCAGCTCCAAACATAGGCACTTATTACTGTTTTCACACTTAGGAAAAATGGCAGCTTCAGTGATTCAGCTGAGAATGGCAAAGTGCCAACTTTAGGCCCTAAATTAAATTTGTTTCCTTTGTAGTTCCTGATCAACAACACCCTGGTACACTTGTCCAAATTCTAGACTTCAATATTGTATAGTTTCCTTGGTCCACTTATTTGGAAAATTTGGCAGAAATCAATTTCCAAAATGGACACTTGTGCTGTTTTTCTAAAAATTCCATTGTCGGACAGTGAACAGTACCTTCTCAATTTGATTTTTCAATTACCTTTCTTGAGATGTTTAGGACTAGGTTTAGTCTCACATCTTGTTTTCCCAAAGTTCTAAACACTCTTAAGCTCCCATTTCATATCTTTGCCAAATTTTTCCGAATTTAGAACTCAAAATTCAAATTTCGGTCAAATTTGACTCGAATTTGACTTTTAGTCACTTTGTTCTTCTTTTCTCCATAATTCTGCTTTTGATCTTTCTTAACTACCTTTGATGATTTAAAACACCAGGTGTTACACCTGTGGTGATTGGTCACGTGCCCAAGCACGTGGAAAGCTGGGTGAGCGAACCCGAGGACACCCCTGAGCTCGATCTCCTGATGTAGCAGATCACCGAGTTGAAGGCACTCGGTCTGACTGGAATCAATGTGGCGGCCAGCTTCCTGAAGAGAAGGGTCCAGCCACTTCAACAACGTGCTCACTCGGAAAGTGAGTATGTAGGTCTTAAGGATCCATCGCGTATGTCCGATGAGGATATATCCGATGATGACGTAGAGGCGCTGCTGGCCAAGTTCTTCAGGATTTATCAGGGAGTACCAGTAATCCCTGCGGCCCTTCATCAGTATGACGCCTGGTATGAGCCAGAAGTGGTATGTCTTTTGCACCTGACTTGTTCTATTTTGACTTATGTGATATTTGTTGTTGATACCGACTTGTTGTTTGTAGTCTCAAGTTCTTGCCGGCTACTTGGCGCAGTCGGAAGAAGGGTCAGAAGCTGTTGTTGAGGAGTCAGAGGACGAACCCTCTCCTTCTGTCAAGAGACGTAGAGTAGTCCGCAAGATGTTCGCGGCTAAGTTTGCTTCAACCCCTGAGAAGTCTCGGGGTACCAAGGTATGTAGTCGTGAACTTATCTGTTGCTGATAAATTTGAATTTGCTTATGACTAATTCGTCTTGGTCATAAAGGCTGTTGACACGGCACTTGGTGGTGATGAGGCTGCTTCTGAAGAAGTAGTCGTATCCGACCCAGATGTCGATGATGTATCAGTTGATATGGTGCCGGAGAAAGTACCATCGACAGAAGTTGGAGTAACCCCCGAGCTACCGGCTCCGTCGGCTTCCATGCTACCCATTGCTAATCAAGCGGTGTTGGGGCTGCCTGCCGGAGGAGCGGGTGTTGCAAAGGAGGTGTCGCCAGTACTTGCTACTGGTACTTTGTTGTCCAATGTGATCGCCAGTGGTAAGCATTGTCCCTTCCGATTGTATTTGTTTGAGTGGTACTGTAGTCTTGACTTCAGCGTCACAGGCCTTGGCGAGAAGATAGCACCGGCAGCTGTTCCTGCGGCGCCCAGTACTCGGCCGCCTATCGTCGAGAAGAAACGTGTGCGACTACCGCCACGCCCAACCCGGTGAGCTTTCTGGTCTGTTTGAGTAACTTTGAGTTGGCTTGAAATCACGTAGTGACATATTTTGGTGCAGAGATGCAGAGGAAACTATCCCTGTAGAAACAGGGGTAGGGCCGGATCCATCGACTACAATATTTGTTTCTTTGGAGGACGTAACTGTTGAAGAGGTACCCGAGGTTGACGCCGGTCGTCTTGGAGCTACTATGTCGATGCTTCAAGACGTCATTCGTTCGGTGGAGGTTCCCGCCGCTGCATCGGGCTCAGAAAGTGCTACCTTATCAACATCTACTGGCGGATCACTGGCCGTAGTGGGTGTTGAAAAAGCCAAAGAAGCGACTGCTCCAGGTATGTTTCTGTAGTCTTTTTATTGTAGTCGTAGCGAGCAGTTGACTGATGATAATTGTTGTAGGTGCCACTCTGGGTATGATTCCTCATCTTGCGGAGAGTACCCGAAGACCAGTACTTAGCCTGCCCTCTGACTTGGAGTTCCAGAGGGCCATCAATGTTTTTTGGGGCTTCCAGGTAGATGTCCTTGTTGAGTTGTCGCATGAACCGAGTAGTTGTGAGTTTTTTAACTCACCGTTGTATACTTGGACCTTTTCAGGAACGAAGTCATCAACTGGAGCAGGAATGTGCCCGACTGATAGAAGCTTTGAGGGTTCACGAAGTTGGGGCGAAGTCTTTTGCCGTGGAACATACGGATCACGCGGTTCTGCAGCAAAAACTGGAGAGCCGCTACAAGTCGCTGAACAAGAAGTATCAAGGTAAGTATTTTTGCCTACTCTGAGTATGTCCAATTGTAGTCGGCTGTGGTTGAGCTTATTGTCATGTAGAGCTCAAAAAGCAAGAGACGGCTGCAAGGAGCCAAGTTCTCGACTGGAGAAACGCGCACGACCGAGTGGCGGATGAAGCCGAACATCTTCGGGCCGCGCTGACAGAAGCACAGGCTGCTTGCGAACATCAGCGGGACCGAAAGATGCAAAATGGCGTGATGCTTGCCATGGCCATGGTGGCATGCAGAGATCATGCCCAGACCATGAGAAGACTTTGGGGCGAACTCCAGGAGCTAACTGTAGCAGTTGAAGACTTGGTGAACGCCATAGCCCCCGTGGAAGAAGGCGCAGGGCTGCAATCACTAGTCGAGCTATTGAAGGCTGCCCTGAGTAGAGTGGCAGGACTCTGCAAAACTGTTTGCAAACAGGTCCTTGCAGTTGTGAAGTCCTACTACCCGAGGGTAGACTTGGCGGCAACTGGTGATGGCGTGGCTCGCAACTGCACAGAAGAAGCATATGCGCAGTACCTCGAGGAGGCAAAGCCTATTGCATCGAAGATGTCAAAGTTTGTCTCTTTAGAAGAGCCTTGAGCTTTGTATGTACTCTTGTACTTGTGTCGAGTATTTTGAACGATACTTTTGATAAATGAATACTTGGCCATTGGACTTGTTGCTTGAAGTTTGTTGTCTTGCGAAGAGTAGTTTCACTCTATCTTGTCCGACCCAAAGTCCCGGAGTCGGCTGGGCCTGACCCTCTGGGGGAGGAGCTCCGCCTCGCCCGACCCTAAGTCCTAGGGTCGGCTAAGCCTGACCCCTTCGAGGGTGGAAACTCCGCTTCACCCGACCCCAAGGGGAAACCTTGCTTCGCCCGACCCTGAGATCTGGGTCAGCTAAGCCTGACCCCTTCGAGGGTGGAAACTCTGCTTCGCCCGACCCCAAGGGGAAACTCCGCTTCGCCCGACCCTGAGTCCTGGGGTCGGATGCGCCCGACCCCTGAGTAGAGGGTCGGAGTAGCCCAAGCCCCCGAGATAATGGTGTGAGCGTAGGCCACGCTTGGCTTGTAGTAGTCTGGAGTGTCGAGTGGTCGTAATGCTGTCGAGTACTCATTTGTTGAGGGACACGGGTGTACTTTACTCCTTTGTCCTTTGTGGATGCACAGGTGTACTGTACTCTTTTATCCTTTGTGGCATAAGTACTGTCACGTGGGCAGAGTCAGGAGTTGTCATACTCATTGATCACGGGTGCATAGTAACTCTTGGCAGGTGGTAGTTGTGGCTTTCAGCTATAAATAGAGCTATCTGGAGAGCGAACCAAATCATGTTCCTGATCAGCGATGCATTACCTTCAGTTGCTTCTGTTTGAGTGTAGAGAGCCGTCAAAGAGTGCACCGGTGCTAGAAGATTCCTCGTAGATTGAGGCCACCTTCCCTCCACAGACTCCTGCGCTTGTAGGGATAGCCGCGATGCTAGAAGAATCCTCGTAGGAGGCTTCGTCGCATGCCTCATCTTGCAACTTGTGATCCAGTGGAGTACGCGCTGGAACTCGCGGGTGATGGGTGATGAATGCCGCGGTCTTTATCCCACTCTCTGAGAGGTGGAGGTGTGGCCGTAGATTGGATTGGCTCCGCAAGGCTAGCAAAAGAGCAGCCTTGGTTCCCTCTAGGCGCGTCGTGCCGGATTCATCGTTGCCGCTATCAAGGCAGTGGCACTGCTGGAGTTCCCGGCGTTGCCTTGGGTAGAGGACGTGGATATGGCTGTGTTTTGCGTAGCTTCCTTGCGTGTGGGCCCCTCCCATTGTAGTCGGCAAACCTTAGTAAAAGCTTGAGGCTTAAATGCAGCCCGCCAGTAGACAGTTGCTTGTAGTCTTCGTGTATTCCGAGTACTTGTACTCGTATGTAACCTGAGGTATCCTTGTTTCAGTAAAGAAATATTTTTGCGGAGATTTTGTACCAGGGCAGTGATCCTTGTTGAGTTGATAACTCTTTTCAAAGCTGAGGTATCTTGAAGTCGGTAGTCGGGAAGTTAGCCCGAGTAGTAATCATGAGTTATTACCTTGGAGCGATTACTCAGATGCCACTATGGGTAATAGCGACAGAGATGTTCTATATTCCAAGAGTTTGGTACTTGTTCTCCTCAGAGCTCTTGGAGTCTGTAAGATCCAGGTCCCGTAACCTTTGATACGATGTAAGGACCTTCCCATGGTGAATTGAGTTTATGCAACCCTGACGTGTCTTGGATACACTTAAGGACCATATCACCCGAGTAGAAAGATCTTTCTTTGACGTTGCGGTCGTGGTAATGCCTTAAACCGTCAAGGTATCTGGCAGATTGCACTAAGGCTGCGCATCTTATTTCTTCTAAACTGTCTATATCTGTTCGTCTTGTTTCTGTTGCCAGTTCTTCGTCGTAGTACTCAACGGATGGTGATTGCCACATGATGTCGGTGGGTAGTATGGCTTCCAAGCCGTACACCAGGAAATAGGGCGATAGCCCCGTAGTCTTGCATGGTTGGGTACGGAGGCCCCATAGAGCATTGGGTAACTCTTTGAGCCATTTGCCTCCTTTGGTGTTGCCAACATCATGTAGTCTTTTCTTCAGGGCGTCGAGTATCATGCCATTAGCATGCTTGACTTGTCCATAGGCTCGCGGGTGAGCGACTGAGACGTAGCAAATGTCGATGCCTCTGTTCTCGCAATATTCCCAAAAGTCGTGATTATTGAAGTTTGACCCTAGGTCTGTGATAATCCTGTTGGGAAAACCATAGCGGTGTACGATTTCATCCAAGAAGTCGAGGACCCGGTCTGCCTTGGGGCAAGTGACTGGTTTGACCTCGATCCACTTGGTGAATTTGTCGATTGCCATTAGTACTCGGTTGAATCCTCCTGGCGTAGTTGGTAACGAACCTATCATGTTGAGCCCCCAGCAGGCAAACAGCCATGTTGAAGATATTGTGACTAGCTTGTAGGCCGGTACATGTTGCTGTTTTGTGAAGAATTGACAACCTTTGCATTTCTGAACTAGTTGTTTAGCGTCGGCCAGAGCCATTGGCCAGTAGAAGCCTGCTCTGAAAGCCTTGCCAACTAGTGTCCTCGAGGAGGCGTGGTTGCCAGAGATTCCTCTGTGAATTTCTTCTAGGATTTCTTGTTCGTCTTCTCTGGTGACGCACTTCCTGAGTACTCCAGACGATGCACCTTTCCTGTAGAGCTTGTCTCCGACTAGAATGTAATTTTTTACTCGCTGGGAGATTTGCTCAGCCTTATTTTTGTCGGATGGTAGCTGGTGATCTTTGATGTAGTCGATGAAGGGTGTCCTCCAGTCGACTTCTATCATCATGATTTCACGAAAGACGTCAGCAGTTGGGACTGCTGGTGGTGTGAAATGGTCACATATGGACGGCTTGCGCAATTCGTGTACGAAAATTCCTGCTGGAACTTCTGCGCGGGTTGAGCCCATTTTGGATAAGACATCAGCGGCAACGTTGTTGTCGCGGATGATGTGATGAAATTCCAAGCCTAAGAACTTGTTTTCTAGTTTACAGACTTCTTTGCAGTAAGCGTTCATGTTGTCCTTGTTCTGGTCCCACTTGTCATTGACCTGGTATATAACGACTAGAGAGTCACGTACACCAGTAGTCGTTTGATGCCGAGGGAGATTGCAAAGCGAAGGCCGTGTAGCAGTGCTTCGTACTCGGCTTTGTTATTAGATGCTTCCCAGAATATTTGCAGTACGTACTTGAGCTGGTCTCCCCTGGGGAAGATGAGTAGTATGCATGCACTGGCCCCTTCAAGTTTGAGGGACCCATCAAAGTACATTACCCAGTGATCTAACCGTTCAACTGGTATGGGTCCTTGATTTTCAGTCCATTCAGCTATGAAGTCGACCAAAGCTTGGGATTTGATAGCGGTCCTTCGCTTGAAGTCCAAGGTGAGAACTCCGAGTTCAACTGCCCATTTGGAGATTCTACCCGTGGCGTCTCTGTTGTGAAGGATTTCGCCGAGTGGGAAGTCGGAGATGACTGTGATGTTGTGCTCTTGGAAGTAATGGCGCAGTTTCCGGGAGGTGAGCAAAATTGCGTATAGGAGCTTTTGTATCGGTGAATACCGAGTTTTGGAGTCCGAGAGTACTTCGCTGACGAAGTAGATAGGTCGTTGGACCTTGTAAGCATGGCCCGGTTTAGACCGTTCGACTACTATTGCCGTGCTTACGACATGAGTAGTAGCTGAGATGTATAGGAGCAAGTCTTCATTTGGAGAAGGAGCGGTGAGTACAGGAGGCTTTGACAAAAAGTCTTTGAGTTGTGTTAGTGCCTTGTCTGCCTCTTCCATCCATTTGAACTTGTCCTGGCGTTTGAGAAGCTTGAAGAAGGGTAGTCCCCGTTCTCCAAGTCTCGAGATGAACCGGTTGAGAGCGACCATGCAGCCTGTGAGTTTCTGCACATCCTTAATGCTAGCTGGTGCCTGCATGTTTGTGATGGTAGATATTTTTTCCGGGTTGGCCTCAATGCCGCGATGGCTAATGATGAACCCGAGTAGTTTGCCGGAAGGTACTCCAAAGACGCACTTAGTAGGATTGAGTTTCCATCGGAATGCGCATAAACTTTTTCCCGGAGTTGGTCATGGCGGCAACAGTGTTGTCGGGCTTCCTTTTGCGATTGTGATTACTCGAATAATTGTTTCGAGCATCATTATGCCGGGTTCTATCTGGGTCATTGTTGTGGTTGTTGTCGCGTCCACGTTTACGGTGGGAGCCGAACCATTCTCGCTCTTTGTCTTCTTCATCCGCCCACTGTTGCACCATGACTTTGAGTTTTTTGACATCAGCTGGTCGTCGGCGACCGAAGTCTTGGTATGTTCGTCGATCGTAGAGTCCATTCTGGAAGCACTCAATGACGTCTGTTTCAGAGATGTCAACTATGGTAGCCTTATTTTCGAAGAACCGTCACAAATAGTCACGTAGGGTCTCGCCTTCTTTTTGCTTAATTTGACTTAAGTCGATCTTGTTGCCTGGTCTAGCCATGGAGCCGGCGAAGTTGTTGGTGAAAGCCTTTGTCAAGTTTGCCCAGGAGTCAATGGACTTGGGTTTGAGTGACTCAAGCTAGGTCAGTGGTGCGGGTTCCATGCATATGGGGAAGTGGATGACTTTGGTGTCGTTATTGCCCTCGGCTGCTTGGAAGGCTAGCGAGTAGCATCGTAGCCATTGAATTGGGTCTTGCTTTCCATCATACTTGGTGATTCCGGTTGGCTTGAATTTATCGGGTAATTTTGTTTTCATTACCCGGTTTGTGAAAGCAGGAAAATGGTTGTAGTTGTCGACTTCTCCTTCGCGCCGACTATTGAGAATTTCTTGCAGATCACTAAAGTTGGACACTTTGTGGTTCTTCCGAGTAGGGTGGATGCTTTTAACCGAGTTGGTGCAGCTGACCTCACCAACATCCTTGTGTCAAGCAGGGGCCTTATGCTTGCTTGGACCTTGGCTATGTTGCCGAGGTTTGTTGACTGCATTGCCGTTTCTTGGGGCGGTGTTATTGTCTGCAGCTCCCCTGCTACCTTCTTGGTGAGCTGTGATGCGAGGAACAGATGGAATTGGTGATTCTTTGTCGAGTAACTTGTAAGCTTGCTCCGCGAGTTGTGCGATCAGTCCGTTGCCGTGCTGCATGAGTTGAGCTGTGGCTTCGTTATCCTTATCCTGAGGCATCAATGTTGTTAAAAGGTTGATTGAGGCGATAGCCGCAAGTGGAGTATTGTGCTCCTGATCCTGAACTACGTTGAAAGCCCTTTCAAGATTTGTAATGGGAATATTTGTAGCCATCGACTATCGTCGCTCGGCTCGAGTAGCGTTGCGCATCCTTCTTTGGTTGCGCTGCTCGGAGGTTTCATCGTGAGGGGCGTCAGCTGTAGACTCATCTTCGGAGATGCTGTCGATTTGTGCTAATCGCCTGGGGGTTCTGTTCTGGCTAGTACCCGGGTTGTTATTCTGAGTAATAACAAGTATCTCCCTATCCGGGTAGTAGCTTCCGGAGCTTGATGTTGCAATTTCTGTGGAACTTTCCTCACGGTTGGAAATGAGTGGAACGCCTTCTTGATATGGGAGGTTGTCTATATGGGCGACAAGGCGCGAGTCATAGTCACGGTCAAGGAGAGACAGTCGCAATCCTGGCCAGTGGACGAATCTGCCTTGTGATGTTGAAGTTATTACCAATCCTTTGACTGGACCAGATAACGGTATCTCTAGCGGATAGGACGAGTCGGAGTCGACATCTTCGTCATGCCCGAGTCCGAGTCGGGTTCGAGTAAGAAAGCCTTGGTGGACTTCGGTTGCGTTACGAATTCTGTGCAGGAACCGCTTTGAAGTCGAAATCGACTTGGACACTGGCTGCGACCGACTAGTCCGAGGCGAAGTTGAATCTGACACGTAGTCGAACTCGAACTGTCAATTTTAAAATCTTGGTTTTTCCCGATCAGATCTTCTGGTTTCTTGTCCTGAGCGTCGATGATCTGGTGCCGGAACGAACCCGAGCCGTCGGCGACGCAAAGCCAGGATCCAAAAACGAAGGTGGTGCTGGCTTCGATGAAGAAAACGGGCCTGATGATGATCTTTGCCATTGAGTTCGCGCTGAGAAACTCGACGAGTGCCGCTACCTGGCGCGCTAGCTGTCGGTGTTTTAGACCGGCAACCCGCCTAGGGGGTACCCTAGGTGGTCTTTTGTGCGGTAAGGGTCGTCGAGAATCAAGGAATCAATGGTGACGCAAGGAACATGATTTAGACAGGTTCGAGCCGTTACATCGCGTAATACCCTACGTCCTGTCTATTGGTTTGTATTGATGAATTGGAGTTGTTGTTGAGAGGGGTCCCTGCCTGCCCTTATATACACGGGAGGGCAGGGTTACAAGCCTGAGTATTAGTCGGGTACTATTACAGAGTTCTACTCGGTAAAGTCCCGAGTAGTTTTCCATAAACATACTTGACTAGTCCGAGTAGGATATGCCCATCCTCATTCTGATCTATTCCGAGTACGTCCCTTAGTGGGCTGTCCAAGGCCTACTCGTGGGCCCTGGGGTGTATGCCCGACAGTGTGACCTGCTGAGCTAGGTACCCCTGCCCTCCTTTATATACTCCAAGAGGCAGAGTACTAGTCGGTTACAAGGAGGAGTCCTAGTAGGATTACATGAGATGAGTCCTAGTAGGATTACATGGGAATCCTAGTAGGAGTCCGACTTCTTCCTTCCTTGCGGGTATTAGGGATGTATCCCCGACAAGCCCCCGAGCGCTTCATAGTTGAATGCAGCAGTCTTTGAGTAGTCTTGAGATATTCACCGAGTAGTCTTGGTGCTCTTCGAGTACTTTGTTAGGCTGAATCTTTCAATGCTTCTCAAAGCTACCATGAGGCTATGGTGTTCTCAAAGTCTTGATCAACTTGATATTGTAGTCTTCATGTATGGAGGGCGGTGAAAGCCGCACTCCATATGGAGTAGCCCCCGAGCTTTAGGTTGAATCGTAGAATTAGGCTGAGCGTCAAAATCTTGAATCTTCTTCTTTCAACTTAAAAAAGTCTTAGGTGTAGCTTATCAGCCCTCGAGCTTTGATTGATTGAATAATCAAGCCGAGGGTCTTGAATCTTCACTCAAGTTCATCATTCGAGTAGTCTTGCGGCGTCCAGCCCCCGAGCTTGTGCGCCAGGAAAGTCGTTGGAGCCACGTTGAGTGGTTTTGTAGCGTCCAGCCCCCGAGCCTGGGAGCTAGCTGAGCCACTGGAGATATTCTAAGTACTGATTGGTGCTTAGCCCCCGAGTTCGGGAACTAGCCTGTGCCGTTGGAGGCATACTTAGCGGGCGTCGTCACCAAAGTTTAACCTGAAAAAAAGATGCATACATCATGTAGCATTTTTGTAGAATATTGAAGCTGCTGAAATTTATTCAGTGATCAATATGAAAGTTGTGTGTCAAGCTCTTGTTTCAGTCATACTCTTCCTGAGTAGTTAGCCTGTTACGTTTTAGGCTCTCAATCCCCGTTTAGCCGTAGCCGCCGCATGTGTAAGAGCTGTGTCTTGTGTACGCGTATGGGCATTGCTGTTTGCACGTGTATGTGTGCTAGCATTTGGCGTCACAGGTGCACCCGAGGCTTTCACGAGTTAAGGCGTGTTCTGCTCGAGAAGAGCAGGGACCTTAAGAGAATACAAAAAGGAATAGTCATTGTTGCGATAAAAAGAGAGCACAACAGCGCGAGAGAGTTTGCTGCCCTCCGGTGAGTAGAGCGCATGTTGCGCGCATGAGTTTGCTACCCTCCGGCGAGTAGAGCGCGTGTTGTGTGCGAGAGGAAAGCAAGCTAGGAAATAGTCGGGAAAGTGACTTAGCTTGATTCGTGGTCGATTGTCGACAAAGCTGCTGCGGTATCTGATGAGACTGCGACGATTGTTTGACGAAGCCGACTAGTCGGGGTCGATTCCGACTAGTTGTCGGTGGTGTGAAATCCGCCTCGACTAGTTTTTTAGTCAAGACGAGTAGTCGATGTAGTCGCCGGCGAGTTGATGCGGCCAGATGTCAATCTAGTCAAGATTGTCGTCGATGAAGCCGCGACTGTTGTTAGAGGAGCTGGCTAGTCGGAGTCGATTCCGACTAGTTGTCGACAGTGCGAGGCCTACCCTCGACTAGTTATCTAGTCGAGACGAGTATTCGAGGTAGGCTGTGGCAGGTGTCATGGCATAGTCGAAACAGCCGCTGGCGAGCCACCTGTCGAAGTAGTCGTCGGCGAGCGTTGCGACGTAGTCGAAGTCGTTGGTAAGCACGGCGACGTAGACGGAGAAGTCGTCGGCGAGCGCCTTGATGTAGTCGGAGAAGTCGTCGACGGGAGTCACGACATGGTCGAGACAAGTAGTCGAAGCCGTCGTCTCCATGTCGACACTGCAGCGCGGGCTGGAGTTGAGTCGAGGTAGACATTGGCGGGTTGATGTAGCCGGACGTTGACGTTGCCGTGCAAGCCGAAGTCTTGTCTGGTATGAACTTTGGAGTGCACGTATCATCAATTGGAAGCCTTCTTGGTGCGTTACCCGTGTGCATGTAGTTGAATTCTACTAATTTTGATCTCAATTGCCGGAAACAGCTGGCTGTCTCGGCATGCTTAGCTTTAATGCCTTTCGTGGACAGCAGGAATACGGCGTAGTCAGATTGACATGGTGTTGAGCGGTGCAGTAGGTCAGGCTTTCACGCATGATGGAAACTTTGACGGACACAAGTATGATTCCTAGTAGGACTTGAGTACAGAATCTTGATGCGGTCAACGGCGGCTGAATTTTATCTTTCCGCTTCGGACTCGGCGATAGCGCAATTTGCGTCTCGCTTCTGCTCAGATACCGAAATCTATTCCTGCTGAATTTTTATTTGAGGCAACACGAGATGCATGTCGACGGGTAGTAATCCGTTGATATGCCATGAATTCGATTCCTTCTTGGATTTTGACATAGAGATACGACTTGCTGATTAACTGTCGCCTAAGAACAACCATACTATGCCACCAAAAAAGAATGATCTTGAATTGCAACTCGGCGACTTTTCTCTCGTCGAGTAGATTGATTTTGAAGATGAGGTCCTTCAAGCTCGCCAGATGATCTCGATGATATGTCCCACAGTGGGCGCCAATGTCGGTGTTTTATACTGACCGTCTACCAAGGGGTACCCGAGGTAGCAGAATGTGTAGCGGGGGATCACCGGACCTGGAATTTAAAGGTAAAAGCGAGGACACGAGACACAGATTTAGACAGGTTCGGACCGTTAGAGTAGTGTAATACCCTACGTCCTGTTTAGGGGTGTTTGTATATTGCGCCCTACGCTTGGGTGTTGAGGTGTGACCTGCCGAGCTAGGTACCCCTGCCCTCCTTTATATACTCCAGGAGGCAGAGTACTAGTCGGTTACAAGGAGGAGTCCTAGTAGGATTACACGAGATGAGTCCTAGTAGGATTACAGGGGAATCCTAGTAGGAGTCCGACTTCTTGCTTCCTTGCGGGTATTGGGGATGTATCCCCGACAGATACTTCTCTGGAATTTTTTCGACATCCCTGTTTGTGAATACTTTTAGTATGTGAGGACACAAGAGGCCATCACGGTCAAACATGTTGCAAGAGTATGTATATGACGTTGCATCTTTATCAATGGTGACCATGTGGACTCTAGTTGAATTTGGGTGCACAATTTGAATGGACCAACCCTGGTCATCACATTCAATAGCCCCTACCTTATATCTTGTAGAATCACGCAACAACTCTTGAAATTTACCAAAGACTTCACCGGTGTAGAATGCAGCAGGTTGCTTCTCAAAAGCATACCTTCCCCATAGTGGTGGATCTGAAATCTCCCCCTTGCAACGCTCCTTATTTTCTCTTTCTGCCCTGGTGTCCATGATGTAATCATATTGTGTTATAAATTGCAACATTGAGTCCTGAGGGTGAACAACTTTCTTGAACAATGAATTCATGCTTTCCGATCTTTCTGTTGTGCCTGTGAAGGGGAAGAAGTACTTTCTGAAGTACGCAGGTGCCCACATCCTCCTTGTACCAGACATACTTTGAAAGAATTCATTTTCCTGCAAGTGGTATTTGTCCTCTATGCTTGCCCACAACATCTCAAATTCTTCTGGTGTTTCAATCCTGTTCACACAGTAGTCAAACTCCTTTGCAAAGTCTTCTTCCTCACTAATAAGCCAAGCAAGCTTATCATTAGCCTTAACATCTGTGTGTTGCGTTAGGGAAAACTATTGCTATTGCTGTTTTCATTGCTTTATCCTGGTCTGTCATTATGTTGGTTGGTTCACGCCCACCCATCGCTCCCTTCAACCTTTCTAGCACCCAAACAAATATT
The DNA here is from genome assembly GCF_000263155.2 of Setaria italica. Lineage (NCBI taxonomy): Eukaryota > Viridiplantae > Streptophyta > Magnoliopsida > Poales > Poaceae > Setaria > Setaria italica. The sequence continues at coordinate 28,326,185 of NC_028457.1, forward strand.
TCCGTTGTCTCATCTGGCAACAATGCACATCCAAGCAGTATGCTATGCAAATGGTTATTTATCCCAACAATTGGTGTAAATGGCATGTCGTATCTGTTGGTGCAATAATTTGTGTCAAAGAAAATGCAATCTCCAAAACTCTTGTACAACTCTCTAGTCCTCCCATCTACCCAAAACAATCCTCTAACAACATTATTATCATCTATCATCGTTGCATAATAGAAGGAAGGACTTTTAGCTTGTTGCTTTTGAAAATACTCCAATGTTGCATCCATATCCCTGTAGGTGAGACCTCCTCTCAAGTGTGTCCTCATGTTTGAAACATCCTTGCTGCTGAAAGTAAGGTTACCAAGTCCCCCATGGAAATCAACAAGCACCCCCATGATCTGTGTTGTGCTAATATTTCTATGATGTAGTGTTTTCAGCAGCTCATAATCAGCCCACGAGATGCTTCGGTGGGACCTCAAGTGTTTCCAAACCCCAATCGCCTTCACCATGGGATGAGTATGGTGAGGTTACATTACAATCACTCTCCACCTCGCATTTCTCAAGCCAACTGCCATATGAGCTTTGCAGTCCAACTTTTTGATAGTGTTGCGCTTCCTTGTTGCCGTGGTAAGCACAACTGTTGCTACTCTTTTTTTCGATCCCACTATTGTTGCAGTGTCATTTGTTGATGTGCTCGCTGATGTGTTTTCCTCTCCATCATCTTCTCCATCAAGAGCTAGTTTCCTAGCATGAGAACACTCCCACTCCTTTCTGATCACCTCCTTTGTGACGTTGCTATTTCTTGAAGAAGCCACTCTTATGCTGAAACCCAACTTCATAGCATACTCATTGTAAACCCGCCTTGCTTCCTGTATCGTGTCAAATTCCATCCCAAATTTCAGCACAATAGGCTGTGAGCATACGACGTCTTCATCCTCATGGTAGACCTCTTCATTTGCATCAACTTGTACTGAAACATATTCACTTGAGTGTGTTGATATGCTCGCAACAGGAACCAATGCTCCATCCCCTTACAAAAAAATGTTGCAGTTAGTGTTACTAGCGAAATCAATGTTCAGATGTTGAAAAAATTGTACATGGAAGTAAGATGTAACATTCAGTTAGCACATACAATTTTTGATGTTTCAATAATTGATTTTCAATGTGGCACATGCTATCATTAGATGTTGCAACACTTATATGTAACATTCAGGTAACCCATGAGCATTTTGAGATGTTACAATAACTGTTTTTCAATGTACCACATGCTATCATTAGATGTTGCAAAACTGTATAAGATTCTGTCACATCTAGTGTTTCAAACGAAATCATACCTGCCATTTTTGGAGACTCCATTGGGATGCCAAACCCCATGGACGCTGCTCGAAAGACCTGAGGGCGGGTGCTGAAGTGAATTATCACGCTTGCTCGAAAAATTCAATGCAACATTTAGGGGGGTGGATGGTCGGCATACCTAGTAGCGTGTTGAGGTCAATCATCTGTAGATCTGAGGGGTTTCGAGCAACAATGGGGGGCGGGTGGCCGCCATGTGGTTGATCTGGAGGGGGGGAGTTCTATTTTTTGAAGGATATGAGCCATCTTCACTCGGCGCCGGCGGATCTGGCGGTGGTGCGAAGATGGGAGCTTCGCTCTTGTCGCGACCCGCGTGAAGAAGTTGACGCCAGGGTGCGCTTCTATATTTGGTGCGGACTTGTCCCGATTTCCTTGTATTTCATCTGACGGCTGACATGTCTTTAATCTGATGGTGGAGAGTTCCGGGCGAGAGTAGTTCCGTAATGTTTATAAATGGCGTCACTTGAAGACAGCAGCATACATATACTAAAAAAATGGGGGGGAAGAAGCTCGAAAGTGCATGCCGCACTTGCCTTTCACCGTCACTAACAATTCTTTTCCTCAAGAGAATATTGTGCTAGGTGTGCATGCCGCACACCACGTAATTCCACCACCATCATATACTGTCTGTGCACACATGTGGCAGATACGTTAGGGTGCCTCCGATGAGGCAACATCGCCGTTTGCGTCGTCACTTTAAGATTAGCCGAATCCTTATGCTCGAGCGGTATGGGACAAAGAAATTGTGTTGCCGCGTGCGCGCACATCCAGGCCGAGCTCGCGTATGCGTGGGCTTTCTGCTCGGCATAAGGAAAGGCTGGAATCTGGGTCGAATCCAAATCGGCCCGACTTAATTAGGTCGCATTGCATGTTGCAAATTACGCTTTCAGATTTTTTCTGAGAGTGGTATAAAATGTTCATACAAGATGCATCGTTTCAAAAAAGGTACCATCTCCTTCACAGAATATATCTACTTTTTATATTTCAACTTGTCTCAAAATAGTTCTCATAGGGTTGCAGAGGGTACTTCGATCGTTTCTACGTCATAGTGATCAATACAGTATTGGAATGCGAAAGAGTCTCAAGCCTAATGTTAGAGTACTTGAGTAACATCCAACACGTGATTTGACTTCCAAGGAAAGGTAAACGGTGAAAATAAAAAAAATTATTGAAAAAAATAGGTCGGGCTTCCCCTATCTACTTGGGTGAAAAAAATGCAGTATCAAAACATAAAATTTAAACGAATTTAGGTTTGGTGATAAATTTTCTTTAGTTTTGTTTAAAATGCGTTATAGCTTGCAATTGAGCACTTGCTCGAAAACTGAGCCCTAGATTGATGCATATGTGATGCGCTCAGTATGCGGACGACACATTGGCCTCGTTCGGCTGGCTGCTTTGCAGCTGGCTGCTGCTGCTCAGCTCTCTGCCGCAGCAGCTGCAGCACGCAGCAGCTCTCTGCCGCAGCAGCCAGAAGTCGAACGCAGCAGCCAAGCGAACGAGCTGATTGATCCTCCTGCAGGCCGGCCAGGATAGTGTGGTGGCCCTGAAGCAAGTGCTGGAATCTTCTCTGATCTCACTGGGCTGCACATAAACTTTAGCAAAAGCACAATGGTTCCTATGAATGTTGACATACATCAGGTAACTGCCTTGGCTGCCAGCTCGGTTCTTTCCCTCAATCTTACTTGGGTCTCCCCTTATCAAATGAGAAGTTCAAACTCTCGGTCTTCACCCCTCTGATTGCCCGGGCAGACCGACGGCTCAGTGGATGGCGCGCCTGCCTCCTCAACTCCACAGGGCGAGCTGTGCTGATAAACAGTGTCATGGATAGCCAGTTGACGTATGCAATGTCTGTTCTCCTCCTCCCCCCGGGCGTGGTGGATGCTTTAAACCGTCGACGACGAAGTTTTCTTTGGGCTGGAGAGGATACGGTCAGTGGTGCTCAATGTCTTGTCGCCTGGGAACATGCCTGCCAGCTGAAAAAGCAAGGGGGGCTAGGCATCAAGGAGCTTGGCGCGAAGAACCAAAGTCTGTTGCTAAAGCTTCTACACCGCATCTTCCGGCCGGGGGAGTCCTCCTGGGCGCGCTGGGTACGCGAGAGAATTAATCTAGCCTCGCTACAAGGATCCCTGGAAGGTGTCCATTGGGCAGCTCTGGGCAGCATGCTACCGCTATACCGTGCTGTCACGAGCTCTGAAGTTGGCAATGGCGAGAGCACGAGCTTCTGGCAGGACAGATGGCTATCGGTTGGCCGGCTGGCTGCACTATATCCTGCTCTGTACTCCCACACTACACAACCGGAAGCCTCGGTGTCGCAGGTCATTGCCGACGGGATCCACAGGCACCTAATGCCCAGGTTGACCCATGCGGCTGCTGCTGAATTAGACGACCTGAACCTCAAGATTGGCCATATTGCCCTGAGCAGTGCCGAAGACCAACGGCACAGCACTTTGGCCCCGCCAAACGTGTCCTTTCAATCTGGTGCTGCCTACAATAAGATCATGGAAGCAACCGCCCCCCTACCTGCACCTTTGCCAAATTTGTTTGGTCCAACCGAGCACCCCCTCGCGTGCAGTTCTTCGCCTGGCTGATGGTTCAGGAACGGATCAGCTGCCGTGCAAATCTTGTCAAGAAGCACATCCTCGCTGACCCGGCGTGTGCGCTGTGTGGCCAGCCAGAAGATTGCGATCATCTGATCCTTCACTGCCGCTTTGCTGCTCAAGTCTGGTCGGCGCTGACCGCCGATACAATTGGGGTCTCGGTTCGCTGTCTGTGGAACATCCCCCGCCCCACGACGGTGCCGAGCCGCCACTACTCCAGTTTCATTCTTCTCGTCTGTTGGTTGCTATGGAAATCCCGTAATGAGCTTGTTTTCCAGAACATTACCCCGTCGGTCGGGCGCTTCTGGCTTGCATGCCGCGACGAAGCCCGGCTATGGAGCCACCATCTAAAGATCGAGGATCGTCAGATAGTGGATGCCTGGTGTTTACTTTTTAGTTCAATGTAAACTAATGTAATCTCCTTCACTCCCCCGCCTCGTTTTATTGCTTAAGATCTAATGTACTTGCATTTGGCCGCCCTTCAGGCCCTATAATGAAATCAGGTGGGGCACTCCCCCGTTGACCCCTCAAAAAAAAATATATGTGATGCGCTAAAATAAACTTGACGACCATATACTTGCTCTGTTGACAGCATAATCATGGCGATACCATGTTATGGATGCGTCATGGCTTGAAAATCTGAAAGACTTGGGTGCGAAAGAGGTCCTGAATTTCACTAAAACACTGGTAGGCGCAGTTGAAAATCTCGAGCCGAATTAAGTTTATTTTTCTCAAGTTGAAAAAAATCGGGAGTTTATTGTTGTCAAATCAATAGCTGATCGATATGCATGAAGTTTATCTTATTTTCAAAAAACTTTATCCATTATTCATGTGTATATAAATAAAACTAAGTAAAACGCTCAAAGAAGAGAGAAAAACTAAATTCCCGGCTACCGCCACCACTGCATTTTTACTTCTACGCTGCCTTATTCTACTGGCCATCTCCATCTCCTTGCCGAGCACGCGCGTCATGCCCATCAACGCGCGCCGCCGCTGCCGGCACCATCCGCGGCCGTGCCCTCCCCCTCAGCCCTCGCCACCTTCTCGACGGTCATGGCACCGACGTCGGACGCAGCCCTGGCGACGGCGCCCACCGCCGCCGACACCCACGTGACGCCGCGCGACGCGTAGGGGGACCCCGCGACGACTTCCCCTGCCGCGGCCAACGTCCCCCAGGAGCGCTCCGTGACGTTGAATCGCTTGTTGACGCCGCGTGCCGTGCCGCGGGCCACCGCCGTGCCGAGGCTAAACTTGTCGCTGAGCCTGAGCCGACGGTCCAGCGACGCCACGCGCGACGTCGCCGACGACAGCAGCTGCTGGTGCCACTCGTCGAAGGACTGCGCGCGCCGCAGCGCGTCCTTGCTCCGCACGAAGCCCCTCGCCAGCATCGTGCTCACCACCTCCTCCGCCTTCCTCACCGCCGCTCCGGTCGGCGTTCGCGGCGAGCTGAGTCCATGCTTTAATTTTGTTACCAAAGCAAATTTTAAAAATTAGGTCAATTGAATTTGAAAGCATACTTGAATTTCATAAAATCACGCAGCTTAGGTTAGTGAATTTGAGAAACGTGGACTCTTAATTACTTTCGTGTTGGAGTAGGCTTCCGGTGGCAGTTCATAGTCTTCCACCGGTGTGATATTCACAGCAACATCGCCACACATGCTTGGTACCGACGCGGCAACGGCCGGTCTTCGGTCGCAGACCGGCCGGGGCGACGACGGAGCTGCGGGCAGGGCGCCTAGCGCGCCCGGCGAGGCCTCGGGCGAGACGAGACGGGACAGAACGGAGGACCGCGGGTCGTCGTCACGCGCGACTGGGGAGGGAGGGCGTCGACCCATCTTGTCGCAACCGGCGACTGGGCGAGGCGGGCTCGCCAGCGAGGTCACGCCACGCGACAGCGGCTCTCTGAGGCACGGCGCACGTGCGCTCTGGTGCTGTCAGGCTGACGGATCCGCGAGATCCTTTGCCGGGCCCATCTTCCAGACTCTTGATCTCCCGATTTTCAATTGCACCACGTTGTCTCCCTTTACAAGAGTTGTAGTACACAGACCAAGGTCCAACTCTTTTAATTTGACTGAGTTCAAAAACGTGGTGGATTTGGAGATTTAAAGCTCCAACGCTAGTTTCCGGGACTTAGGGAAAATCGGCGGTTTGATGTTTTTAGGGGTCGAGGCTGATTTGAGCTGCAGATTTGGGAAGCTTCGGAGGTGAATTGGACCAAGGTCCAATTAGCAAGGTTGTTGTAGGAACTTAGCTCTCCAACTTCTATAAAGGGGTTTCTTGATGTTCTGCTCAACTTTCCAAAGATAAACCCGCTCTAAGACGTCAGGTTGGGCTGATTTCCAGACTTAGCCGGAATTGCTAAAAGAGGCTGAGTTGACAAGACTAGGAGACTTGTCTTAAGATTAAAACTCTACTTATTTAATCAAGGTCATTACATTTAAATCCTATAGGAAATTTTTCCTGACCTTTTGGAACAAAGGACTGGCTGCCAATCTTTCAAAATTCATATAGAATGGCTCTCATAAGATTTTTGAAGAAAATCTAACATCAGGTCCAACCTTCTTGACAACTTTCCTTTGTTCTCTTTTCTTTATTTTTCCTATATTGCATTACAAACTTTCTACATTTTTGAAACCTATAGGATTGCAAATGTCATGCAACTCTATTTCTATATTTTTCCTATTCCTACATTTTAAGATTCTTACATTTCGAGGATGAACCCGTAGAGGAGTAAACTGTCCGAACAAATGAAATCCAATAGAGAAAAAAATAATTTTGTCCTCCACGTTCAGCATATACCGTTTATATAATGTTTATAAATGGCGTCACTTGAACACAGCAGCATACAATACTAAAAAAATGGGGGGCAAGAAGCTCGAAAGTGCATGCCGCACTTGCCTTTCACCGTCACTAACAATTCTTTTCCTCAAGAGAATATTGTGCTATGTGTGCATGCCGCACACCACGTAATTCCACCACCATCATATACTGTCTGTGCACACATGTGGGAGATACGTTAGGGTGCCTCCGATGAGGCAACATCGCCGTTTGCGTCGTCACTTTAAGATTAGCCGAATCCTTATGCTCGAGCGGTATGGGACAAAGAAATTGTGTTGCCGCGTGCGCGCACATCCAGGCCGAGCTCGCGTATGCGTGGGCTTTCTGCTCGGCAGAAGGAAAGGCTGGAATCTGGGTCGAATCCAAATCGGCCCGACTTCATATATTAAGCCTGTTCGCTTCAGCTTATTCAGCCGGCTTATCAGCCACTAAATAGTATTTTTTCTCTCACAACAAATCAGCCGTTTCGGCTTTTCAGCCGGCTTATAAGCTGAAGCGAACATGTCCTAGGTCGCATTGCATGTTGCAAATTACGCTTCCAGATTTTTTCTGAGAGTGGTATAAAATGTTCATCCTTCACAGAATATATCTACTTATTATATTTCAACTTGTCTCGAAATAGTTCTAGGAGGGTTGCAGAGGGTACTTCGATTGTTTCTACATCATAGTGATCAATACAGTATTGGAACGCGAAAGAGTCTCAAACCTAATGTTAGAATACTTGAGTAACATCCAACACGTGATTTGACTTCCAATGAAAGATAAACGGTGAAAATAAAAAAAAATATTGAAAAAAATAGGTCGGGCTTCCCCTATCTACTTGGGTGAAAAAAATGCAGTATCAAAACATAAAATTTAAACGAATTTAGGTTTGGTGATAAATTTTCTTTAGTTTTGTTTAAAATTCGTCATAGCTTGCAATTAAGCACTTGCTCGAAAACTGAGCCCTAGATTGAAGCATATGTGATGCGCTAAAATAAACTTGACGACCATATACTTGCTCTGTTGACAGCATCATCATGGCGATACCATGTTATGGATGCGTCATGGCTTGAAAATCTGAAAGACTCGGGTGCGATAGAGGTCCTGAATTTCACTAAAACACTGGTAGGCGCAGTTGAAAATCTCGAGCCGAATTAAGTTTATTTTTCTCAAGTTGAAAAAAATCGGGAGTTTATTGTTGTGTCAAATCAATAGCTGATCGATATGCATGAAGTTTATCTTATTTTCAAAAAACTTTATGCATTATTCATGTGTATATAAATAAAACTAAGTAAAACGCTCAAGAAGAGAGAAAAACAAAATTCCCGGCTACCGCTACCACTGCATTTTTACTTCTACGCTGCCTTATTCTACTGGCCATCTCCATCTCCTTGCCGAGCACGCGCGTCATGCACGTCGACGCGCGCCGCCGCTACCGGTGCCGTCCGCGGCTGTGCCCTCCCCCTCGGCCCTCGCCACCTTCTCGACGGTCATGGCGCCGACGTCGGACGCGGCCCTGGCAACGGCGCCCACCGCCGCCGACACCCACGCGGCGCCGCGCGACGCGTAGGGGGACCCTGCGACGACCTCCCCTGCCACGGCCAACGCCCCCCAGGCGCGCTCCGTGACGTTGAAACGCTCGTCGACGCCGCGCGCCGCGCCGCGGGCCACCGCCGTGCCGAGGCTGAACTTGTCGCTGAGCCCGAGCCGGCGGTCCAGCGACGCCACGCGCGACGTCGCCGACGACAGCAGCTGCTGGTGCCGCCCGTCGAAGGACTGCGCGCGCCGCAGCGCGTCCTTGCTCCGCACGAAGCCCCTCGCCAGCATCGTGCTCACCACCTCCTCCGCCTTCCTCACCGCCGCTCCGGTCGGCGTTCCCGGCGAGCTGAGTCCATGCTTTAATTTTGTTACCAAAGCAAATTTTAAAAATTAGGTCAATTGAATTTGAAAGCATACTTGAATTTCATAAAATCACGCAGCTTAGATTAGTGAATTTGAAAAACGTGGACTCTTAATTACTTCCGTATTGGAGTAGGCTTCCGGTGGCAGTTCATAGTCTTCCACCGGTGTGATATTCACAGCAACATCGCCACACATGCTTGATCCCTGCAACAATTAATGCATGGGCATTTCAAGATTGTAATTTGAAACCGAGAGGAGTTTGGAAATTGGTGAATTTGAAACCGAAATATCGATGTTCATACGGAGAGGAGAAGAGCTGTGTCCGCTCCATGAAACTCCTTGAATGTGACATATGCAACCTGGGAAGTCTCTGAGTCCCTGTCACGAGGTTTAGAACAGAAGAAACAAGGACATGAGCAGTGGCAGGGAGATACAAAAGGAATGATCAAATTAAGCAGGGGCCGGGCACACCTTCGCATTTCGACGAACTCGATCTCCCCGGAGAAGGAGAAGAACTCCTTCATGTTCTCCGCGGTGGCCGAGAGCGGTATGTTTGTCACCTTGATAGTTCTGACCTGAAGCAGAGAGGACATCAAACTAGATCAATCAATCGGCTTCAACCAGGCACCATATATTAGCAGCTGATACTTGTTCAAACAAAAACATGTTCAATTAATAACTGTTCTACCATTCTGAACATGCTGTTGAACGTTGTTTACTGATCTGATACATTTGCCGAAACAAATTCTTGTTTATCTGTATGGTTTCCAGTAACTAGAAGTGCGATAGTTCTGAATTTTGTACTAATAGGCAGGGAGATGGATCCGACTCACATCCGAGACATCGATGGTCCAATTGGGGGAAGTGCAGGACTGTGGCGACGGTGATGGTGATGATGGTGGTGGTGGTGAGATGCGAAATTCAGCAGGAGCCACTCCTATCCTCAGGCAGCCTGGCTCCAGCCGGACCTGCATTGGACATGCATGACGGTCAGCCAATCAGGGCTTATGTTTGTGTTTCTAATTTCTTCTTAAAATAAAACTACCTAGCAAAAAGAAGAAAAAATCCATGTTCAGTTATTGATCTGCACCGGATTAATGGACTGATGGGTGAAAGTTGGAAATTGCAGTGATCGCTCTTTACTGCAAGAAACTCTCATGGATCGATCCTAAAACCAATCTGCTGTTAATTTGTTTGTAGATCTAATTTCAACGCATTAACTTAGAAATACATTTAATCGACCACATTGCGTGTTCATCCAGAAAGGAATAAAAGATTTAAACTGATCCATGATGGATCAGCAAGCAAGACGACGGCGAACATCGATAAACTAAATGTGCAGATCAACATCCGAGAGAAGAAATTAAACGAGAAAGAAGTTGTAGCTGACATTCTAACAACTGAAGATCACAGATGCACTACCAGTATATCGACAGTAGTGTAGTGCGATCACTCACCGCCATGAATGTGGCCGGTGATGGATCGATCGATCTGCAGCGACGCGGTTACGAGGAGTTCTTTGTGGACACGGCCTCGCCGGCGTGTTCGTGCGGGTGGGGGGCAGGGGAAATAGCGAATGCGAGCGTGAGTGGAGCAGCGGCAACTTCGGTTCAGTCCACAGCCGGTTCTAACGGGCAAGCAGGCTGTCTAGACCATCTCGGCCCGGCCCAACTTTTTTGAGGCCCGCTCGGGCCCAGGGAGAGGTACGGGGGGCTACCATGGCCCATAGAGAAATAAGCAAATAAAAAAAAAAGAAGTGCCAATCGAACTTGGAGCTTGGAAGCAGAGCTGATCATTTGGTATGTGGCTATGTGAGCGCGCATCTCAGGCGGCTATTTCTGTTTTTTCCCCCTCATGATGCAATATGTTCTTGGACTTATGTTCACATTTGTGAATCCCATTTACCTTCCTTCATCGGCTTTGGCTCCTCAGTATTTGCAATTCTTTCGTGGAACAATATCTAACTCAAGTTTGATATGCTGAATTTATATTTTCTCCAAATCAAGTTGAAATTTATTTTAAAACAACTTTTTTAAAGGAACTCCAAATGAGCTTCCGTTTGAGATTTGGAAGGCTCTTTACTGCAGCTAGCTTTATCTCAGGCCATATGCTCTCCTGGCCTCGTGCTCACATGCTGCCAACCTTGGTTTCGTTCGTGCCACTGCAGCAAAATTCAACCATTTATTGATACATCATATGGTTGTGAATTTCGTGGGGGTTTAACGGGTATAAGATGAAAAAGATAGACTTTTGATTTTTGTGGAGTTGCCGCTCTTATGTGGGCTATTTTGAGAAAATATGGATTATTTTTTTATGCAGGTTATTTTCAGGGAGCGTATTGGATGTGATTTTGGTCCCTGCTACAGCATGAGGAATTAAGGGAGACTATCTATGCGGCAAGCAAAGCATTAGAGGTCGTCGCTTTGGATATATTTGCCAACAACGGATTGAAAAGCAATCGTAGACTTTGCTTTTGACTTCCTTGCATACCTTTCATTGTTATTGTTGATTAGCTATTAAGCTGAGAATTCTCTTGCATACCTTTCATTGTTATTGTTGATTAGCTATTAAGCTGAGAATTCTATAAAAATTTAGCTGTGTGTGGTCCCAGAGGCCAGAGACTATTCTTTTTCTAAAAAAATGGTTCTGAATTTCCGATTGCTTTGCATGCCGTCAAACGATTAGGGATACATCAGCATGTGGTCCCTGCTGGAGTTTTCCTGGACAACAGTGTTCATTTGGGAGCGTGGGTAACAACAAAATCTGCAGATCTTGGAGTACCTGAATGGATCATTGTCGGCAACAACCCATTGATGTGTGATGGTATGATCGTGAGAGTGTAACTGTATTCGCGCTTGATTTCAAATTCCATTGTCACGTTTTACAAAATATACGCCACACATGAAGACTAAAAAATCAATCAGATTCTGTTCCATCTCCAAAATTTCCTCTATCATACCACCCTCCAAAATTTCCTCTATCATACCACCCTGCTGAGAGGAAGGAGAGCGGGGTTGCCATCCATGCCGCATAGCTCGACGAGGAGTTGTGCCTACAACCGCTTTGGTTTTCTCTGCGGCTGCTGCTGGTGGTGCCACCGAGCCCCAACCATCCCTTGTTCAACCTCTACGTCGTCACTCGAAACCTGTTCAACAAATTGCTTTCTAGATGGAAAAAAACAAGTTCGCTCTCATGGTGTTTGTTGACGATAAGTCCGACGATGACTTCGACATGGTGGTGGCCTTAATTGCTGAGATGGAGAGCAACAAGGGGCTCAAATATGGTGTTTCTATGCTAGGCCATGTGGATTTGAAATGTTTGAATTTGAAAATTATGAATTCAAAATGTTATTGAACTGCGTGTTAAAGAAACATAAAGTTTGAATTATTACAATATCAAAAGAGAGTTAGATTAGAGTTAATATGCAAATAAAAGAGAAAGAGAAGGAAATGTGATAGGGAACTGCGATGGTAGTGTGGAAAGAGTTATATGGGAACTCCCGGAAATGCTATATCGTATTTGGCCTTTTTTATTTTTGTGGTATCCATGACTTCTGGCAATGTTAGCACTCATCATTTACCATTGTACACCTTGCTTGTGCATTATTTAATTTTTCATAAAAAGCTTAGAAAATTCATCCATTTAATTTATTTCACGACCAAGATAGTTCACTCCCTTCACATTGTAGGAGTTAATTTGTTTCATCGTATCCGCACAATCAGCTATAGTTGAAACAAAGGCAACGGCACACGATGCTGTAGCTCGATCATTGGCTCACTACTACTAGTGCGCGCCCTTGGTGAGCCCCCAGGTGTGCAGGACGGTGCCGGCGATGTCGTAGAAGGCGACCTGCGCCTCCGCCTTGGTCAGGCGCATCGACATGAACCCTTGGCCGTCGTAGAAGAACTCCAGCTTGTCGGAGTTGGGCGTGAAGACGCCACGCCACGCCTTGGACCCGCCACCACTTGTTAGGTACTGAATCGGACTGCAATCATGTAGAAACATTTTGTTTTTAGTTTCATGATGATGATGAGATGCCAGGGTGCTTTCAGTATGAGACATGCCATGGCTGGCTGACCTGTCCCTGCTACTGATGTGCTCGAGGCAGTGGTCATGGCCGTTGATGTAGAGATCGACGCCATGTGCCTGCATTTTGGCCGTGGTAATTGTAATGGAAAAATTGTAATATAAAAAAACGTAAGTGTGATTTATAATGTCATAAGCATGCATATAGTAATTAGTAATACCTTGAGAGTTGGGAGGAGCAGCTGCAGGAGCTCCTGGGTATCGCCGTGCTGGCTGGAGCTCCTGATGGCATGGTGGCCGACGACGATCTTCCACGGCGCATTCGACTGCTTCAGCGCGGCGTCCAGATCCTTGAAGTTCAGAGATGATCGACCAAATACTCTTTTATTATGGGATTAATTAAATACTCGAAAACATGTTTGAACATGGATTCAGGTAATCAAATTATTGCATGTCGTGTGGTACCAATAACATCGGTATGTACCTTGACGACGTTTGCTATGTAGGTCTCACGAGGAGCAACGCCTCTCCAATCGTACTTGCTCTTCTTAGGGTCGGTCCAGTACTTGAGGACGAAGGGGGTCGTGTCGACGAAGAAGAAATCCGCAATCTCTTCAATTTGTCCAGCAACAAAAAAAAGAAGGAAATCTCAGTGTCTATGAATTAAGTAGTGCTTGTAAAAATGTGCATTTACTCTCAGATGCAAGCTTTTGGCTGCTGAGTTAAGGATTTGGCAGGAGATGAAGCACTTTGGCGTGCTCACCTGAGTCGACGACGAAGTTCTTCATGCAGACCCAGCGGCTCTCGAGCTTGCGAAGGACGGGGCTTAGCTGCGCGAGCGCGTCGCCTCGGTAGTCATGGTTGCCAAGAACTGCATGGCGCACAGAGGCCAAATTAGGATTTTGAAATTTGAATTTATCTGCTGGCTTTTGAAATATCTATTGCTCTCTTAATTTGCGTCAGAATTGGGACAGTAAACTGAAGTTGACAGTGGCTGGCTGGTATGTGCCTTACTTGTGTACCAGGGCTTCTGGAGGCTCTTGGCGGTGTAGATGTGGGTGAAGGACTCCTCGAAGGCCTTGTCGTCGACGCCGGTGAGGCCGTTCTTGTAGAAGTTGTCGCCGACATTAACGACGAAATCGATGTCCATCTTCTCCCCTACTATCCCCATCTGCAAACAATTTAAATGAAGAAGGCGAAGAACACTGAACACCTTGATCGAGTTCGCATATTCTCCCAACTCAGTTGTACAAGGCCGTCACAAGCGCCAACACTCACTGGCGTATGATGAGCGTGCATATGCTTACCTGGGTGGCAACCTGGGACTGGTTGTACGCCCCGCGGCGGCCCCAGTCGCCGACGGCGAGCAGGGTTAGCGACCCGTCGGCCTTGGGCGGGTGCACCAGCCGCGGCATCTCGGCGGTGGCTGCCGGCAGCGCGGCGACGGCAGCAAGGAGGACGATGAGCGCAGCTGGAGCCATGGCGGAGACCCGGGGCGTCCTTGCCGCGCGGCTGGCGGCCATGTCGTCTGCTCGATCGTGGCGCGGCGGGGAGGGAGAGAAAGAGAGAGGAAATAGTGGAACGAGGAGGCGACGGCTCAGAGTGCGTGGGTGTATTTGTAGCGGAGCGGCAGGAAGAGAGCGTCGTCTTAAAGTTTATGACATCTATATCCTGCAGACCTGCACTAATGCTTTCATATCCGAGGCCTATGATATCGTTGTACACTTGAAAAATAAGTAAATAAAGGCTCAAACCAGTAGCTTCTACAGATCTGCAGTACCATAATTTATATCCTATATACAAAACTGATTGGATACTATATCTTAAGACTAGGATTTGACATCCTTCTTGAAGGCATGGGCCAATATGAGTATCCGAACGAATCCTTGATATAAATGTAGCATGTAGCTAGTGTTATCTGCCTCTCCTATCTTGTACTATGGCTTTGATATCTTCTTTCGTTCAGCAATAAAGAAGGATTCACCGAAGAAACTATGAAAAATCTTAGGCCCCGTTTGGGTCCAAGGAATTGGAATCTATTTATGGAGTAGGCTAATTTATGTTGGAATGTGGCATTCCACAACTTTCCAAAGTTTAGATATAAGCCTATCTTAAATTCATGGGGTGGGAGATGGAAATTGATTCTATAGATTATGGTTATTAGAATGGAATTCAATTCTTATAGCACGCTCTTAGACTCGCTTCTCTATAGTAGAAGTGCAGCATACAAGTATCTCTCCCATATCACCAACTATATTATACAACTATATTCCACATACAATTATATTAGCTTAATTAATTTGTGTCTAAATTATGATTATTGGGATGGAATTCAATTCCAATGATCCAAACGGGGCCTTAGAGAAATTTATAAATGGCAAAGTTGATCACAAATCGGTGGGTGTTGAAGTATCAACCATTTGGGTTAAGCGTCGCTGCTGTAGAATATCCATGCTAGCCCATCCGTACCACGCAAAGCGCACCGGAATCAAAGACCCATCCGTACTGGCCCGACAGCCAACGCGCGCAGGGCTTGATCAGTTACATTAGCATGATTGTATACTATAGTGCCGACCGTAAAAGTGGAAGGATTAAGGATTACGCAATACATTATATTTGAAATATCATCAAATTAAGAGAGCGATCTATTAAAAATTTTTGAGACTTGTCAAAAAGATCATGAAAAATAAATGTTGGAAAGAGAGAGATGAACACAGACATTTAGTCGTTGCTGGTGGGGAACTCAAGCTCTGGCAATGAGTGATCAGAGATTGGGAGAAAACCGCATGGTAACATTGGGAAAAATAATGCCCTAACCAGATTCCTGAAAATTCAAAAATATGTGCAATGATCAATTTGTCATAACTTGTCTAAAACGTTGGGTAAATAGGGGGAAAATGTTAGGAATCCCCACCTAGGGTTTCCCCAATGATGAACAACAAGGATAATAATATTAAAATAAGAATCTAGCACCATTTGTTGATCTTCTCTGCATCCTCGTTTAGTTTTGAAACTCGTGTCGTTGATTGTTAAATCAATAGAACGGGGCTATGGAATTGATGGTGTTGTGGAAAGGAGGAGGCGCAAGAGGAAGAGAGAGGTGGGGCACGTGGAAAATGAAAGAGGGAGTAGGGGAGAGGGTGGGGTGGGAGGAAGAGGGAGCGGAAAGGGGCTACACAAAACCGTTTTTGTCATGACGAATGGATGACATATCACGGGGAGGTAGAATGGGGAACCTTACGTAATTTTAGGTAGTATATAGATATAGATAGAGAAGTAGAGAAGAGATTGCCTTTGCATGTTCTATTGTAGTCTATGGGTTCTTTTGACCTTTTCTTTTTTTCCTAAACATTTGACTCATGTTTTTGGACAGCGTTGTACCTAATAGGAGAAAGCACTGAACTGGTAACCTTCAATCATACTCAGTGTGACCCAGTACACCGGATTTCTAAGGGTAGGAAGCGAGATACACCGGAGAGCACTTGTTAGCAGAAAATTAAAAGCATATCTTTTATTTAATTTGCATCCGATGGATGGATGCTTTACACGTCTTATTGCTAACGGCAGCAGCATATTGGATGATAGTCTTGTTTGCAGTAGCCACCGAAATGGAAGCCATGTGTGCTACACGTATGGCCACAGTCGCGATCGTTACAGTGTTCCAGAGAATAGGGTGTGAAGCAGTTTATTCTACCCTGAGGAGATTGTGGAGGCGGTGACCGACGTGGACGGCACCACCAGCCAATGCCTACACAAGCAACACAATGCAAACAAAAAACATTGTGCAGTTCGGTAATGAATTTTGAACAGTCAAATGAATAATGAAGAGAGCAGAGTAAAAGTTGAGCTGTGCCCTACATTCAGTTTCGATGGATTGCGAGGTAGATGTCATGGTCGCAAGAACTAGGAACAAGGACACCGTCAAGTAGACAAGCCTCTTCCTACTCATCTTGACGAGTGCCATGATGAGGGAACAAAGTTCTAACGCTCTTGTGAGGAGAAGAGGATGATCAAGGCTTGCATGTGTGTGTCGCAACTCACGAGTATGTTTCAAAGTGTCTGTTATATATAGAATGATACCTCATGAACATATGTGCGTCTCAAAACATATACTTCTTCAATAATAAATAAAAAATGGGCACAAAACAATAACTTGAACAAATCTATAGTCTCATGATTCATATCCTCTCCTATCGTACGTATTAAATCAATAATGGCTCAAACCAACAGCTTCTACAAAATCATAATTTTTGTTATCTCATATCCTATTCAACTATCGGATGTATCTCATGGCTAGGATTTGAAATATTTTGGAAGGCAAGAAAAAATATGTGAGTATCCAAACTAATCCACGATATAAATATACCATGTATAAAATTATGTGCTCTCCTATCTTATATATACTAGTATATACTACAATACTGCTTTGATACCTCACGACCAGTGATATAATTAAATATCTCGGATTATGGATCAGCATGTCCCAGACCTCAGTCCACTAGGATTTCCACTATTACAGAAAAGATTCCAATAGACATGAAATGAATGCAAATGAATTCTAGAAAATTCCAGAATTAATTCAAAACACAACCTAAGTACCTTGGGAAAACCAGGTGTGCCCCAAATTATGACAATGGGCACAAAGCATTTATATGGTTTCTAGTCTTAGGATATTGATCATAAGCTATATCTCCATGAAGATACAGTTTTGTTCTTGTTCTCATCTCTATGACATGTTACATAAAAGTCTTATATGTACCTCATTGAAATGTGCATGATACCACGCGCTAATGATCTTATTTCTTGTTGTGGTACAGACTCTTTTATCTTTTTGTGCTAATGCCCTTTCGAGCAAAATGGAGCGGTTCACTATGGGAAAGCTAAAAATTGTTGAGTGTATTTTTTTTGCCGAGTGTTTTTTTTTTCGAGCACTCAGCAAACAAGCTCTTCGCCGAGTGCCAAGCCAAAAACACTCAGCAAATAAAAAACACTCGGCAAACCACCCTCTTTGCCGAGTGTCAAAAAAAATACTTGGCAAAGAGGGGGGTTTGCCGAGTGTCAAAAAAGACACTCGGCAAAAAAGGGGGTTTGCCGAGTGTTTTTTTTTGACACTCGGAAAAAAAATAATTTTTTCCTCTTTATTTTTTTCTACTCCCCACATACAACATGTGGTACTCCATGTTAAAATTTGGTATATTTTTGGATTTATTTGCTATATTTATTTAATTAATTGCATTTCAAGGAAATTTTTGGTATAAGCCAAATTTGAACGGCAAGTGATTCAAATTATGGAACAAAATGAGTAGAAAAATGATATTCATGTTATTTGGCCCAATTTGAGACCTGACCCATGAAATGAAAAGAAATTTCGAACATCTTGTTCAAGAAACACGACCATGAACGTGTGGCAGTAGTATCTTTAAATTGTAAAAAAACAAGCAAAGTCCGAAAATCATGAGATTTGTCATGATGTGATGATATAATACGTGGAGACTGTGAAAAAAAATTGAAAAGGTTTTGCACATTTCATCATGTACAATGATTACAAACCGAAGCATCTCAGAAGAAGAATAGTAACTTTGAGAGGATTCGATAAGATTTAGAGTCGAAGTGACGGTCGAATTTGGTTTGACTACAAAACTTTTTGTATAGTCAATAGAGAACATATATTGGTTCGTGTGAAAATTTGGTATTTTTTGAAAACTGTTGGATATTTTTTAAATTTTTTTCAAAAAAGTTTGCCGAGTGTCCATAAAAGTTTGCCGAGTGTCCTACGTTGGACACTCGGCAAAGAAACCCTTTACCGAGTGTCCATATAGGACATTCGGCAAACCAGATGCCCCCCTCCGCCCCGCGCAGACCGCCCCCCACTCTCCTCTCTTCTTTCCCCACCCCGCTTCAGTCATGCAGCCGCCGCCGCACGCCCCCCCCGACCCCCTCCCTCCAGAGCGCCCCCCCGGCTCCCTCCCCTCCCTCTCCTCCGGCGGACCCAGGGCGGCCCCGGCCCCCTCCCCTCTCCTTCGGCGGGCCGCTCCCCTTCCTCCCCTCCGCCGCGCCGCCCCTCGAGGCCGGATCCGGCGGTGGCCGGCCGCCACACTCCTTCCCCCGGCGGAGGCCATGGTGGGCGGGGCCATGGTGGCCTCCCGGGGCCGGATCCGGCGGTGGCCGGCCACCACTCCTTCCCCCGGCGGCCGCCCCCTCCCCGCGCCCCTCCTCGGCGAGATCCGGGCGGCGGCCCCCTCCTTCTCCCTCCCCCTCCCTCTCCGGCCGCCCCCTCCCCACCGGCAACATCCGGCGGCCGGGGCCTCCCCTCCCTCCCTCCCCCAACGGCGAGATCCAGGGAGGGTGAGGGAGACGGCGGCACGCGTGGGCAGGGGCGGAGGGGGCGGCGGCGTGCGTGGGCACGGGCGGAGGGGACAGCGGCGGCGCGGGCCGGGGGAGGGAGACGGCGGTGGCGCGGTGAGATCTACGGAGGGCTTGGGCCAGTGATGGTGGCGGCGTGTGGCCGGCAGTGGCGACGGCGGCGGCGGTGGTGGCCGGCAGTGGCGGCGGCGGTGGTGGTGGCCGGCAGTGGCGGCGGCGGCCAGCAACTGTTTTTTTTTTATTTTTTCCTGAAATTGTTGCCGAGTATTTTTTGGGCACGCGGCAAAAGCTTTGCCGGGTGCCCGGCAAAAAACACTCGGCAAAGTTTGTTTGCCGGCAGGTTTTTTGCCGTGTGCCCACTGCCGAGTGTTACACTCGGTCAAGGGTTCGCCGAGTGTTTTTGGAGCTTTGCCGAGTGCCCCAGGCACTCGGTAATGTTCCTGTGTCCCGTAGTGGTTGTTGATTTGCAATATATTGGATACCTGTCCCAAAACATTACTTAACTTGTGCTTTGACATATTTTTTACGGAAGGGTGTCTTGGCAGCACCACTTTTATTTATTACACAGGAAAAAGCGGTTACACCCGCTACACTTGCATACTGCCCCAACGCACTAGGACAATCAACTACAAACTTGCAACATTCCTCAAAAAAAAACTATAAACTTATAAAGAAGGTGTGCGCATGACGAATCGATCAATCATATCAAACCACAGACAAGAATGAAAAGGTATTGTAGCTTAGTAGTATGCGCCCTTGGTGAGCCCCCAGCTGTGCAGGACTGTTCCGGCGACGTCATAGCAGGCGAGATGTGCCTCTGTATTGGTCAGCCGCATCGACATGAATCCCTGCCCGTCATAGAAGAACTCCAGCTTGTCGGTGTTGGGTGTGAAGATGCCACGCCATGCCTTAGAACCGCCACCACTCGTCAGATATTGAAGTGGACTGCAATCAAGTCATTTATTTATTTTCATCACATTGACAGTACAAATAAAACTGAGAACTTCTGCTAAATATCGTAGTTGTTATACGCTATGGCGGAGGAATGACGAATTAAACAAAATCAATCGCAGAGAGACACGAGATTTAACGTGGAAAACCCTCCTAATACGAGAGGGAAAAAGCACGGGCGCCAGCCAGCAACAATCTTCACTATATCTGGGTGAGGTTACAAGAGCAGGAGATTTACAACTTGGGGATACCCTAACTTGGGGCCTTCCCGTATAGAAGTATTCCTTCCCTTATAGAAGTCTATGATGCATCTTTTTCATGAGGGAGGTGGTCCATATATATAGGGAGGAAAAACCCCCACAGCCTCGTCTATTAGCAATATGGTACTAATAGATGGTGTAGTCCCTCTAAACGCTAATGGGCCGCTTCGCTTCGGCCCACTTCACTTTAGCCCAAGAATTTGGATCATAACCCAACAAACTCCACCTCGAGACAAATTCCTTCTTGCAGTATAAAATGAACCTTCACCCTGAAACAAACAAAGAAAACACCTTCGGCGCCAAATAGCCTCTTAGGCTAAACAGTAATACCAACTAAACTTGAGCAAAGCTCAAACTTAGCAACTGGAATTGGCTTTGTGAACATATCAGCAGGATTTTCATGAGTGCTAATCTTGCATACCTTTAGCTTGCCCTTTGCAACAATATCTCTAACACAATTATATTTAACCTCAATGTGCTTTGTCCTCTCATGAAACATCTGATCTTTAGTGAGATAAATTGCACTCTGGCTGTCACAAAACAGGTCAATGCAAGAATCAACTCCAGCAATTTCAGCAAACAAACCTTTTAGCCAAACTGACTCTTTACTTGCTTCACAAATAGCCATATATTCTGCTTCAGTGGTGGATAGCGCAACAACATCCTGCAAATGTGCCTTCCAGCTCACAGCACAACCTCCAATGGTAAAAACATAACCTGTGAGCGATCTTCGCTTATCCAAATCACCAGTATAATCAGAATCAACATAGCCAACGAGTCCTTTTTCAGTCCTGCCAAACTTCAAACAAGCATCCGATGTGCCTCGCAGGTACCTGAAAATCCACTGAACAGCCTTCCAATGCTCTTTACCAGGATTAGCCATATATCTACCGACTAGACTCCCGGACGAGAGCAAACCATGGCATACATCAAAGACCCAACAACTCTAGCATATGGAACTCTGGACATGTACTCAACTTCCTCATCAGTGTTAGGACAGTGTAAAGCTGACAATTTAAAGTGAGGTGCAATGGGGGTACTAACAAGATTTGAATCATGCATGTTGAAACGATGAAGTACTTTCTGAATATAATTTTGCTGACTAAGAAACAATAAACCAGAAGCACGGTCTCTAGTAATTTCCATACCTAAAATTTTCTTAGCAGCACCAAGATCCTTCATGTCAAATTCACTGCTCAACTGAGCCTTTAATGCAGTGATTTCTTTCTTGCTATTGGCAGCAATCAGCATATCATCAACATATAACAGCAAGTATATAGGTGATCCATCAACAAATTTAATGTAGACACAGCTATCATAATCAGATCTCTTAAAGCAATTTGACAACATAAATGAATCAAACCTCTTATACCACTGACGAGGAGACTGTTTCAAACCATACAAGGACTTCTTCAATTTGCAAACATGATCCTCCTTACCAGGCACTATGAACCCTTCTGGCTGGTCCATGTATATCTCCTCCTCAAGCTCTCCATGCAAGAATGCTGTCTTCACATCTAGCTGCTCAAGCTTAAGATCACGCATAGCAACAATGCTAAAGAATGTACGGATTGAGCTATGCTTCACAACTGGGAAAAACACATCATTGTAATCAACACCTGGAATCTGACTGAAGCCTTTAGCTACTAACCTTGCCTTAAACCTCGGAGGCTCACTAGGAGATATACCCTCCTTCCTCTTGAAGATCCATTTGCAACGCACGGTCTTCTTATTTTTAGGCAAACGCACCACGTCCCATGTGCCATTTTTCTCTAGGGACTGCATCTCTTCTTTCACAACTGAGATCGATCTCCAGAAATAATAGCTTCAGTGTACGTGGCCAGCTCATGAGTGTTCTCCACCTGTTCAGCACAACTAAGAGCATAATAAATCAAATTACACTCTTCAATCAATCGGGATCGAGGGCCACAACTCCTCTTTGCTCTGCGAAGTGCAATAGGCTGATCGTCTTGCTGCAAAATAAGAGGTGAGTGCTGAATAGTATCAATAATGTCATCAACAAAATCATCTTCCTGATCATCCATTTGCTCCACATGCACGCTCACATTCTGCTGCTCATCATTAGATCTGTCTGGTACAATATCTATGGGAGAACTGTTATTAAACATCACAGATTCATTAAAAACAACACTCCTGCTCATGAAAGTCTTTCTTGTTTTAGGATTCCATAGCTTATATCCTTTTACTCCAGAACCATAACCAAGAAACAAACACTTAATAGCTCTAGGCTCCAATTTTCCATTATCAACATGAGCATAAGCAGTGCAACCAAAAACTCTCAACTGTGAATAATCAGCAGGCGTACCAAACCATACCTCAATAGGAGTTTTCTTGTTGAGTGTAATAGAAGGTTACCTGTTGATCAAATAGCATGCGGTGTTGGCGGCCTCTGCCCAAAAATGCTTGCTCATCTTCGCGTTGGACAGCATGCAACGAGCCTTGGATATGATGGTTCTGTTCATGCGCTCAGCCACACCATTCTGCTGTGGAGTGTACGGAATGGTGCGATGCCTCACAATGCCTTCCTTCCTGCAATAATCATTAAACTCATGCAAGCAAAATTCACCACCATTATCAGTACGAAGCAGCTTTACCTTCTTCTCAGTTTGTCTTTCTATCATTACTTTCCACTCTTTAAAAGCAGCAAATGTATCATCTTTACCTTTCAAAAAATAACGCCATACTTTTCTAGAGTAATCATCAATGATAGTTAGCATATAATTTGCACCACCATATGAGGTCTTACGAGAAGGTCCCCACAAATCTGCATGTACATACTCAAGTATACCTTTGGAGCGATGTACCGCGGTATTGAACTTTACCCTCTTGTGCTTACCAAAAATGCAGTACTCACAAAAGTTCATCTTACTTTGAGTGCAGCCATCCAGCAGGTTTCTCTTCATCAATTCTGCCATACCAAGTTCACTCATGTGCCCAAGACGCTTATGCCAGAGGTTAGTATTATTATCAGAGACAGTAGTAGCCGAAGCGGAACCATGCAAAGTACTTCCTCTAAGCACATATAACTTGGCAAAATTCATATCACCAACCATGTAAACGAGAGAACCTCTTGATACCTTTAAAACTCTACCTGAAGCGGAGTACTTGTACCCATCATCATCGGGTGTGCTAAGGGAGATGAGATTTCTTGCCATCCTTGGTATATATCGCACATCGTCCAGCGTGCGAACCATGCCATCATGTGACCTGATACGAACTGATCCAATGCCCACGATCTCACATGGGTTGTCATCTCCCATGCGTACAACATCTCCACTCTACACAGGCTTATAAGAACTAAACCATTCTCTGTTAATGCAGATATGAAACGAACATGCCGAATCGAGTATCCATTCATCATGACCAGCAACACAACCAGCAAATGTGATAAGGCAATTTCCCAAATCAATACTATCAGCACCAGAGACCATAGAGGCATTACCTTCAGTTTTATTTTTCTGTTGATATGCGGCATTCCTCTTCTCCTTATTCTTTACCTTATAGCAATCCTCGATGAAGTGGTTCGTTTTCTTGCAGTACTTGCAGAACTTCTTATCCCTGGACTTTGAGCGTCCTCTACCATGCTGGCTCTTATCGTGATTGTTGTTGTCGTAGGACTTCTACTCAGATCTGCCCCCGACGTGCAACACTTCGCCCTTGGAGGACGACGACTCACCGTGCACCATACCTTTCATCTTCTCCTTACTTTGGAGCGCCTCATAAACCTCCGCTAGGGTTAGTTCATCACGGCTTAACAATATGGTGTCACGGAAATTTGAATATGAACCGGGCAGTGAGCATAGTAACAAAAGACTTAAATCCTCATCATCAAATTTTACCTCCATGGACAACAGATCGGCCACAATCTCCTTAAAGACCGATATGTGATTCATCACCGATCCTCCTTCCTACAACTTGTGCAAGAACAACTTCATCTTCATGTGCATCTTACTGGTGAGATCTTTTGACATGCAGATCGATTCCAGTTTCAACCAAAGTTCTGGAGCAGTTTGCACCTGCAGCACTTCTTGCAAGATATCATTAGAAAGATGAAGTTGAATTAGCGACAGAGCCTTACGATCTTTACGTTTCTCCTCAGGAGTCCATTCTTCCTTCTTCTTCTTCCCGAAGCAAACAAGCGCTTCATCCAGATCCTGTGATTGGGCGAGTATCGCCCTCATCTTCACTTGCCATAGCGAGAATCTCGTCTTGTAGTCGAGTAGCAATAGATCAAACTTCATCGACACCATTGCGTTGCCTTGATCTGAAAAATTCAGCTCTGGTACCACTTGTTATTCGCTACAGCGGAGGAACGACGAAGTAAACAAGATCAATCGCAGAGAGACACGAGATTTAACGTGGAAAACCCTCCCAATGCGAGAGGGAAAAACCACGGGCACCAGCTAGCAACAATCTTCACTATATCTGGGTGAGGTTACAAGAGCCGGAGATTTACAACTTGGGGATACCCTAACTAGGGGCCTTCCCATATAGAAGTCTATGATGCATCTTTTCCATGAGGGAGGTTGTGGCGGAACCGCCCAACTTAAGCTGGTTTAAGTGCGCCTAATCGCTGTCGGAACAGCAATTATCCAAAACGCACCTAAAACAGCATAAGTCCGGTAGTCCGTCGAGTGTCCCTAGGACTCCTCGAAGGATCCACGACGTGTCTCATAGCCATACATCAGGATAATATCCGCGATGGGATAATATCAACAAATATTACATTTTTAAAGACATAACAAAGGTACGATATATTACAACCATAGTTTGAAACAACTTAATCATGCAGGTCAGCGTGGTTCTAAGAATTTAAAAATAAACATTTAAGTTTTATTCTAGAGTATCATGAGACTCATAAGATACCCTAGGTCTTCGGGGCTTCTTCTTCGGTGGGTCCCTGCTGGCTTTCTGAAAACAACAACAAGGGATCCCCTGAGTACGAAGTACTCAGCAAGTCTTACCCGACTAACCAATATAATAACTTTCTTTGGAAGAGTATGCTTAGCTTTTTGATGTACTTGGCTAATGCAATTTTTGCCGAAAAGCTTACTACAAGTGATACCTTAGTTTTATCTTTTATTTGAGTTAAGTTATTACCTAACCATTCTAGATGATAATAGAAGTAAAACAATCACAGCTGTTAATTCATACAGTACTTGGCAACAGAAGATTTTATATCGCAGGAGTTCATACTACGAAGCTTAACAGCGATCAAGTGCATTCATAACCGAGAATTGCGGCGATCCAGATCAATTTACATCCTGCAGGAGAGTACCCTGATCACCAGCTATATACGACTGTACAGGTCGTACTAACAACCTCTCGATTAGCAAAGTCAATGATTAGGAATACGACTACCCGGACCCAGGGATGCACCCCCACATGGGACCCCACGTCTGGCCTGATCTCCATGTGAGTTTCAGGCTACACCCCTGCCAATCTCCAGCACGTCAAATGCGGGTACGAAGCATTCCTGATCATAGAATTTACTAATCTACTGGGCTTTATTGGTCCCATACCCAGTAAGTGATCAGATGTTATCACTTGATCAATGGTTAAGACACGAATTGGTCCTTAACCAGATTAATCTAGCAGACAGAACTACATCTCTAGCTTCTGTCTGGTTCCATACTCCAAACTATTCTTTATAAGCAATATGTATGACTTAAGAGTTTTCTTTAAGGTTGGTAAACCAATTATGTAAGCAAGTAAGCAATTCTAGACTTGGGTAGTTTCTAGGATTTGAACAAGTGGCAAAGATGTCCTTAAAACAAGGCATGATTATACACAAGAATAGGTTTCAAGCAACTCCTAGACTTAATGCATACATATATCAAATAACCGATAATAAGTCACATGAAATAACGACTCCAAAATAGATAGGTATAAATGCACCGGGGCTTGCCTGGGATCAACAAAGGTTAGTTCTTCGGAAAACTTCTTTAATGAAAGAGGCATTCCACAATTCGCGAATGATGTCCGTCTCCAGCTGAATTCCATGAATTCCACTTCAGGAGTTGTGACGTCTACGATTCAGTATATGCAAGAGTTAGAGATGCAAAACTTTTTTGAATACAAGACTATACAAACTTCCTTCATGATAAAGTTGCAAGCCAACAAGGACTATACAATTTATCATGATAAAGTTGCAAGCCAACACACGAAAACCCCAAAGATTAACCCACCATTTTTATTTTCTTTACTAATCCTACCTTAGACCTTTTTATTTATTTTTAAAAGCATTATAATAATTTTCTAATCTTAAAAACTTACTTCCTATGAATTAATAATGATTTGTGGATAATAAAGCATTACTCAAGTTTTATACATTTAATAAAGCTTAAGCATTTATTTAAATATCTTAAACAAAAAGGCATTAAATAAATACCTAAATTTTTATTATATTTCCTAGGGTTTAAGAATTTTAATGCATAAAGGAAAATAAAACAATCCTAATAAAATTGGTTTCACTAATTTTGGGCACTTCTAGAATTTCCTGTGAATTAAATGGTGAAAACAACATTTAATCTATTTATCTAATAAAGAAAACCTAAGGTTTAACAAAACCCCCGGCCCAAACTTTTCTCACCCAACTTGCTTCTACCCACCATCACTTCCACCTAGGGCCTACCCGGCCTCCTACTTCTTCCCTCTTTTCTTCACTAACGCGTGGGGCCCATGACCTATCTTTTCCTCGGGCCGAAAAATGGCCTGCCAGCCTTTTAACCTTCCACGCGTGGCCTTTTTTTTGCGGCAGCCTTCTCTTTGGGCCGGCTCCCCCTTCTCTTCTTTTTCTCAACCCCGGCCGACCCACCTTCTTTCTCCTTCACTTCTACCTGGGCTGCACGGCCCAAGCAACATGACCGGCCTGCTCTTTCTTACAGGCCGACGGCCTAACTCTCTCCCTTTCAATCACCCGCCGGCCCTCTCTGTTCTTCGGCTAGCTGGGCCCGCGCTTTCCCCCGGCCCAAGACGGTGGCTGGTCCTCTTCTTTTCCTCTCCCACTCCAACCTGGGCCTCATGGCCCACTTCTTTCTTAAGCCAATAAACGGCCCACCGGCCTTCCCCTTCTTCTCTATGCCGCGCGGGCTTAGCTGGGCCGGCACCTTCCCTCAGCCCATGTCGCACGGCTGGCCTGTCTCCTCCCCCTTTCTCCTCTCACCTTCCTGGCACTCGGTTCTTCCTCCCTGCGCCAAAACAGGGGCGCGCGGGGCCGACGGGGACTCGCCGGCCGGCGGCTCGCCGGCGACGGGGTCGGGCCGGGGAGGAACCCCCAGGCCGCGACACACCCGTGGGCGGAGGCGGCGCTCCGGGAGGTGGCCGGAGATGGCCCCTCCACGGCGGCGGCGGCTTGACCGGCTGCCGGCCATGGCGGTGCATGTTGGCGGCACAAGAGACTTCCACGACTTCCCCTTCGGCTTCCAAACTCTTGCAGGACGCCCCTAGGCCCGTTAATTGAGAAGAAACAATCGGTTCAGGAGCTCACCTTGGGGATTGGGTGACGGCGGCCGGCGGACAGTAACGGCGGCGATTTTGAAGCTTGACGGCGAAAAACTGGGCGACGGTCAGCCTTAGGGCGTCATGGTGAGGCTACAGGGGCTGTTGTTGGGCGGTGGCGCAAAAGGATTTGACGGCGAGGATGATGGCCGGCGCGGGCGCTAGCTCGCTCGTGCTCTGCGTTCGCCACGGTGAAAATCGACGGGGTAGACGGATAGGCACAGAAGCTGGACTTATACAAATTGTTACTGCTGCATGCCATCCACCTCGACTACCTGCACGCCTGCGTGAGCGCGGACGTGGCCGTGTGCTGGCCGGCGATTCAAGATGTCGTCGGCGGCACGGCTCTCCCCTGTTTTGATCTTTTCTTCATTTCCTCTTATCCCTTCCCAACCGATATGTTCACGCTTCAATTACTCAAACCTTTTGATCCCAACTCGCAAAACTCCTTTGAGCAAACTTGTAGATTAATCCGAGCACTTTAATTGATAGATGGGCCTCTACCCGAGATGAGCACCCTAAGGTCGAAATTTTTGAGCTCCAATGTTTCTGTCAACTTGCACTGTTACTGAACTTTATTGATTCAGTTCGACAGTTCTCATATGTGGTCATTTACCCTTCTTTGGCACCAATTTCAGTAGCCCAATTGTATTCCATATAGGCCAACCACTCCCTATTTGTGTTCTACAACTAATAAGGATTCCATTTTGCACCAGAAACCATATAACCTTTGCACTGGATTTTCCTGAAATTTGCTCCAAACATTGCTAGTTAACACTGTTTTCAGACTTAGAATCTATGCAGCTCAAGAGTTGGCCGAAATAGCTAGAGTGCTGACTTTGAGCCTTGATTTAAATTTGATTCTTTTGCTATCTCTGAGCAACAACACCTTATTAAACATGTCCAAGGATCATACTTCACCACTGTCTAGTTTCCTTTGCTCACTTACTTGAAAAAATGGGGCAGAATTCGGTTTCAAAAATAGATACTCATCATATTTTCCAGACTTAGAATTATTTCAGCCAGGAGCTCGAAATCTGCTCAGTTGCTAACTTTTGGCTCCAATTTGAATTCAAACCTTCCACTTTCTCTGGACAACAACTATTCATTTACCTTCTCCACAGTCCATATTTCACTAATATCCAAAAACATCTGTTCACTTTTAATGAAATTTCTCCAGAATTTGGTTCTAAAGTCAGGTACTCAGTACCATTTTCATACTTAACCAAATTCCAGCAAAGCTGCCTATTGTGACAAAATGCCAACTTTAGGCCTCCATTTGAAATGGTTCCCTCTGTTATTCCTGATCCACAACACCCAATTCTAGGAGTACAAAGTTCATAATTTCACATGGTATAGTTGTCCTGATTTACTTATTTGAAAAAATTATCAGAATTCAATTTCCAAAATGTACTCTGAAGCTGTTTTTCTGATTTCCTGTTTTCGTACGGTGAATAGTAAACGTAGCTTTTCATTTCCTTCTCTGATTTCTTTTGAGTGTTTAGGATCAAATATTATTCCAAATTTTTGAACCTTAAATTCTAATCATCTTTACACTTCCACTCTATATTTTCGCCGAATTTTTCGGAATTTCAAATTCAAAAATCAAATTTCAGCCAAATTTGACTCGAATTTGATTTTCGGTCAATCTCTTTTTCCTTTCTTCTTGAATTACTTCCAATTTATCCAAGTCACTTAAATGACTAAAATGACGGGTGTTACAGAGGTGGTCCATATATATAGGGAGGAAAAACCCCCACAGCCTCGTCTATTAGCAATATGGTACTAATAGATGGTATAGTCCCTCTAAACGCTAATGGGCCGCTTCGCTTCGGCCCGCTTCACTTTAGCCCAAGAATTTGGATCATAACCCAACAGTAGTTAGTAGTTCTAAGTCGTTATAATTAGTTTGTCTTATAAATTTGAAAGGTTTTGACAATGTTTATTCTCATGATCCTTCTGTTTTCTTTTACAAGGCATATTTCATTTCATTAGGATAAGGTTTTAAACAACAATTACTCAATTAGTATATACTTTATGTGATACAAAAGTACTCATAATAAAGTATTAAAAATACAAATCTGATGACAACAACTTATATCATTAAATAATGTGTATTAATAGAGTAACTGTTATTGAGAGGCTTGTTCTAATAAAATGATAAGCCTTGTAAATTCAGGAGTATTATGTATCATGAAAGTACATTTATTTTAAGTGGTAAATTTTGTTATGTATTTCTGCTTAGTGGTCAAAGACTCCAAGCTTTGATTACATTGATTCCTTCCATGGTGACCTAGGTATGGGGTATGGCAGAGAGAGAATCAACTGAGTGCCGTGCAGTAGTGCCTACCTGTCCCTGCTGCTGATGTGCTCGAGGCAGTGATCATGACCGTTGATGTACAGATCAACTCCATTGGCCTTCATAAATTTTAACAATTGGAAAGTGAATTCATTTAGCTACATCGCGATGGTGCTTGATCGAGCAAATGGTACTATATAAGACGGAAGATGATGTATGGTCTATATGACGTCATGAACACACCTTGAGGATTGGGAGAAGCTGCTGCACGAGCTCCTGGGTGTCACCGTATGCTCGCTGACGCTTCTAATGGCATGGTGACCGACAACAATCTTCCATGTCTCCTTAGACTGTTTCAACGCAGCGTTCAAATCCTGATGATTCAGATGAACACACGCTGTGAACTTATCGTCATGATGATCATAGGATTAAGCATCGTCAATTTTGCGTTCAGAACTACTGCGTGTGATGTCTAATGACTACAGCTGATGCATATGCAGTACCTTGAGGATGTTCGCGATGTAGGTCTCGCGAGGAGCAACTCCTCTCCAGTCGTAGGTGTTGTTCTTAGGTTCGTTCCAGTACTTGAGGACGAAGGGGGTCGTGTTGCGTCGATCGAGTGAGAGCGAGAGTGAACAGTTGCGATTAGTAACTAGTAATGAACGCCTCTTGAGTCTGCCATGCCCCCCAACCCCGCCGCCTGCTCCCCACCGCTGCTGCCGCTGCCGCATCGCCATCTGCGCCCCTCGCCGCTTCCCCCTAGTCGCCGCCCTCCCCTTCCCGTTCGCCAACCACCAGCACCACATACAGCCAGCTCATGTCCCCTATACACCTGGGAGCAGTTCTTCAACAGCTGCCCCCCACCGACGAGCCATGACCGTCCCCATGCGTATCGGTGCCAGGATCGTCGGATCGGCAGCCTCTGATGCCGGATCCAGTGCCTCGGTTGTGGATCTACTGCCAGCAGCACCGTCTGCTCCCCCTGGCACCACGCTTCGAGGAAGGAGTTATGCTGAGGTTGTCCGCCCGGGAGGAACCTCTGCCCCACATCGGGCGAGCTCCCAGCTACCCCGATGCGACGCGGCGCACCCACACCCCCGCGAACGGCGCCATTACTCCGGTAGCGCTGCCCGGCCGCGTCTCTTTTACTGTGAGGAGGAGTCAAGGCTGCGCCACTACAACGCTCGTTAGCAGGCCCGCTATTCCCCGCGCACCGCCTCACCGACTGAGGATTGGCTCCCAGCTATAAGACGCACACGGCATTCAACTCACTAGTAGAAAACTGAGCCCAGGGAGGCCTCTCCACATGCGCAAGTCACAAGTCACGCGATTTTCACGCGAAATAAGCGCGTGCGTAGTTCGTGGGATTCGAACCCATGACCTTAAGCCTCATGCGTAGCTTCCTTACCATCCCACCTACACACCACATCTGACTATATAGGGAATCCAGTCCTTTTATACTAACTCGTGGGGGACCCTTTTATCCCAGTTGGAAACACCAACCGGGATAAAGACCCCATTTTATCCCGATTGGCATTACAAATCGGGATAAAAGGGTTCGAGGGCTTTAGTTCTTTTTCAGCCACCCGTGAGGGACCCTTTTATCCCGGTTGAAGTTTCCAACCTGGATAAAAGACCCCATTTTATCCCGGTTGGTGTTGTGAGCTTTAGTCTCGAGTGGTAACACCAATCGGGATTAAAAGGGTGACCCACGAGTAGCTGATTTCTTCACCCGGGACTAAAGGGTCCCCGACGGGTGGCTGATTTTTGAACTGGGACAAAAAGGTGACTTTTAGTTCCGGTTGCAAATACCAACCGGGAGTAAAGCTCCGCGCACCCCCTTTTATTCTGGGCCTACTTTAAACCGGGATTAAAAGGGGCGCATCGAAAGTTCTCTACTAGTGACTCCTTGCACGCCGCTCGGCGCGGCTCGACACGACGGCGGACATGGCCGGACACGGAGCGGACCTTCAATGCACGCAGCTACCACAGCTCTACAGGCCTTCCAGCGCGCTACTGCCGGACAATGCTTCAATTGCCTGGCCAAGGACCACCGGGCGGCTGCGTGCAGATACCCGGTCTGCTGCTTTAGGTGTCGCCAATCGGGGCACCAGGCGAAGTTCTGCCACGAACTGCGCCTTCCACTTCCTGCTCCACGCCGACGGCTGCCTCAGGCCACTCCGCACTGTCCAACACAACCACCTACAGATCCTGCTCCCTGTCCATGGCTGCCTCAATGTCGTGTGCTGTCAGCTTCCGCTCAGCCCCCAACACCAACCACCCCTTCACAAGCTCCACGACGACACCCCTAATATCCACAAGCCCCGCCATCCTCTCAGCCACCACCGCCGCCGCCACTTCGCCTGATGGCCATCGGCGACCCCAACAACCGCCCCGATGAGGAGATGATCATTGTGCCCAACTCCTTTGACCTAGAGCGTGATGCCAGGGAATGGGAATGCACGGCTCTAGTCCCCTGGGCCATCCACCTGCCACGCGGGGCCGATGCCAGGGACATCGAAGAACTTCTCAGGGATAGGCTTTGGCTCCAACAAGGCGACGTCATTGTCACCGTCCACCAGCTGGAGCCCTTCCTCATCCGCTTCGCCACCCCTGAGCAGTGTGCAGCAGCTCGCAGCTGCGGGCGCTTCCAGGGACACGACATCGACATCTATCTTCGACCATGGCACATCTTGAGCCACGCGCTCAATTTGCACATCTTCTTCCGGGTGCGGCTCTACCTTGGCGGCATCCCCATCCACGCCTGCGCGTCGGACATTGTCGAGAGGATCATCGGTACGCACTGCGCGCTTCAGTAAATCAACACTGACCTCGTCCAGCAAACCGACACCAGGCACATCGACCTCTGGGCTTGGACGGCAAATCCAAGTGAAATACCCAAGCGTGTCTGGCTGATCTTTACTCATTGCCCTACTGACAAGTCTTCTGCGGTCACCATCACCACATCGCTGCCAGACCGTTGGCAACAAGGAGTACGCTATGAGGTGTTCTTGCACCTTGGTGTACTGGAAGACTACACGATGATGGCATGCAACCTCGACGGCACCATCAGCAACCCATCTGCCTTCACCTCGGTGCGTCGGGGATACGTTTGGTGCTATGGTCTGCCAGATGGCACCCCCTCTGATGCACGCTCAAAGTTCCCCGCGCAGCTCCCACGGCCGCCACGGGAAACAGAGCCGCATGATGAGGAGGACCATAACCATTGCCGCGGCAGTTGGGACCACGGGCGCGGTGAGCACGACAAGAACGGCAAGCGCACCGACGACAACCGCCATAACTGTAGTAGCAGGACGGGCGGCAGCCCAATAAGAAATAGGCCCATATCTTTAGCCCAATTCTTCATGAGTATAAATGACCACCCTAAACCCTATAGAACCTCACATCACACACTCCGTGCCCCGTCCTATTGCGCTGTGTGCTGAGCCGAGCTAGCTTGATATCCACCCCTATATCGGATCCATGATTCCTTATCCTCGATGATAAGATCTGTCTTCTTCATCTCTATAAATTTTACCGATGACGGAAGTATGGGTTATGATGAAGGGAGAACGGGGAGAAAGGCTTCCTAGTGTTCAAGGTGGTTGGTGAACAGAGCAATGGGACGTTGTCACTTCTATGGGTTAGTGTGACATCTAGCCAAGCCTTTTATGGAATAGTATTTTGGTTGATCATTGATTAACCAATTCTAAAGTCAATCACAATGATTTAAAATTAATTGTATATAACTATAAGCACTAGCTAATTATCATTTGTTGTCTAATATTTACATTTTTTAACACTATGCATTCACTCCCGACAATTCATATCTTCCCCTTTTTCATCCTTTCTCTTTGCACCCAGTGTTCGCCTGTCTGCTCGAAATTGTTTAGTGTCTTCCTCCTCCCTCTTCAAGTTCCTTGCGAAAGTTGTCCATTTTCGTTGTACATGTACCTCTGCTCCATTATAGCAAACTCTCGAGTCTCGCCTATGAGTTGACATTTGATTAGTTGTAATCCAGCACAACTGTACACTAGTTTTTGGTATATTTGTCCTTCACTTTTAAGTTTTAGGGCTCCTTTGGAACATAGGATTTTTATAAAAGTTCTGTAGGGTTTAAATCCTATAGGAAATTTTTCCTATGTGACCTTTTGGAACAAAGGACTGGCTACCAATCTTTCAAAATTCCTATAGAATGGCTCAATCCATAAGATTTCTGGAGGAAATCTAACATCAGGTCCAACCTTCTTGACAACTTTCCTTTGTTCTCTTTTTTTTATTTTTCCTATATTGCATTACAAACTTTCTACATTTTCGAAACTTATAGGATTGCAAATGTCATGCAACTCTATTTCTATGTTTTTCCTATTCCTACATTTTAAGATTCTTACATTCCAAGGATGAACCCGTAGAGGAGTAAACTGTCCGAACAAATGAAATCCCATAGAAAAAAATAATTTTGTCCTCCACATTCAGCCTATACCGTTTATATAATGTTTATAAATGGAAAAAAAAAATGGGGGGAAGAGCTCGAAAGTGCATGTCGCACTTGCCTTTCACCGTCACCAACTATTCTTTAACATCAAGAGAATATTGTGCTATGTGTGCATTCCGCACACCACGTGATTCCACCACCATCGTATCCTGTTTGTGTACACACATGTGGCAGATACGTTAGGTGCCTCCGATGAGGCAACATCGCCGTTTGCGTCGTCACTTTAAGATTAGCCGAATCCTTATGCTCGAGCGGTATGGGACAAAGAAATTGTGTTGCCGCGTGCGCGCACACATCCAGGCCGAGCTCGCGTATGCGTGGGCTTTCTGCTCGGCAGAAGGAAAGGCTGGAATCTGGGTCGAATCCAAATCGGCCCGACTTAATTAGGTCGCATTGCATGTTGCAAATTACGCTTCCCGATTTTTTTCTGAGAGTGGTATAAAATGTTCATCCTTCATAGAATATATCTACTTTTTATATTTCAACTTGTCTCAAAATAGTTCTCAGAGGGTTGCAGAAGGGTACTTCGATCGTTTTTACATCATAGTGATCAATACAGTATTGGGTCTCAAACCTAATGTTAAAATACCTAAGTAACATCTAACAAGCGATTTGACTTCTAATAGGAGGTAAATGGTGAAAATAAAAAAAATTATTGAAAAAAATAGGTCAGCCTTCCCCTATCTACTTTGGTAAAAAAATGCAGTATCAAAACATAAAATTTAAACGAATTTAGGTTTGATGATAAATTTTCTTTAGTTTTGTTTAAAATTCGTCATAGCATGCAATTGAGCATTTGCTCGAAAACTGAGCCCTAGATTGAAGCATATGTGATGCGCTAAAATAAACTTGACGACCATATACTTGCTCTGTTGACAGCATCATCATGGCGATACCATGTTATGGATGAGTCATGGCTTGAAAATCTGAAAGACTCAGATGCGATAAAGATCCTGAATTTCACTAAAACACTGGTAGGCGCAGTTGAAAATCTCGAGCCGAATTAAGTTTATTTTTCTCAAGTTGAAAAAAATCGGGAGTTTATTGTGTCAAATCAATAGCTGATCGATATGCATGAAGTTTATCTTATTTTCAAAAAACTTTATGCATTATTCATGTGTATATAAATAAAACTAAGTAAAATGCTCAAGAAGAGAGAGAAAAAAAATTCCCGGCTACCACTACCACTGCATTTTTACTTCTACGCTGCCTTATTCTTCTGGCCATCTCCATCTCCTTGCCGAGCACGCACGTCATGCACGTCTACGCGCGCCGCCGCTGCCGGCGCCGTCCGCGGCCGTGCCCTCACCCTCGGCCCTCGCCACCTTCTCGACGGTCATGGCACCGACGTCGGACGCGGCCCTGGCGATGGCGCCCACCGCCGCCGACACCCACGCGGCGCAGCGCGACACGTAGGGGGACCCCGCGATAACCACCACCACCACCACCACCACCACCGCCACTTCGCCTGATGGCCATCGGCGACCCCAACACCTGCCCCGATGAGGAGATGATCATTGTGCCCAACTCCTTTGACCTGGAGCGTGATGCCAGGGAATGGGAAGGTACGGCTCTGGTCCCTGAGCCATCCACCTGCCACGCGGGGCCGATGCCAGGGACATCGAAGACCTTCTCAGGGACAGGCTTCGGCTCCAACAAGGCGACGTCATCGTCACCGTCCACCAGCTGGAACCCTTCCTCATCCGCTTCGCTAAGCAATGTGCAGCAGCTTGCAGCCGCCGGCGCTTCCAGGGACACGACATCGACATCTATCTTCGACCATGGCACAGCCTGAGCCACGCGCTCGATCTGCACATCTTCTTCCGGGTGCGGCTCTACCTTGACGGCATCCCCATCCACGCCTGCACGTTGGACATTGTTGAGAGGATCATCGGTACGCTTTGCGTTCTTCAGTAAATCAACACTGACCTCGTCCAGCAAACCGACACCAGGCACATCGACCTCTGGGCTTGGACGGCAAATCCAAGTGAAATACCCAAGCGTGTCTGGCTGATCTTTACTCATTGCCCTGCTGACAAGTCTTCTGGGGTCACCATCACCACATCGCTGCCAGACCGTTGGCAGCAGGGAGTACGCTATGAGGTGTTCTTGCACCTTGGTGTACTGGAAGACTACATGACGATGGCATGCAACCTCGACGGCGCCATCAGCAACCCATCTGCCTTCACCTCGGTGCGTCGGGGATATGTTTGGCGCTATGGTCTGCCAGACGGCGCCCCCTCTGATGCACGCTCAAAGTTCCCCGCACAGCTCCCATGGCCGCCACGGGAAACAGAGCCGCGCGATGAGGAGGACCATGACCGTTGCCGCGGCAGCTGGGACCACGGGTGCGGTGAGCACGACAGGAACGGCAAGGGCACCGACGACAACCGCCATAACCGTGATAGTAGGAGGGGCGGTAGTGGCTCCTTCCGCAACCCCTTCCTCTAGCCACACCAGCCAGACGACAACGACAACGACAACAATAGCTATGATCACCTGGGACGGAGGCGTGACCGAAGCAGCAAGACCCGTGACAGCTGCGACCACGACGATGTTGTGCGCCGTGACCGTACGAGGTCACCGAGAAGATGAGAGGCTGAATTCAGGGTGGGCAGCGAAGGACCGACACTGCACCCCTCCCTGTCACCACTGCACTGAACCAAGCACCTTGCAAGGCGAGTTTTGCTGCCTTTGCTCCCGCCTTGCCGCGCATCAACGACCTCAAGACTATGGTGAGCGCACAGGTCCAGGCGCTCTTCAATGCTCAAGCCATGGCGATCACGCACGCCTTCCAGGCGATGACTGATTCTCAGGTGCGATCACTAGCAATGCTAAGCCCGGCCTCATCTGTGCACTCTTTGAATCATCAGGAGCTCGGAGCACACAGAGTAGACGAGTACATCCTCAGGTCTTGCGCACTGATGGATAGCATTGGGCCAGCTACCCCGCCGCGCTCGGTGGGGAATTATGCCTGGTCCGTCCCTGCGCAGCAGCTGGTGCCTCTCGGCTCGGCGCTTCAAGAACCATCCTCGATGCATAAGGTCGAGCTTGCCCTGGATAGGCTCCAACTGTACGGAGGCGCTCTGGGCGCGTCCAAGGATGCGGTCACGGTGAGGGCCTCTGCAACGGCTGCTGCGTCTACCCTTGGCGGACTGACGGAGAGGGCGCCGGCAGGAACTCCCTGGCCGGTGCCTGCCTCTGTCCATCCTGGGCTGCTGCCCCCCGCCTTGGCACCTACTGGGCTGTCTCATGGTCCTGGTAGTGGTGTGCAAAAGAAGGCACTCCACTCTCTTGGGCCGGATGCTGAGGAGGTGGGGAACGCACGGGCCAGCTTGCTGAACCCTGGTGCGCGTGCTCCTGCTTGGGAGGTAGGCAACGCACGGACCAGCTTGCTGGGCCTGGATGCGTGCTTGCCTGCTTCTCCTACCGTCAGCCAGGCCATTGCCATCTGGGCCTGGCCTCCAAGGTGCACCCGCTGCAGGGCTGCCCACCACGCAGGGACTGCTCCTTGGTGCTGCGGACGACCACACAGCAGCTGCGCTGGGCCACGATGCGGCAGCGGACTCTGTGAAGGTGAGCCGGTCCGTCGACGAGGTCTTCACCGCACCGGTTCCGCCGATTCTTCAGCAGCTCCTAACACGTCGTCAACGCGCGCGCCATACCTTTGACATGTCTTCAGTCCG
Organism: Setaria italica; assembly: GCF_000263155.2. Taxonomy (NCBI): domain Eukaryota; kingdom Viridiplantae; phylum Streptophyta; class Magnoliopsida; order Poales; family Poaceae; genus Setaria; species Setaria italica. The sequence continues at coordinate 28,364,446 of NC_028457.1, forward strand.
CAGAAGTGCGAGACTTGCCATGAAGCCGGCTGTGCCATCCCTGGAGCGTGCCCAACGCAACTTGTGGCACAAGCTGGGTGTCTCGGATGATGAGCTGCGCCCAATTGAGGAAATCCTGCAGGAATACATGAACTCGCACCAGTGGCCGCTTCCGAACCACATCATAGCAGCAATGACGATCCTGTTTGACCTGGACGACGAAGGAGCGGAAAGGGTGAATGATACACCTCTACAACATGCTGGACAGGCAGTCGACGACATCCAGAACGAGTGTGCCATACGCCAAGAATGATTCATCCGGTACCTGTGCGTGGTTGGAGAACTACCCTGTCCATGTATCTGAACATCCTATCATACTGCTCTACGTTTAACCCTCCACGCCCTGCTGGCTGCAACCTTCGGGTTGGGAGTTGCATCAGCCCTGCTGGCTTCGACCTTCAGGCTTACTGTACGCAACATTGACTTCACCCTACTGGCCTCGACCTTCGGGCATTGCATCTGTCGGTGCATCGAACGTTCACCGCAAATGTCATCACTATTTATCCCTACGCATCTACCGCTATCGGCACAATAATCTCACTTCTACACATCACTGTCTCGACTAGCTATGCCTACAACAAACGCTACAAACGCTACATTTCTACCTGTGCCGCCATAAACTCTTCTAAATGAATATAGCCAGCTTCGACACTATTAGCTGGAACATGTGCGGGCTCAATGCTCCCGCGAGATGCATGGTCATCCACGAAACAATAAAAGCTACACCGTGCCATATAGCGTGCCTTCAAGAAACTAAGCTAAACCAAATTGACACGACCCTCGCTTCCTTCCTAGGTGGCTACCGTCTATCTAACTTCACCTACAAACCAGTGCACGACACGAAGGGAGGAATCCTTATCCTTTGGGATGCCAACTCTGTCGACCTTACTGACATCCAAATTGAGCGCTTCTCACTTACTACAACAATATCGGCCAAACAATGCAACTCCGAATTTTGGCTAACGACGGTCTATGGTCCATCAAGGACGGATCTCAAAATGGCTTTTCTGCAACACATGCAAAACATGAAGCCCATACAAAATGGCTAATACTTGGTGACTCCAACCTCATCTACAAGGCACGAGACAAAAACAATAGTAGATTGAACCTCCACCTGATGCGTCGCTTCCGAAGCACTCTAGCTTTCTGTGGTCTAAAAGAAATTCACCTGCAAAACCGCAAATACACGTGGAGCAATGAAAGGCGCCAACCAACACTTTCACGCCTAGATCGCTTCTTCTGCAACGAAGCCTGGGACATCGCATTCGATGACCACACGCTACACGCCATTTCCTCCTCTCATTTCGATCATTGCCCTCTACTGCTAGCAAGACTCTTAGGACCATGGAAGCCACGTCCGTTCAAATTTGAGAACTTTTGGACAAAACTGCCACAATTTCAGGAGATAGTACAACAGACTTGGTGTCTACCCATGCACCATACAGAGCCGTTCCACCGCCTAGGCCACAAGTTGCACTCAATGGCTAAGGCGCTTAGGAATTGGAGCAATTCCATCATCTCGGATGCAAAACTAAAACTGCAGATGGCACAGGTGGTGATCCTACACCTAGATGCGGTGCAAGACTTTAGACCCTTTCGGACGCTGAATTCGCCCTTAGAGCCAAACTTAAAAAACTTATCCTAGGCTGGGTTGTAATTGAGCGAGCAAGGAAACGACAGTCATCGCGCATCAAAAACCTACGGAGGAAGATGCAAACACACGTTACTTCCACCTTAAGGCCAATGCACGTAAAAGGAAGTATTCATCTAGGGCAGAAGTATTCACGACAACTTCTTATACGTTAGAAATATTGCCCACCGCTTCCATTGAAATGCGACTCCGATTCTATTCATGAAGCTAGACATCTCTAAAGCCTTCGATTCAGTCCGATGGGACTACCTCATCGACTTGCTGCAACACAAGGGCTTCCCAGTTCGTTGGAACCAATGGATTATGGCCCTCCTTGCTACCTCAACTTCAAAAGTGCTACTCAACGGCATGCCTTTACCACCGATCCAGCACAGTAGAGGCCTCAGACAGAGTGACCCGCTTTCACCCCTTCTTTTCATTTTGTCCATCGACCCACTACAACACATTATTACTCAAGCGACTCATAGGAGCCTACTCGCCAGGCTTGGAGGAAGAGTGGCAAGATTTACAACATCCCTGTATGCCGACGACACTGTCATCTTTATTAAGCCCACACGGAAAGACATCTCCAACTTGGCGAGCATACTGCAACAATTCGGGGAAGCCACAGGCCTACGCACGAACCTGCACAAGACACAGATTGCCCCCATCAGCTGCCAAACCATCGATCTTGACCACTTACTCAATGATTTACCGGTGACAAGAACAAGCTTCCCGATGCGCTACCTTGGTCTTCCCTTATCAACAAGGCGACTCAGAAAAATTGAGTTCCAACCACTCATAGATAAAGCGACAGGTAAACTGTCAGCATGGACTGGACGAAATCTAACGCAGGCAGGCAGAATAACCCTCATGAAGTCGGTCCTCTCATCACAACCGGTATACTTCCTTACAGCTCTAAAGGAAAGCAATGAGGTACTCCAAGACTTAGACAAAATGCGTAAAAAATTCCTCTGGGCGGGAGACCAACAATTAACCGGGGGGAAATGCAAAGTCAACTGGACAAAAATTTGCCTACTTCAACAACATGGGGGCCTGGGCGTCCTAGACCTCGAGAAATTCGCAAGAGCCCTCTGGTTGAGGTGGCTTTGGCATGAGTGGACATCGCCGGACAAACCCTGGCACAACATGGAAACCCCATGCGATGAGACGAACATGCAACTCTTTGCTGCATGCACGATTATCACCCTGGGCGACGGCAAAAAGGTCAGCTTCTAGACTTCGGGCTGGCTGCATGGCCAGCGACCAAAGGACATCGCCCCGCTCCTCTTCGATATTTCACGAAGAAAGAACAGGTCAGTCCATGATGCCATCAGTAACAACAGCAGGATCCGTGACCTTAAAATCAGCAACAACATCAATACTTTGCACTTAGCGTCGTTCGCCCAGCTGTGGGATATGGTCAAACGTACGGAGCTTCAGCCAGAGGAAGCTGATACTATCACTGGAAGCTGACAAAATCGGGCATGTATACAACCGCATCGGCATATAAAGCACAATTCCTGGGCTGCACTGAAACACCGAACATCTCTTCTATCTAGAAAACGTGGGTGCCGCCAAAGTGCAAATTCTTCGCGTGGCTAATTACACAGAACCGCGTTTGGTCAGCTGACAGGTTGGCCAAATGCGGATGGCCTCACAACGCCACTTGCCCACTTTGCAGACGTACCATGGAGACTAGTCACCACTTTTTGGCTGAGTGCAGATACACAAGGAGGATCTAGGATTTAACGACGACATGGCTAGCGCAGCCAAGCCTAAGGCTAAATGCATGGAGGCCCTCATCGAACGCATTGGAATAGTGGACTTCTATAACTACAACACCTGATTCACCGTGTAAGGCTATAAGAAGTCTCACTCTTCTCATTATGTGGGAGATTTGGAAAGAGCGGAATGCACGCATCTTTAATAGACACGAGAGCTCAACATCGACACCGATGGCGAAAATCAAGGATGAGGCCTCAGTTTGGCTCCTGGCAGGAGCCAAAGATTTAGCGTTACTTCGAGCACGAGAATAGTCCCTTAAGACTTTCCTTTTTTTTTTAGTTTTTGTTTCTTTCCTGTATACTCCTACTCTATAAATGAAATAGGCACAATCTCGTGCCCGTTCGTTCAAAAAAAGAAGGGGGTTGTGTTGATGAAGAAAAAATCTGCAACCTCTTTAATGTTCAAGAAAAAATGTTCAATTAAGATTATATACATTTCTTTGAAGAATTTAGCACATATATTCAAATGTAAGAGAGCAATAATGCATACGTCTTCTTTTTTGAACGACTTCAATTTTCATTTGCCTTGTTCGGTTGGGCTGGGGTTGGGTCCAAACCCCATGGATCGACCCGATGGGGATTCAATCCCGCCCCACGATTGAACAGGTGTTCGTTTAGCCCACACGAGGTTTCGACCCCGGCCCAAACCCGGCGGAAACGACTCACCCCGGCCTGGATTCGATCCACGACTCGGCGGCGTGGAACTAATCCTCGCGAGACGCTGCGCGAAGGGGATCGGAGGACGCGACTCAGTGGCGGCGGCGACACAGGGGTACTGCGGCGGCGCGATTCGGAGGTGTCGACGATGGCGACGCGGTGCTCTCTCCGTCGGCGGCTCTCCCCTCCGCTGTCTACCTTCTCACCAATGAGTATCTCCTCATCCCCTTTCCTTCGTCCCTTCTCTAGGGTTTCATGGGTTTCTTGCCCACGGCTGGTTGCGGCAGCGAGAGCATGCAGAGCGCATGTAGATAGAGTAGAGTTGGGGGGCTTGGTTCTTTTGCTCTTGTCGTCACGGGATCTGCCATGCGGTGGCGCTTGCTACCAGTCAGGCTTCTGTGGCTGTGCGCGTAATCAACTTATTAGCTTCTTGATTTTAGATGCAGGCTTGTTTCTTTGTCAGGTGTGCGTGTAGTGCATACAGCTTGGAAGAATATGGATGTGTGACATTTTTCTTTGTAGCTTCCAACTATCTGCTCCGCTATGCTGCGATTACTCTATTATTTTTCTGTTTAGACTACACTAATATTAGCACTGGCTTGAGTATGGCTTGGATGCATGTCCCTTCTGTTTTCCTGCATATAATTTTTTAAACAGCTCCATTTGCCAACATATAATTTATCTGCTTGCCAACATTTTTTGTTAAACAGGACTAGGAAGTTGTTGTCTTGTGACCAAATAAGTTAGAAGATAACTTCTGTTTTACAGGTCTAAATGGATGATGTTGCATAATGATCTTATGCTAAGTAGGACAAATATCCATTTGCTAACTGATGTGTCAGATTCATTTTATATGTAGTATTCATATTATTATGGCAGCATAATTATCATGGAGAAAGCCATCAGTAAACACGTTCTTGACTGAATTGTAAAATGAGGACTGAAACTTCGTTTCAAAAAAACCTGTGCAGTTGTCCTTAAGATCTCACTTGCTCATTTGCTCACTACTCTTCATTGGGATCCTATCTCTGGTCTGTGTCTTCTATGAGTACCTATATTTGTTTGTACCATTGAGTCAGAATGTTTGTTTCTACCCACTGGGCGCTGCTAGTTGCTGTGAATTACAGAACAGAGAAAACCTAGAGAGGGATTAGGGGAAGCAATCCCCAAAACCTAGAGAGGGATTAGAGGAAGCACTCCCCAAAACCTAGTTGCTTTAATCCAGCCTGCTGTTTTGGTGAGAATCTGATCCTGAGAATTAAGTTTCCAATTAGCTGCACATGCTTAATGACTTAATGTTATTGATGCATATTACTTTGTTGGCTATGGTCAATGTGTTATCAGAAGTGTAGTAGTGCCGCATCTTATGGTTGGCCACCATAGGAGATGCTTAATTTATTGTGCATATATCTAGTTATCTGACACAATATCTACACCTGCAGCTTCCCTCTTCCTTCGTACAATTATAATCTAAATACTGGCCATGATATATGGCTGCTACAACTCTATCTATTGCTTGCAATTGAGCTCTATATATGGCCATTATGTTCTTGTTTCTAAGTTGAGAAAGTTAGCTTTTGGTTCTTAAATTAAGTTTAATTCTGCAGGCATGCCTTGTTCGTTTTGTACAGTACTCCATGAGAATGAAACTGATGCACTGAATTTTTGTTGTTTTCAGGCAACATGCATGTAATGGCCTGAAGACTTGATGCACCTATTGACAAGGACTCAAGGAGGATTAGGATGCTAGAGTGAAGGGTCTGGGAGTTGTCTAATGCACCTTTGCTTTATTAAATTAAGACAGGATTTGTCATCTTTGATTTGTACATCTAATATGTTATCATGCTCCAATCTTTCGTTGGTACAATGATTTGGCAAGTGGCAACCACTCGGTTCTATCTTGGAATACTCTGGTTGTGCTCGTGAAGGTCCAGTATTGTACTTTGTCACTATAATGCTCTGTATTTCAGATGATGCCTACCTGAGATGATGAGTTGATGGTTTTTGCATGCAGTATTTGTGTGTATTCACTGGTGGAAAAGTGACCATTAGTCCCGGTTGGAGAGAATCATTTCTCTCGAATATCCAACTGGGACTAATCTTTTGGGACTAAAGGTCCCCCTCTTTAGTCCTGGGTCACTCATGGGGACTAAAGAGTATTACCAAACGGGACTAAAGGACTCTTTTCTTTTTTACCCTGAATTCTTTTCCATATTAATGCTAATTGTTGCTTCACTTATATATATACACCTATACGTATACATCCTTAGTGTACACTACTTACACATATATACTCGTATTGTATGCATGTCGTATATATATTTCATGATAGTATATGCATAATATTAATTATAACTACTTTATATACAATTCTTAGTATATTGTACACATCAAACTAGTATTTTATATATACAATAATTTATCCTCGTAATTCTTAGGATCCTCCATCGTGGTGTTGCTCGGTTTGGCTACTCAATGTCCATCGTAATAAAATTCTCCTTTGGGATTTATCACCTCGTCCACCAGAAATCCTATGAGTGCTTCTTGGATTGCCAAAAACCTTTCCTTCTCCAAGAGTTCTTGATGAATCTCTTCATGAATCTGCCATATCTGTAATTTGGAAATATGTGAATGTTACACCAATAATTAAATAAAAGGAGCTAGAAAATAATTAATAATTAATAGGTTTATCTTACGTATAGTTATATGGTCCGATAGCACCTTGTCCCTCATGAAATGGTGTATGTACTCACAGACGTAGTATCCACATAAATTATTCCATTGTTCCTGTCTCAAGCATTTTAGTGGAAAAAAATAAGTTATGAAATATTCGTATTATAGAATATACAAAATATGCAAACTTCATGCATACCGGAAAAGTTGTACTGAATGTAAATTTTTCTTTGAAATCACCACGGTGATACTTAAGGAATCATTTACATGCACTGTGAATTAAAATAATGAATATAATACAGTGTTAGGTGAAAATTTAGGAAACAAACTTTTGCATAGAGATAAAGGTCCAGAATTATTACAAGTTAAGCATGTCTTGAATGGCTTGGTACTCGTCCTTTGGTTTCCTCAGTGAATCAAACACAATAATGTTGCTTTGATCAATCATAATTATAAGGAGAATCCAGTGGTAACTGTGCACATAAATGTTCATATTAGAACTAACTAACATTAATTAGGTAAGGAAAGGAAAATGAAAATAGACGGTACCCACACCTACTAAAATTTGTAAGGCAGTAGTATGCATTGCTTGTAATTATGTTGCTCCAAGAATTTGTATATTGCGTCCAATGTAGACTTTGGTTGATCTGCTTTTAGTTAACAAGCATTGGGTCCATGAAGCCAATGTTGAAGTAGGATTCTCAGCGGCACCTCTGAATTTGCAACCTACATAAAATGAAAGACAAAGTTAGTGGGACAACACACACACAATAATGAGCTGAGCCAAAATTAACATCTAATAAACACACACTTGCAGAACTCAGGCGCTGATAAGAGAGACATCAAGGGCATCTTGATGGTACTTCATAAATATCCTTGAATTCCAACCACAACTGTTTCTCACCTTCACCGAAAAAATCAATCAGTTTAACAAGAAGAGCGAACATGACCCTATCATTGGCCGACTGCTCCATGTACCACTGATGGAATTCATACATCTTAGTTGTGAGTTTCCATACCAATTCAGGCCCGACTAGAGGCTTGCCTAACTCAAAGGGCCATTTAGGTATAGTCTTTTCTGGAGGTGGCAGTTCGTCTTGCCCTAGAATTTCTACAAGCGAGAAACCTATCTCTGCCATAAACTTAATGACCTTGATTTGTTGTTCTAAAGGCAAAGCTGCTATTTGTTGAGCTTCTTGATTTGCTTGCTGATCTTGCTGCCCAAGCTGGGGGACAACATGACTGGATGACAACTCTCCTCGTTTCTTCTTCTGCCAAGACTTAACTAACGAACAATCGAAGTTCGATAGTAATGTTTTCTTGACTTCTTTTTTCATGCCAATAAAAAACTTTGGCTTAGGCTCCATCTCTTTCGCTTTTCTTTCTGCAGCGATTTTTTCAAACCACTCTCTTACATGTGCTTGCGATGCCTCCTCCAATTCCTCAGGAGTCATATCTCCTGCTAGCTTCTTAATAGGTTCAGACTTATTTTTTTTCTTCGTCGGTTCTTTCACCTTTGGCTGCCTTAGCTTGGAAGGCAGTGGTCGCGACTTCTTGAGAGGTGCTGCAGGTGCTTCCTTGCTCACACCAGACTTTAGTCCCGGCGTTGTAGACTATGATCAAGGAAGGAAGTTTTGGTCATCGTCGCTCTTGCCTGCAGGATTCGATGGTGCTGGAGTCGATGATCGAGTAGGATGCGATAGTCCCGATGGCGACGACGGTCCTGGAGGTGGATGTGTTGGAGATGACGGTCTTGAGTTCTGAGGAGATGGTGGCTGTAGGGGATCTATGGGAAGAAATGATGCCTCCTAGCCGGGGATGATGATGTAACATTTGTGCCATAGAATGATACCGTGAAGTGCATCTCCTAGTGTCCTTTCCCTATCACCTCCCAAGAGGTCGAGCTCTAGGCTTTCATATTTACTATCACAAATTTGGTCCACCCCAATGCTGGAGTAGCCAGGTAGAATTGCCATGCCACGGCTTGTCTGCCCTGGCAGGATGGGTAAAGCACTTCTGTATACCACCTGTACATATAGGAGAAATAAAGAAGTTATTAAACTCTCAAGACGTGGATCAATTGAGATAATTGTATAAATTATATATATATATGTTAACCTTAATAGTGAGGTTGCCAAATGGTCTGTACAACTCACATGAGGTGTGCTGAGTGTTCGGGATTCCCAAGTGTCAAATTCAGCTCATCGTTCTCTCTATCAGGCTTGAACTTTCCCGCTTTAGAATCTTTAATATTTTTGATAAGCCTGAGGGCCTTGTCACATATTGTTTCGTTGAAAGCAAGTGTCCCATTCTTAGGTCTAAGGGTGCCTCCGTGAGCGTAATACCAATTCTTCAATCGATCGGGCCAGTCAATAGTCACTGGTACGATACCTTGATCGATTAGGTCTTCTTCCATCTTTCTCTATCTGGCCATTGCACTCCTGTAACCACCTTGCCCTAGACGATGATGGTACTCCTTCTTCTGAGAATTGCCTAAGTTGACATGAACCTTGTTCGTAATATTTTCACTCCTCTTGTATTCCAGAAATGAGTTCCAGTGATCTCTAAACTTTGGTATCCAGATTCTTCTTGAAGGTCTGAAATTGGGCTACCATCTTCTTTAGCGTCCAATCTTTCACAACTTTTTCATTGACACCGTTAGGAAGTGTGAAGTATTTCTTGACATCTACCCACAATATATCTTTCTGTGTCTGTGGGAGCACGTATGGATCATCTTTTTTACTGGACTTCCATTCTTGAATGCTGATGGGAACGTTGTCCCTTACAATAGCCCTGCATTGACTCACGAACTTTCTAGCGACTTTTTCGGGAGCAATTGGCTTGCCCTGTTCTGTCACTTCGATGATGTGAAGCTTTCCCTCCATTATCTTTGTATGACCTCGTGGCCTTTGCTTCATCGATCCAGAGAGCTAAAAGTTCAAGATTCATTAATTAGTATATAGTAATAATGAATATGGAGTTATAGATGGGGTAAAACAATAAAAATGATATATACCTCGCTGGAACCTTCCATCATGGCAATACCTTGTTCTGCATTGTCAGCAACGCCGTGCTCGGGCTCATCATTGCCATCACCTGACATGTTGAGGAACATGTCCGCCTGGCTAACCTCATCCTCAGTGTAGAATCTTGGAACGTTTAAGCCACTACCACCAGCAATAATTTGCTCCATTATATATCTTTGATCCTCTTCGTCTCCCGTCTCAACTAATAATGACATTAGTTATACACACATGTAATCATAGATACATTAAATTAAAGATTGTCTCAAGTAGTACAGTAAATGTACATACATGAAATCATACAAAACTTATCATATATAGAATCATATATAAACATAGACACATGATTGAAAATATACACTTAAAACCATACAATAAAACATGTACAATTTATTACAAGAAACTTACATGAAATTAAACATTAAAAATATTTACATGAAATAAATACACATGAAACCATACATTGTACTAATTTTCTATAATTTCCTAAGCACTTATACTAATTTCCTAAGCATTTATACTAAATTATACTAATTTCAAGACATTTCCACTAATCTACTAAATAATATTAATTTCCTAAGCATTTATATAAAATTATACAAATTTCTACTAAATTAAACTAATTTTCCAAGCATTTATAACAAATTATACTAATTTCTACTAAAGTATACTAATTTCCTATGCATTTTCACTAATCTAATAAATTTTACTAAATTCTACTAGTTTGTACTAAATTATACTAACTTCTACTAAAGTATTCTAATTTTCAAAGCATTTCCACTAACCTACTAAATTTTACTAATTTTTACTAATTTCTACTAAATTCTACTAATTTCCTAAGTTAATATACTAAAATCCTAATTAAAAAAAACGGCTTGCATCAACGCCCGATTGGCGCCGTACTTACCGGCCAACGGGGGCGGGGGCAGGTCGGGGTATCGGGATGGCGGTGTAGGGGCGCCGGGTGTCATCGGGGCCGCGTGGGCGTTGTAGAGGGGGCTGGCCGGAGGAGAAGGGGCGGCTGGTGGTGGCGGTGCAGCTGGGGGCGCAGCGCTGGGTTAGGAGGGTGCCGCCGGGGAGCCGCGGGACACGGAGGCGAAAGAGATCGTCAAGGCCGGCGGCGGTGGTGTGGCTGGGGGCATGGTGCCGGGTCGGGAGGGCACCGCCAGGGGAGGAGTAGGGCACCGCGGCGGCGCGGAGGCGAATGAGGTCGTTGAGGCTGGCAACGCAACAACGTGCGGGGTCGGGCCAGGCCAGCCGTGGTGGGATTCTGGGGGAGGGGGTCGCGTTGGGGAGCCGGGGCACGAAGATGGCAGCGGCGGCCAGGGAGTGACGACGACGTCGAGGTGGATGCCTGCGGAGATTATGACGGCGATGCGGCAGCTTCGGAGGCGACGAGGACGATGAAAGGACGCGGCGGGCAATGAAACTAGCTAAGTCCTGAGGAGGGAGAAGGGGTCGGGATATTTACACCAACCGGGACTAAAAGGTCCTTAGTCCTGGGTGGTATTAGCACTCGGGACTAGGGGGATCTTTAGTCCCTGGTCGTAATACCACCTGGGACTTAATGGGGCTCGTGCGAGGAAAATGCTCCCCTTTAGTCTTGGGTGGTATTACCAACTGGGACTAAAAGGTATTCTCCCTTTTCACTTCCCACGCTATACCAACAGTTCGATTAAATAGATTTGGTTTTTTTTCATATGTTCTAAATTGATTTTGTACTTCTATGATCTAAGAAAAATGGTAATATATAAATATTTTGAATATGCAAAAATATATTAAATTATCAAATAATTATTTTTACACTTTATTGATAAAAAACTCTTGTAATAAATAATTTGATCATGAAAAAATGTATCCAATTATTTTAAACCTCATAATAATTTTGAACTTGTTCTGGATGGAAGTCTCGATTTCCTTTCCTTCGCATTTCCCGCCCAACCTCGTAATAAATAATTCGATCGAATAATAATGTGATGACCCAAAAACTCACATAAAGGATGATCATATCTAGTGCATTACATAAATGAGTTTTTCACATCACTAAAATATAATAGAAAGGTTCTAATATATGACCATTGAGCATTACATAAAGGTTGACCATAGAGCATTACAATATAACATTGAAAAACTTCTTGTTCCTTGTTCATGATTGCGGTGTAAGTACGGAGCCTCTTCTTTGGCGAGCATGATGCTTGGGTCAACTTCGACAGCGAATGGAGGCATGCTATCAAACTGATCATAATCATCTGACTGGTCTATTTTGTCCTCGACTCACACGATTTTTCTTTTACCTGGAAGAACTATGTGACGCTTTGGCTCCCATGGTTTTTCTTTATCTTCTGAATTTTTCTTGGGTTTGCTAGACATGTCCTTCACATAGAAAACCTGATGCACATCATTGGTAAGGATGAATGGTTCATCATTGTATCCAGTCTTGGTTAGGTCCACTATTGTCATTCCATATTGATCTTATGTTATGCCACCTCCAGTTAGCTTCACCCATTGGCAACGAAATAGAGGGATGTTCAGCGGTCCGTATTCGAGTACCCAGATCTCCTCTATGAAACAAGAATACGATTCCTTGCTCCTGTTGCTATCTATGACATCTATACGGACACCACTATTTTGGTTGGTGTTTTTTTGATCTTGGGCTCTTGTGTAAAATGTATAACCATTTATCACGTAACCTTGGAATTTCATGATTGTGCTAGAAGGTCCCATAGCTAACCAAGTGAGTTGTTTCTAAATCTCGAAGTTACTCATAAGTTGTTGACGCAACCAAGAGGGAAAAGTATCCATGTGATGACGTATAATCCAAGCATCAAATTTTGTTGGGTATTAGGAAAATAGAATCTGTTTGTGTTCCTCAATATATGGAGCTACCAAGGATGATTGTTGTAGAACCGTGAAGTGTGCTTAATGGAACAAATCACTATCATTGCTCAAACTTGATTTTCTTCCAAGGGTGCCCTTTCCCCTTAGCCTCCCCTCGTGGCATGATACTGGAACCCCAATCGAATTAATTGAGTCAATAAAATCAACACAAAACTCAATGATCTTCTCTATTCTGTATCCCTTGGTGATGCTTCCTTCTGGACGGGCATGATTAAGAACATAGTTTTTTAGGATAGACATGAATCTCTCGAAAGGCCACATATTGTGTAGGAATACTGGATCGAGAATAGTAATCTCTTTGACTAGGTGAACTTGGAGGTGCGTCATAATATTGAAGAAGGATGGTGGAAATACCAACTCAAAGCTGACAAGACATTGTTCCACATCATTCTGTAGATTTAGTAGCTTGGTTTGATCGATTGCCTTATGCGAAATCGCATTGAGAAACGTGCATAGCTTTATGAGAGACAATCATACATTTTCTGGTAGAATACCCCTCGGTGCAATCGAAAGCAATTGGGTCATCAACATGTGGCAGTCATGGGCCTTTAGATTTGTGAACTTTTTTCTTTCATATTTATTATTTCCTTTATATTCGAGGAGTACCCAGACGGAACCTTGATACTATTCATGAATAGTCAAACATGCTATCATTCTCTTCCTTGCTAAGAGTGTAATTGGCAGGACATAAGTAGTGCTGTACTTTATCTCTCTTTTCTGGATGTAGGTCATCTCGTTGCTTCATACATTTCAGGTCGTGTTGTGCTTCCAGTGTATCTTTTGAGTTACCGTAATAATCCAGGAAGCCTAGCATATTCACGCAAAGATTCTTCATCAGGTGCATCACGTCTACTGCGTTGTGGACCTCTAGGATTTTCCAATAAGGTAGCTCCCAAAATATAGACTTTTTTCACATGGATGCACGTCCGATATCGTTGTTTGGAATAGGTTCGCTACCAAGACTCTTTCCAAAAACTACTCTTAGATCCTTTTATCATCTCAAATGCACGCTTTTCATTATGGTGTGCAGATTTTTACGATGGTCTGGCATCTCTTTGAAATGCATTCCTTTCTCTTCTTAACGGGTGGTTAACAGGAAGAAATCAACGATGACCAATATACGCGACCTTCCTACAGTGTTTTAAATACAGGGTGTCGCCAGTATATTTACACCATTTATTTGCATGGAGTTTGGAACTGAACACATGCTAGTAATGCTAGTAAGGGACACTACTAAAAAAACACCATTACCTGACTGATCACACTGTTGATTGGTTTAAAACCGATATCTTAGTAAGCGGCACTCTAAGTTTTCATTCCAAACCGACATTGAAAGTCCATCGGTATGTATATAAACACTATATATATGCACCGCCAACTCTTGCAATAAATTTAATTTACTAATTAATTACACTTAAGATACACTTCTCCATTCTGCACACCATGCACACCTTCACAATTATCACGGACACACAACAACAACAACAACACACGAATTGCTTGCAAGATCCAAACAATTAACCAATAGAGCCTCTGGTTCACACGATCCGCACGCACTGGTGTGCATCTTCTTCCATCTAAGCAGTTAGGGCTCATTCATCTTCTTCCGTCTTGGTGCTGTCATAGGTGTGCAGGACGTTGCCGGCGACGTCGTAGAAGACGAGGTGCGCCTCCGTCTTGCTCAGCTGCATCGACAGGAACCCTTGCCCGTCGTAGATGAACTCGATTTTGTCGGAGGTGGTCTTGAACTTGCCTGCCCACGCCTTGGACCCGCCGCCGCTCGTCATAAATTGCACAGGGCTGCAATGTTTTTGTTTATTTTTCCAACAAAAGAACAGTGCAAATTACTATTTCTTGTCTTGTCTCAAGAACAGATCAATGCAAATAATTTTTTTTCAAGAACAGAACAATGGAAATGGAAATTCAGTGTATAAATGACGACGATATTGGTGTAGAGCTCACCTGCTCCTGCTGCTGATGTGCTGCAGGCAGTGGTCATGGCCGTTCACGTACATGTCAACTCCGCGTGCCTGCTCGTTGCATTGCCATGGCGAAACAAAATCAGTTTCAGAATTCATCTTGCTGGACCAGCAGCCAGTGAACTGCTCATCAGAACGAGAAGCAAAATTAAAAAGAGATGATGATAAAGTCGGGGTAAAATTTAATGCCTCGAGGATTGGTCGGAGCAGCTGCTGGAGCTCTGTGGTGTTCCCATGCTCGCAGCCGCTGCTGATGGGGTGGTGGCCGACGACAATCTTCCAGGGCGCCTCCGATAGCGTCAGCGCATCGTCCAGATCCTGTCAATGACAGAAGTTTTATATACATGAGATCAAGATTCAGAAAGCGTATATCATATAACAGAAGGCAGTGTGCAGTGTATACCTTGAGGAGGGTTTCGATGTAGGTGTCGCGAGGAGAAACATTTCTCCAGTCGTACTTGCTGCTGTTCCAGTACTTGAGGTAGAACGGCGACGTGTCGACGAGGAAGAAGTCCGCGATTTCTTTTTTTTTTTGGTGAACAGCAAAATATGTACACAAATGTTGAAATGTCAAGTACAATGCTCATCTTTTTTGCATAAGCATTATTAAAGGTGGAAACTTTTAGGCATGGCAGTCAATGTTGCATAATCAACAAGTGTACTGCCGGAGTGCCAAAGTTCAGGACCATGCACCGATGCAAGAGTAGCTTTCATTTGCTGACCTGAGTTGACGATGAAGGACTTTGCAATGGAGAGGTACCGGCTGTCCACTTCGCGGATGGCAGGGTCTTGCTGCGCCAGCGCGTTGCCCGTGTAGTCATGGTTTCCAAGGACTGCATGCATAATGTCATAGAAAAGGATCAGTACCCTTAATTGCTTCTCAATTAAAAAGATGTGAGAATTAATCTCTCCCAGCCTCGCAATCATTGGAACTCTGAAGGCAAGGCACCATTGGATCATACTACAAGAATGTGTGTGTCAGTATGTATAGATTGCATTACCAATGTACCAAGGCGTCTGGAGGCTCTCGGCGGTGTAGATGTTGGTGAAGCATTCCTTGAAGAGCGGGTCGCTGGTGTTGGCGATGCCGTCGTCGTAGATGTTGTCGCCAGTGGAGATGACGAAGTCGATGTCCAGCTTCTCCCCCACCAGTCCCATCTACAAGCACATACACACACAGGGAAAATCGAGATAAATCAGAAATGGATTAGCAGTCACTGTCGTTCATTATTAGTTCTTTGTGAAGTGAACACTACTAGAAAAATGACCTCTCATCCTGAGCCTTACTGTCGTTCATTATTAGTTCTTTGTGAAGCAATCACTACTAGAAAAATGACCTCTCATCCCGAGCCTTAGTACCGGTTCCTTTTTAACCCGATACTAATGTTAGCATTAGTATTGGATCCAAATTTGGATTCCCCCGGAGGACCTTTAGTACCGGGTGGGGGTATCACCTGGTACTAGAAGGGACCCTTTAGTACTAAATCCCCGCGCGCAAGGCTTGATTTTTTTACGCGTGATTCATGCCCCTGCCCTGCCGCCCCTCCCTTATCTCCTCCTTTCGTCTGCCATCTTTCTCTCCACTACTATCTTTCTCTCCTCTATCTTCTCCTTCCGCTAGCTCTCCTTCCATTGCTAGATCTCCTTCCACTGCCTCCCCTCCCCTCCCCCCTCCGCGAGCCCCTCATCGGCGTTGAGCGACAGTGGCGACGGCCGGCGGCGGGCGGAGCTGGCGGGGTTGGCGAGCGGAGTGGGAGTGGCGGGCGGAGCAGAGGAGGGGTGGAGGAGGCCAGCGGAGGAGGTGGAGGAGGGGGGGCGGTGGGGGTGGAGGGGGTGGAGGAGGGAGGGCGGGGGGGGTGGGGGGGAGGGTAGAGGCAGGGAGGCAGAGCCGAGAGGGATGGCGGAGGGGGGGGGGGCTTGTGGGGGGGGAAGAGAGATCGGGACATGTGG
>NC_028457.1:28382358-28384755 GCF_000263155.2 Setaria italica
GGTGGAGAGAGGCCCGGACCGGTGGCAGGCGGAGGGAGGCTGGGGCCGGCGGGGTTGGGGGCGGGGCTGGCGGGTGATTTTCTTTTTTTTTTAATTTTTTAACACCCTCTAGTACTAGTTATCTCAACCGGTACTAGAGGACCCCCCTCTAGTATCAGATTGGTAGTACCGGTTGCACAACTGGTAATAAAGGGGGTTCCGGACCGATACTAGAGGCGATTTCTCTAGTAGTGAAATTTACTTGAATTTGCTTTTCATATCGAAATCATTCAATCTAGGTCTAGATCAGCTAGATAATCGTAGTACAGTACTTAACAATTGGATAGGTCATTACTTGTTGGCTAGTAAGCAATCATTTGGGTTTTAATTTGTAACTGTTCCAACAGAAGAGCAGTTCAATCGTACTACCCAACGTAATTATTAAGGATCAAGGAGATAATGACTAACGCCTCCACTTTCGGCTACTGACGAACGGAGAGCCATGACCACCAGCACAGCCCAAATGAACCGTCTAAGTCCGACATTATGTTCCTTGATCATCGTCAGTTACCGTGTCAATTTTACACTACTTCGAATAAGCGAAGGTGCAGTTCGGATTACTGAGCATTCCTCCGTTCTTACCTGCAGTGAAAACGCATGCAAGGCAAATTAAACGGAGTGAAAGTTTTATTACCTGCTCGGCAACCAGGGTCTGGTTGTACTGCCCGCGCCGCCCCCAGTCGCCGACGGCAAGGATGTTGAGCGACCCCTCGGTCTTGGGCGGGTGCTCCACCCGCGTCAGCTCGGCCCCCGCCGGCGCAACCAGCGACGCCCCCGCCGCAGCCACGACGGCGAGCACGATCGCCACAACTACTCGAGCCATCGCAGGGAGCACCTCCGGTCGTCGGCGATCGATTGCTGGAGAAGAGATTAGAGATTGTGTGTGTCAAAGTTTGGCGAGCTCGCAAGCATTTATAGGCTCGTTGCATTGGCGCCAAACCAGCAATGATTTTTGAGCGAGGGATGGATCATGGATGGATGGATGGCCTTTGATCGGTTACCGTGCGGCTGCGTGTAGGCCCGGCCGCGGCGTCGGTCGTGTTAGGGGTGATCAAAGCGTGTGGTGGCCGGGGATCAGGCCTGGTGTACGGCGCGGGGCATTGAACTAGGGCTGGTGCGTGTGGAACATGGAGCTCCATGACAGGGAAGAAGAACGTGGTCTTAATTTTCCGTTGGGGTGACGCTTGGATCTAACCAACGCCGTTCCTGTTTCCATTTTTGGTTAATTATTTGCTGTGATGGACGTTTGGAAGGAAAGGAACGGTGGGGTTTTCGTGAGGATGTATCTTGGGGAATGGTTCTTTCTTTGTTTTTTTGGAGAAGAATGCACCGTATCTCATGTTCATATACTTGTGTTGTGTATTTTCTAGCATTGCAAGTACAGGAAGGACGTCTTTCTCACTATATAGATTTACTGTATTTCCTTATAATTCTTAATCAGTGGAAAACTGTTTTAGTGCTTTTTACAATTTTTCCCTCGAGTTTTTCTAGTACAATTTACTATGGTTATATACTAGCTAGTTCTTTTAGATAATGGAAAATGTTCCGGCTTCAAACTCCTCATAAAGAAGCATCAGTCTGTGATTATTACAAGCACACTTTGAGTTTAAACCACACCGTGTTTAACATAATTAACCAATATGCAAGATGAAAGGCCATCCATGAGATGTGAAAAATAGCATGACTCTAGACTCTAGATGATGGCATGTCTCGACAAGCCGCTCCCTTCGGTCATCAACATGTTGCAACAGAACCAAGAACCAAAGCCAATGCGTCCCACCGAAAAGCACCCGTAAAAATTTTTTTGGTCTGCAATAGTTAAGCATAGTATCATTCCTGGTGATCTACTAGCTAGTTAGTTATCCGAATACTAGAAATGAGAAATTGTTGGCCACATGTAAAGAAACTATTGGGAAATGTTAGTGATCTACAAATGCAAGTTTTGTCCTCACTAGTAGAGAATTGACCTTTAGTCTCGGTTGGTAGGGTGCAAATCTCCCGAAAATTCATCCGGGATAAACCAACCGGGACAAAAGGGGGGGTCTTTTATCCCGGGTCACTCAACCGGGACAAAAGACCCCCTTTTATCCCGGTTGGTAATACCAACCGGGATAAAACGGGTCATCACGGTCGGCGCTGAAAAAAAAAATCCCGAGCTCCTAGGTGGCCCCCCACACGCGCACGTCGCAAGTCACAAGTCACGCGATTTTGCGTGGGATTCGAACCCACAACCTCCAGCCTCGCGCGTAGCTTCCTTGCCATCCCACCTACACACCACATCTGACTATGGAGGGGATGCTATCCTTTTGTATTAACTCGTGGGGACCCTTTTATCCCGGTTGGAAACACCAACCGGGA
>NC_028457.1:28384855-28494114 GCF_000263155.2 Setaria italica
TCCCGGTTGGTGTTTCCAACCGGGATAAAGGCTCTTGACCCTTTTATCTCGGTTGGTGTTACCAACCGGGATAAAAGGGGGGGTCTTTTATCCCGGTTGGTGTTTCAAACCGGGATAAAAGGCCTCTCAGAGTCTTTTTTTCCCATTAGCCTTTGCAACCGGGATAAAAGGTTCCGGTTGGTGAGCCTCCCACCAGTGACTGAGTTTTAGTCCCGGTTGGTGAACCTTTTATCCCGGGCCAACTTTAAACCGGGACAAAAGGGGGCGGATGGAAAGTCGTTTCTCTACAAGTGAGTGCCTCCTAGAATTTTAATAGGTTTTTCACTTCATCCTAGCCTATATATCTTGGCTTAGGATAGAGGAAGATTAGGTACCTGGAGTCACGCACTGAGTTTCTCATTGAGTAGTGTACACGAGTTTTTTTTGCGTGAGTGGTTAGGCAAACAAAGTACATCATCAGTCTAGCGTTATGTAGCTGTACAACCCGGGTTGATTTCTGTACGTGTTGGATAATCCCGTGCTGTTGCCGGACAAGTACGTAGCAGTAGCGTGGCTTGCGGCACTTGGAACGAGTGCACGTATGCGACGCATGCACGTATGTGCATTTCAGCTGTTAATGGTTTTGTGGTGGAATGAATGTCTGTACGGTTGTTAGTTGTGTGATTGTGGAGGCAAAGCTCCTTCTAGGTACACATGGATTGTTTTTATTGGTAAAATTGCATAAACCCCACACATAAGTCACCTCTAGTTTGACATTCACCCATGAACTCATTCGTTGCACAAGCCCACCCCCCCAGGAGGCCTGGTTGCAAATACCATCCCGTAGCCCACCACGTGGCCTCACCACCTCGGCCCCTCCATCCAAATAAGCGGATGAATGAAGAGAATACCCACTGGAAATGAAAAGATCCGATAAATACACGATAGCTAATCATCCGGCAATGATTATGGAAACTGAACTCTCTCATACATGAACTAAACCATGGAGATAGATTATATGAAGAAAAATGCATGTGCGATGCACGATGACTATTTTGCCATCATGACCACAAACTAGCTGATTGTTAACTAGACTAGTACCGAATTGCATTGACTGCTGGGTTCCCCTTCCTTTATTCGCTTCTTCTTCACAATGATGGTGCGTTGCACGGTGATCATTGCCGCACTTATGTCATCGATCAGACGACGACATGGATGATCAGATGACAGCATGGATGATCAGATCGATCCTTGCCAGTAATACTCGACGCCGCTGCTGCCACCTGATGCCCCGCCTCCGTTGTTGTTGTTGTTGTTGTCGTCCATGTCCGCACTGCCATCACCACCAACAACCTGCTGCTCCTGTGCTGCCAATGAAGGCCACTGCTGGAACCCACCACCAGCAGCAGGCATAGGGAGCTCTAGTGCCTGATCCACACCCTGCAGGAGCCCCACCAGCTGTGGGTCAGGTGAGCCACCCACCATCCCATGCCCATGCTGCATTGTACCAAGCAACGGCGGTGCTGCCATCCGGTTGTTCCCGCTGTCAAGAAACCCTCCGGTCAGTATGTCCAGGAGCGATGGCGTCGTGCCAGGGTTGAACAATGGAGACAAGGGCGGGAAGGGCAGGGAGTGGTGGTCACTGCTGGGGAGCTCAAAGCCGCCGCCTGTCGACATAAACGTAGGGAGCACGTTGGGGAAGTCGGCGGGCATAGGTGCCGTAGCAGTAGGCATCATCGACAGTTGTTGCGTGAGGTTCATCTTCTTGGAGTCGTTGGAGCTGGAGGATGGTGCTGGTAGTGTCGAGGAGGAGGAGGAGCCCCCGGCACGGTTCAGCTTGTTCTTCCGGGAGCGGCCGCCAACAGGGACGTTGCGGAGGGTGCCGCCCTGCGTCCAGTTGCGGCGGCAGGCCTTGCAGAAGTAGCGTGGCTGCGTCATGCTGTTGTTGTTGTAGTAGCAGAACTTGGTGTTGGTGGAGTTACAGCGCGGGCAGTTGAGCCCCTGTTCCTGCTGTGGCCGCGGCTTGCGCTCCCCGCTTCCGGTCGCCGCCACCTGCTGCTGCCATGCCTGGTTGGCCTTGATGTTCCTAGCTGCAGCTGCTTCCTCCCTTGGTGGTGATGCCACCATCGCGGCCTCCTGCACCAAATTAGAGTAGTATACGATGCACAAATTAGATTCTATACATGTAGCACGCAGCAAAAAGGAACATATATATAATCATGTGGTATAAGCAAAAAGATAGGAGGAAATGCAAGGTAATGGATCGATTCTAAAGGAGCGGTGAGCCGCATGCAAACTAGCTTATATCCCGGTCCATGGATGGAAATTCAACAAATGTAGTACGAACTCATTTCAGCATGCATATAACCCAACATGAGCATTTTCATTTTGGACCATTAATTCATTTGATCCAACGGCCCATTGCCCATATAAATGATGACCCTCTCAGGATCCGACCATTGCCTATTTAGGCAAATCCTAAACTTTGGACTCTCAGTTCATGTGATCCTATGACCCATATCTGCATCCCACTTATTTTCTTGATTGATATGATTCTCCAATAGGATCCAGCTACCGCCTACGTGGGTAAGCTCTGAATTTTAAGGCCATCAACTCATATGGTCAAACAGCCCATTTAATTCCATACCCTAGTTCAATCCAAACTTTCTCCCAATCAACCCACCCGTAGGGTCCAACCATAGCCTACTTGGGCCTGTCCTAAATTTTTGACCATCATGCAATCCAACAGCCTAATTTTTAGCCTCACTGCTTTCCTCAATCTAGTTATTGGGCTTTTTGCTAAATTTGGGCCGTCAATTCATGTGATCCAGCGGCCCATTTTACACCTATTTTATATAATTTTTATCCCCATCCATCCCCACCCTCCCGTTCCAGTGCGGCCACCCACAACCTATTGACGTTCGACACCAACAAGCCACCCCAAAGCCTCTATCCTCCATTAGCATTACCTGATTCCTTGACTATCATGACCTTCTCCATTGTGCCTTAGCCCCAAAATTATTAGCTCTGGCGATGGCTCCCCATCACCAGATTTGTTGTTACACATACTCAATTGGTTGTATCAGTATGGTGACTTGATGCCCTCTGTCTCCATTCCTATTCATCCTTAGCATTAGTGTAACTTTCCCTTTTCACTTGCTACACTCCAGTGAGCAAGATCCCTGCCCTGATTTTCATCACCTCGTTGGCATGTCACCAGAATCGGAGAAAAAGGTGTGTACATATATAGAGCGTGAAGGTTATATCACCTTAAAGATGGACTGCCATCTCCTACAAATAAATTCCGGATAAAATTATCTTTCCCCATGTATCCTTTAACTTCCAGCTAGCTTTTGAGGCATATAAATAAAGTAGTACTTGTCAACAATGCTAATCGATCTGACAGCTGGAATAGAGAAAAAAATAGGAGGAAAATCTCAATTCCCTCGGCCTTTATATATGCAATTAGCTAAGAAAATCAGATATAACGTCCATGCATTTTTCAATTGATTTGGTTGTTGATCTTTTCCATGGAGGAAAATACGCATGGATACACATTATCGATCGAGTCTTTGTGCTGATGTACACCTCAACTCCTAGCAGCTAGCTACCGCGCTACTCTTAATCGTGGAGGTAAAAACAAATCATGCCCGCACATTATCGACCGAGCTAGTTCACCACAACACCCAAAAGAAGAAGCATTTATAAATACACATAGATCGATCTGTATATGGAAAGACAGATGGAGGGAGTATATAGGGAAAGTGAGAGATTGAGGAGGAAGGAGCCAGATCGTGGATGGAGTAGTAGTTACTTGCTTGTTCTGCACAACAGATTGTGCAGTAGTATTGCTGGTGGTGCTGGAGGTCATGTCCATCGATCCTTCCTTCCTTCCACAAAACTGTATAAACAAAATTAATAAAGGACCAAATAATTGAACCCAGGATCGATTAATCCAAGTAATCAAACCCGTTGTGGATCACCTTACTAGCAAGGAGTTGAGGATGGAGGATGAACTTGCAGCCTCTGATCTGATCCCTCTCGTCGCTGGGGAGGAAGGAGGGAGAGTGAGAGAGATACAGCCTGTTAGAGATACCTTCAGTTATATATAGAGAGAGGGATGGGCGCATGGTGTGAGGACCTGGACATACTGTGGGCTGCTGGAGATGGAGCCACCGGTGAGGTGGAAACGGTAGGCTGATTTTCCGTGAAAGCAACCACACGGCCTGGCAGCTAGATGATGACCCATGCACGACATGATGGTCCCTCCCTCAAGGGAGAGCCATGCATGGTTGCAGCCCGCCCATCGAGAAGCTTTCCAGGTCTCCTCTTCTGTTTGCATATGCAACAGAAACGATGCAGACACTAACAAAACACAGTGCACTACTGTCTCCATGCATCTTCTTCTTCCACTGCAAGCTACCCAACCCTCCCTCCTCGTCCTTGTTAAATTATTACTTGGATTAGTATCTAATTTTAAAAAGCTACATGATATGTGAGTATTTTTTAAGCCTTCCAAGTTCAATTTGTTATACCCTGGAGGGAGGTGGATTCTGTTGGGGATCACCAAAAAGTTGTTACCCTTGAACGTCGCTCGTGGGCATCAAGCCGTAACCTTGCAAGTTCTATACCAAGTGCGAGGGCAATAAAACTCCTCAACCTCGGATCAAACCTTGAACCCTCGCATCTCATCAACTCTTTCAAAGCTTTGAGGGTAAGGAAAAACAATAGGCCCAGCCAATCCTTCATGAGCTAACCCTCGAGTGTTTGGGAGCAATTTTGAGCATCATTCTGTTTCCCTTTGATTTTTACCTAGGAACGAGCACAGAATGGAACTACTCGAGGTTAAGCGCTTTCCTCAAGATGGTGCGAAGTTGATGCTTTGAGGGTGCGCATTCGCCACAAGACGTGGAGCAAGTCTCTAGGTTAACCCATGGGCGGCGTGAGAACCGTGAACACATGAAGAAGTCTAATTTGTACATGTGTGCCTCAATGACCTTTATGTATGGCATATTCCGGGAATGTAGTGGTTGAGTAAGGGTATTTTTGAAATGTAAAGTAGGCCAACAGTCAGTATAAAAGGGGAGCCCTACTCCATTGTAAAGGGAGATCACGTTTCAATTGAAAGAGAGCAAAATTTCCTTTGTAACCCTAAATCTGTTTGGTGTCAAATCCGTTTGAGACCAACAGTGGCATCCACCCGTTCTAAGCCATAAAACAACCCATGATGCCACAACCCAAGAAGAAGAAGACTATTCCACAGGGAGTCGCTAAGGGTGAGAGAGAACCCTGCGGCTCAAGAGAAGAGAGTAGCCACCATTGATCAGGCAAACACCAA
This sequence comes from Setaria italica, assembly GCF_000263155.2. Classification (NCBI taxonomy): domain Eukaryota; kingdom Viridiplantae; phylum Streptophyta; class Magnoliopsida; order Poales; family Poaceae; genus Setaria; species Setaria italica. The sequence continues at coordinate 28,390,173 of NC_028457.1, forward strand.
TGTTAGAGAGAAGTTGGAAAGAGTCGAGGCTAACCTGAGCTAAAGCGGAAGCAGCAAACCAAGAGCAACCCGAAACTAGCACAAGAAATGACCAATTTTGTGCAACTGAAAAAGAGTTGGCCACAATTCTAAGGCAACTCGAGACCTTAAAACAAGCAAAAGAAAAATATGCGCAAGAACTAGAAGCGCAGCATCTCGCATCCCAAAATAGAAAAGCTGAACCAAGCAAAGCAACAACTCACCGCATTACAAGAAGAGCTGGATGAGTTACATTACCTACAGAACACGCCTCAACCACCACCCTTGAGACAGCAACATGCTGTATATCACATAAACAACCCACAAGCTAACCTGAACATTGTTGCGCACAACATGCCAGTGATGATAGGCACCTATGTGGCAATTGACCCAAGCTCCCCACTATCCATAGGCCTGCAAACAGCCTTATGGCATCCAAACTACAAGACAGTCTCTTTGCCAAAGTTCAACGGGAAAACCAACCCTCGTTAGTTCCTCATGAGCTACGAAGCCGCTATAGCCTCGGCAGGAGGAGACAATGTGGTTTTGGCCAAATCACTGATTATAGCATGTGAAGATGCAACACTTAACTAGTACTCTCTACTCCCACCGCGGTCAGTGTACACCTGGGTGGATCTCAAAACAAAGCTAATCCAAAATTTCTATGGTTTCCAGAGAGTAATGACAGATGACGGGGACTTGTTTAACTGTGTTCAGAGAGACAAAGAACTCCTAGCGAGCTATGTCAAAAGATTCGTTCAACTGAAATCCCAAACCGCTGATGTGGATGAGGGTGTAGCAATAGAGTCTTGCATAAAGGGGCTAAACCCAAGGCAAACAGCCTTGCATCTTTCAAGGGAGAAACCCAAAACCATGGATCAGGGTAGCGGTGGAAGTGTTGAGAGCACCCTCAAGCTGCTGGAGTCAGCGACGGAGAGTGTAGTTCTCCCTCTTGAGAGCCTGACACTAAGGGAGGTACTCACGGGCCCTCACGGTGGTCTGGTTGAAGGTGCAGTGGAAGTCCAATGCCTCAGACTCAAGTTGGTGGACGTGGTTATCGAGGTCGACCAGGGAAGACCCAGTAGTAGACAATGTCTCGTCCTCCTCTCGGAGAGGTGCAATCCACACCTCCTCCTATAGGTCCTCGAGGTTAGGCGTGCCCCAGTACCCTCGGGGAAGGAGTTGGAAGTTCATGGACTTGAACTCCCCCGTACCGAGCCAACACCTTTCCCAACAGTCTTCAACTTGCGAAGTCGAGTACAGTCTTGACGGAGAATCCCATCCCATGCAACACCTCTCCAGCGAAGTTGGGATGGGATTGGTGCAGGGTCACCACAACTGTACCATGCACGTAAGGGGCAACTGCAGGATACACCCAAACAACATGGTTGTGGACATGGGTCGACGGAATTCCAAGCTTCATCAGGGCTTTCTCCAGCCACCTTGGGGTCTCCCCGTAGTGCTCGGGCAAGACCTCGATTTCCTCTACCAATGCTTCTTATGACACGAAAGAAAAAGTTGAGTCAGCGTAGGTCAGTAAGAAGTTTTAAAATAAGGAAGAGTTTTTATAATAGAGTTCAAGGAGTACATATATATAGCAACGAAGCATAGGGAAATCCTTATTGCTAACAACCATGTCTAGGGCCACGTGCTACAGTAAAGTATGGGCGTATGACTCTGATACCAACTGAAACAAACCGGATTTTCAAGAGGAGAATACGACTCTCTGTATCCTCGTGATAGTCACTAGATCAGTAGCTATCACATACAGAACTCATTTTAGCATAATATCACATCCATTCTATGATAACAGTACAATTTTAATTATTATATCCTAGAATGTGAGAGTACAATCTGGTACATGCCCCTTGGGCCAAACGACATGAATATAACCAACGCAGTAGTAGCTAGCTTCTAGAAGCATCTCCATCATCACGATCATCTCCACAGGCATTCTTGAGCGTAGCACCTTAACCCTCAATCGTACCTACCATCATGGTTGTTGTCGAAGTTAGTCTCGTAACCTGCAAACTCACGAGCTATCCCCAAGGATTGGGACAGGTTCACGTCACCATCCGTATGCAAGCTTTAAGTGGCCTATTACTAGGTGTCAAAAATATAGTCAAGGAGTAGGCTCAGCTTTCCTATGCAGCGGCAAGCATAAAGAATAAAACTCCATATCCATCATCCCAATCTCTCAATACATCGGGTACACCTACCTTGATAGGGTCCCTTTCACCAACATCCTAACTCCATACTAGAGTCGAGGCGAAGACTCCCTGCCTTCACCTCTCAACAACTACAACTGAATCCTAAAGGGAAAGGGAGCAACTTTCCCTCTTCCCAATTGCAATTGCGGCTTGCAACACTCAAGTAGCTATAAGGGGGAGGTAGAGATTTTCCAAAAATAATGGAGAGTCATCGTGACACGGGGTTGTCCATGATCGATGATGCGGCTATACGTATAGTTTTAACTCTGCAGAGTGTGTACACCTGGATCCATCTCGGAGTGAGACCACCGGGGATCAGCCAACTGAACGTCACCCTACCAGGTGAAGAACCTAGGAGTTACGTGTAATACCTGCCATTTTAGTCATCAAAGTGACTTGAAGAATTGGAAGCAATTTGAGAAGAAAAGAAAAAGAAAGTCGCCAAAAGTCAAATTCGGGTCAAATTTGACCGAAATTTGAATTTTGAATTTGAAATTCAGAAAAATTCGGCAAAAATATGGAATAAAGGTGTAAGGGTAATTAGAACTTGAGGATCAAGAATTTGGAACAGAACTGATCCTAAATATCTCAAAAGAATCAAAGAAAGAAGGTAAAAACCGAAATGCACTATTCACCATCTGACAATAGGAAAAATTCAGAAAAACAGCAGCAGAGTCCATTTTGGAAATTAAATTCTGATGAATTTTTCGAGTAAGTGGATCAGGACAACTATACCATGTTGAAGTATGGACTTTGGACTCCTAGAATTGGGTGTTGTTGATCAGGAATAGCAGAGGAAACCATTTCAAATGGAGGCTTAAAGTTGGCACTGTGTCACGGTAGGCAGCTTTGCTGAAAATGGCTAAGTCTGAAACCGACGGTATATGGCCGACTTTGGAATAAATTTCAGAGGAATGTAGATTAAAATGTGTACATGTTCATGGGCAAAATGGAACCCTGGGATGTTGTAGAACACGAATGGAGAGAAGTTGGACTGGAAGAAAAGGATTTGGATCACTAAATTGATTCACAAAGTGAGGTAGATGGCGCTGTCAGGAGACTGACGAAACAGAATGGGAAGGCTAAAGGATTCAGTTATGTGCCGAAGAAAAATTCGAATTTGAAGGCTTTTGGATGTTTATCTCGGGCAAAGGTTTACATATGAACTGAAAAGCTCAAGATTATCTACAACTTTGGTTAAGACACATGTGCACCGTCGGATTGAAAATCAACCGCAAATTGGCTCTGAAGTTCGGGCGTCAGAAGAAAAGGAGGGAAACGGTAACAGAGCCGAGCTCGACGTGTCGCCGCCGCCGCTCTCGGTCGCTCGCCAGCACAGCGACTACGCCACCTCGTCACCACGCAAGCCTATGAGTAGGCCATGGTGTCACCCATGCGTGCGGTAAACCGTTTGTCTATTTACCGCTCCCGCGCCGCCGCTTCTACCGCTGTCCTTTTTACCGCCGCCGTCTTCTCTGTCCAAGCCGCCGCTGCCGAGCAAAATACTCCCGCCACACCGCAGCTCCCGTCGATTCCCTCCGTCCACACCTCCACCCACACCCCACCAGCAACCCTAGCAGCTTGTTGCCCAGCTTCTTCGTCGGCATGCCTTAAACTGCCGCCGTTTCTGTCCGCCGTCGCCGCACCTCCCGCTCACGGTGAGCACCCCCTTGCGCTTGTTCCCTTCCTTCTTGGATAGTCTTAGACAGGTCCTTAGGATACTAGGATGGTGTAGTAGTAGTCGTTAAGGTAGTTTGCGCCGTCGTCGTGCGTAGCCGCGACCAGCCGTAGGTGCCGCCGCCCGCCGTCGTGGAGGGAGTGGCTCCGGCCATCTCCCGAGGAGCTGTTGCCGCGCACGGGTGTGTGAAGGCACGGAGGTGCTGTCCTGACCTAGTTCTGCCGCCGGTAGGGCGCCGGCCGGCAAGCAGCGCCGCCCCCTGTCTCGCGCGCGGGATTTGGCGGGAGGAAGAAGAAGGCACTGGAGCCTTGGGCCCGCGCGTCAGTGGGAAGGGAGAGGAGGAGAAGAAGGCCGGGCGCGGACGTCTGTTGGGCCGCGGCCTTGAAAGCCCAGGAGCGCGCGCGGTCAACCGTGGAGGGAAAAAGGGGCCGGAGGCCCAGTAGAAGATAGGCCGCGCCCGCGGGAATAAGGAAAAAGAAAAGAGGGCCGCTGGGCCGTCGCAAGCGAAAAGAGAAGAAGGGGAAGAGGAATCGGCCCGATAGGGCCCGTCCGGGGGAGAAGGAGGGCGACGGGTAGAAGGAATAGGAGGAGGGGTGGGTCCGCGTCGTGGGCCCAGTGCAAGTGAGAGGGGGTAGAGTCGAGCCGCGTGAGAAAAGTCGCCGGGGGAGTTTTTCGGGAAAATTTAGATTTCCTTTATAGAATAATTAGTTTAAATCCAAATTTCACCATTTAAATCACAGAAATTTCTAGGAGTGTCCAAAATTAGTGAAACCAATTTTGTTAGGCTTCTTTTATTTTCCTTTATGCATTAAAATTTTTACACCCTACAAAAATAATAAAAATTTGGGTATTTATTTAATGCCTTTCTTTTAAGGTAATTAAATAAATACTTAATCTTTATAAAATGCATAAAATATGAACTAACATTTTCATAATTACAAATTATTCTCAACTCATAGGAAATTAGGTTTTTAAGTTAGAAAATAATTATAACCTTTTCCAAAAATAAAAGAAAGGCCTTAAGTAGGGTTAGGTAAGAAAATAAAATTGTGGGCTAATCTTTTGGGGTTTTTGGTGTGTTGGCTTGCAACTTATCATGATAAATTGTATAGTCCTTGTTGGCTTGCAAATTTATCATGAAGGAAAGTTGTATAGTCTTTTATTCAAAAATTTGCATTCCTAACCCCTGCATGTGTTGTGCTATAGACCCCGAAGCACCAGAAGGAGATTACTTGGAATTTTCAGAAGGATCTTCGGAGTTTGAAGAAGTCTTCGAATTGGTCCCCTGCAAGGCCAACCCGTCGGACAATACTAACTTTTTAAGCGAACAAGGCAAGCCCCGGTGCATTACACCTATTATTTTGAAGTCAATATTTCATGTGTCCTTTATTCAGCTATTTGCTATATGTATGCACTAAGTCTAGGAGTTGCTTGAAACCTATTCTTGTGCATGATCATACCTTGTTTTAAGGACATCTTTGCCACTTGTTCAAACCTTAGTAGATAACCCAAGTCTAAAATTGCTTAGTTGCTTAAATGCTTGGTTTACCAACCTTAAGGAAAACTTTTGAGTCATACATGTTATTTATGGGAAGATGACTTGGAAATTGAGAAGCGGACAGAAGCTAGAGATGTAGTTCTGTCTGCTAGATTAAGTTGGTTAAGGCCCGATTCATTGTCTTAACCTTTGATCAAGTGATAAGCATCTTATCACTTACTGGGTATGGGACCAGTAAAGCCCAGTAGGTTAGTAAACTCTCTAATCGGGAATACTTCGTACCCGCGCTTGACGTGCTGGAGATTGGCAGGGGTGTAGCCTGAAACTCACATGGTGATCGGGCCAGACGTGGGGTCCCATGTGGGGGTGCGTCCCTGGGTCCGGGTAGTTTTATTCCCAATCATTGATTTTGCTAATCGAAAGGTCGTTATGTACGACCTGGACAGTCGTATAAAACTGGTGATCAGGGTACTCTCCTGCAGGATGTAACATGATCCGGATTGCCGCAATTCTCAGTTATGAATGCACTTGATCACTGTTGAGCATCGTAGTATAAATTCATGAATGACATACCTTTCAGATAATGAGTGATGTATGGCTTAAATACCTTATTGTTGTATTTACTCTTTTCTCATCATCTAGAATGGTTAGGTAATAACTTAACCCAAATAAAAGATAAAACTAAGGCATCACTTGTAGTAAGCAATTCGGCAAAAAAAATTGTATTAGCCAAGTACACCAAAAAGCTAGCATATACTTCCAAAGAAAGCTATTATATTGGTTAGTCGGGTAAGACTTGCTGAGTACCCCGTACTCAGGGTTATCCCTTGTGGCTATCTTTCAGAAGCACCGCAGGAGTGTACCGAGGAGGAAGCCCCGAAGCCCTAGGGTATTGTTATGAGTCTCACAATACCCTTAAGAAGAAGTTTTTAAATGCTCATCTCCTCCTGAACCGTTTATGTTTTAAGTCTTAGAACTTCGTCTAACACTGCACTGTCAAGTTTGCTTCAATCTATGTTCTGTAATAACTCGTACCTATTATATGTATGTAAAAATGTAATATTTGTTGATGCTATCCCATCGCAGATACTATCCTGATGTATGGCTATGAAACACAACGTGGATCTTTCGAGGAGTCCTAGGGACACTCAACGGACGACCGGACTTATACTGTTTTAAGTGCGTTTCGGATAATTGCTGCGTCAGCAGCAATTATGCGCATTTAAACCAGTTTAAGTTGGACGATTCCGCCACATTACGATACCATACTGCATCCGGGCTCGTATGCGATCCCCCACAGAGGACCACCCCGGAACTCTGAAGCACTCCCATCGGGGCCAATTGGGGGCAAAAGTAAATTAGGGGGCACAAGGTCAGCACCACTCCCCCCTACACTGATACTCTATCATACGGTAGGTATGGTACCACACTTGCCAGTCTCGACCCGGGCCTAGACCTATAGTTCGGTGAGTAGTGTGCACGTTTAACATATTCCCATGAAGCATGGCAATCCACTCGGCTTTAGACCGGGGTGAGCTTCTAACTCCCAAAAGCGTCTCCACGACGTGATCCGCAACTGCACCCATAATAGGTATCGCCACCAACTCTCCTCAACTGTGTACTCACAACAAGTACCAAAAAGGGAACGCCCGAGAGCGGACCCCAAGCCCCCAATGCAAAGATTGGGTTGTGTAAAGCTCACCCCCGTCAAGTATTCCAAAAACACCTTCTCCTACCAGCTTTAACCCCACACACGCCAAGAATCCTAATCACAATATCCCATACTCATGCAAGCATCGCACATCGCATCTATAAGTAGTATAGTAGTAGGTCAAACAAGGATATAAAGCATAAAGAAGGCTATGCATGGTTCATCATCATCATGCGAGGAATAAAGTGCTAGCATACTACTTAGCAATGCATAATGGGAATTCAAATCGAATGGGCATGAACCTAAGTAGTCTTCCTCCTCATAGTAGTCCTCGAACGGCTCTGGCTCCGGGTTTAGCCCCAAATCTCCGGCAGCTCCAATTTACGCAATTACCATAATTACTAGGATCTAATTGCAAAGTAAACCACAAAGAGATCCATAGACGAACCAAACAAGAATAAAGCCTAGTCTAATGCGTGCTGCATGATTTTAGAAAATTATGAAACTAGTTTCATTATTTTTGGAATTAGAATGAATTAGTTATGAAATTTTGAAGTTGAAAACATTTTTTAGAATTTGATATAATAGGTGAAAATAGGAAATAAAGGAGTTAGCAGTTAACTGGCTGTAGGTCAGATGCAGTCTGAATGTAAGCTGCCACAAAGGGTTTACAGGTAGCTTTGGCGGTCTAAAGGCTGGTGGTTAAGCTGATGTGGATAGTTTATGGTTTCTAGGGATAAAACCCTGATGTTCCGACTTTGGAGAACCCGAGGTTCCGATTTGAAACAGGAAGTTCTGGCTTAGGATAAACGGATGTTCTGATTTTAGCTCTCTTGGGGAGGTCTCTCGGGAAAGACTCTGGACGGTCCTGGGAAGATGTGGTTCACAACTCGTGGGTTTGGAGTTCGTTTGGTTAGGTCTTTCTATTGTTCCTCGAGCTCTTGCAGGTTGACTGATCAAAATCGGAAGTTCTGGTTTGGAAAACTGAAAGCTTCGGTTTTCCACGGGGTTCGGCTGTGGTGAGGTTTGCACGCGCGCGAGCGCGCGGCCAAGGCCACACCTACGACACGGCCATGTCGTGTGCGCGGGCACCTGGGCTTTCCAGTGCGCACGGCTGCAGGTGTGGCGGAACCGCCCAACTTAAGCAAGTTTAAGTGCGCCTAATCGCTGTCGGAACAGCAATTATCCGAAACGCACCTAAAACAGCATAAGTCCGGTAGTCCGTCGAGTGTCCCTAGGACTCCTCGAAGGATCCACGACGTGTCTCATAGCCATACATCAGGATAATATTTGCGATGGGATAATATCAACAAACATTACATTTTTACATACATATAAAAGGTGCGAGTTATTACAGAACATAGATTGAAACAAGCTTAACAGTGTAGTGTTAGACAGAGTTCTAAGATTTAAATATAAACAGTTCAGGAGAAGATGCGCAGGTAAAACTTTTTCTCTAGGGTATTGTGAGACTCAGGTCAATACCCTAGGGCTTCGGGGTCTCCTCCTCTGTAGACTCCTGTGGAGCTTCTGAAAGATAGCCACAAGGGGAAAACCCTGAGTACGGGGTACTCAGCAAGTCTTACCCGACTAACCAATATAATAGTTCTCTTGGGATGTATATGATAGCTTTTTGGTGTACTTGGCTGACGCAACTTTTGCCAAAAAGCTTACTACAAGTGATGCCTTAGTTTTATCTTTTAATTGGGTTAAGTCATTTACCTAACCATTCTAAATGATGAGCAGAAAGTAAAAACAACCATAGATGTTAAGTCATACATCAAACCTCAACCAAAGATATATATATATTGCATGAATTGATACTACGATGCTCAACAGTGATCAAGTGCATTCATAACCGAGAATTGCGGTGATCCGGACCCATTTACATCCTGCAGGAGAGTACCCTGATCACCAGCTTTATACGACTGTCCAGGTCGTATCTAACAACCTCTCGATTAGCAAAATCAATGATTAGGAATACGACTACCCGGACCCAGGGATGCACCCCCACATGGGACCCCACGTCTGGCCCGATCACCATGTGAGTTTCAGGCTACACCCCTGCCAATCTCCAGCACGTCAAGCGCGGGTACGAAGTATTCCTGATCATAGAGTTTACAAACCTACTGGGCTTTACTGGTCCCATACCCAGTAAGTGATCAGATGCTTATCACTTGATCAAAGGTTAAGACAACGAATCGGGCCTTAACCAAATTAATCTAGCAGACAGAACTGCATCTTTAGTTTCTGTCCGCTTTCAACTTTCCAAGTTATCTTCCATAAGCAACATGTATGACTCAAAAGTTTTCCTTAAGGTTGGTAAACCAAGCATTTAAGCAACTAAGCATTTCTAGACTTGGGTTATCTTCTAAGGTTTGAACAAGTGGCAAAGATGTCCTTAAAACAAGGTATGATCATACACAAGAAATAGGTTTCAAGCAACTCCTAGACTTAGTGCATACATAAAGCAAATAACCAATAATTAGACACATGAAATAACGACTCCAAAATAAATAGGTATAAATGCACCGGGGCTTGCCTTGTTCGCTTAAAAAGTTAGTATTCTCTGACGGGTTGGCTTCACAAGGGACTAACTCAAAGACTTCTTCGAACTCCGAAGGTCCTTCTAAAAATTCCAAATACTCTCCTTCTGGTGCTTCGGGATCTATAGCATAATACATGCAGGGTTAGAAATGCAAAATTTTGAATAAAAGACTATACAACTCTCCTTCATGAGAAAGTTGCAAGCCAACAAGGACTATACAACCTATCATGATAAAGTTGCAAGCCAACACACAAAAACCCAAAAGATTAACCCATAATTTTATTTTTCTTACTTAACCCCCTTAAGGCTTTTTCTTTTATTTTTAGAAAAAGTTATAATTATTTTCTAACTTGGAAACCTAATTTCCTATGAGTTAAGAATAATTTGTGATTAAGAAAATGTTATTCCTATTTTATACATTTTATAAATATTAAGTATTTATTTAATTACCTTAAAAAGAAGGCATTAAATAAATACCCAAATTTTTATTATTTTTCTAGGGTGTAAAAATTTTAATACATAAAGGAAAATAAAACAAGCCTAACAAAATTGGTTTCACTAATTTTGGACACTTCTAGAAATTTCTGTGATTTAAAATGGTGTAAAACGGATTTAAACTAATTACTTTCCTAAAGGAAATCTAATTTTCCCGAAAAGCACCCGGATAAACTTTTCTTACTCAGCCTAACTCTACCCTCTCTCACGCGCACTGGGCCCCACGGCGCGGACCCACCGAAACACTGTTCCAATGACCCGCCGGCCCTATTCTTTCCTTAACGGGCCTCGTGGGCCGATTCTCTCTTTCCTTTTCTTTTCTCTGGTCCAACATCGGCCCAGCGGCCCATCTTTTCTTTTCTTCTTTTCCCGCGGGACCGGCCTACTGGATCTCTGGGCTTTCGGCCTTTTTCTCTTCCGGTCGACCGCGCTCGCGTCACTGGGCCTCCAGGCTGCGGCCCAGCAAACGGCCGCGCGCCCGGCCTCCTTCTCCCCCTCTCCCTTCTCACTACCGTGCGGGCCCGAGTGCCCAGACGCTTCTTCCTCCTCCCGCCAAAACACGCACGCGTAACAGGGGGCGGCGCGACTCGCTGGCCGGCGCCCCACCGGCGGCGAAGCTGGGTCAGGACAGCACCTCTACACCTTCATACACCCGTGCGCGGCAACAGCTCCTCGGGAGACGGCCGGAGCCATTCCCTCCACGGCGGCGGGCGGCGACACCTTCGGCCGGTCGTGACTACTCACGACGACGCACAACTTACTCAAAAAACTACCCTTACACCATCCTAGGACCCTAAGGACTTGCCTACGACTACTTAAGAAGGAAGGGGAACAGCGCAAGGTAGGGCTCACCGTGAACGGACGGCGCGGCGACGGCGGACAGAAACAACGGCGAGCACGGTTACTCCGGCATGGATGTTGGACAACAACTTGGCTGGGGTGTAGCTGGGGTGTCTGTGGAGGAATGGGCGAGAGGAATCGACGGGAGGTGAGGCGTGGCGGTGGAATTTTGCTCGGCGGCGGTGCTTGACAGAGGAGGCGCTGGCGGCGGTAAAAAGAGCGGCGGTGAAAACAGCGGCGCGGGAGCGGTAGTTATTCAAGCGTTCACCGCGCGCATGGGTGACACCGTGGCCTACCCATAGGCTTATGTGGTGAGGAGGTGGCCTAGCTAGACGCGCTGGCGAGCGACCGACGACGGCGGCGACGACACGTCCTGCTGCTCTGTCACCGCTCCTCTTTTCTTCTTCTAACGCCCGTGACTTCAGAGCGAAATTACGGCCGATCTTCAATCCAATGGTCCCCAAGCGCCTTAATAGAAGTTGGAGATAAACTCAAACCCTTCACCTTTTATTTTGGCTCTGACCTGAGATAATCATCAAATACAGCTGAATTTTGATTTGTTTCTCGGGTTCCTCTGAAGTTTACTGAAACTGATATTCAGTTCATCAGTCAATCAAGGTGCTCATTTGCCCGACTTAGTGATCCATTTCGGTGGTCCAAATTCCCTTCCCGTAGCTCAACTTCTTCCCGATGATGTTCTACAACCTCCAAAGTTTCCATTTTGCCCAAGAACACCTACCCTTCTTGATCCCCATCTCTCTGATTTAAATCCAAAGTTGATCAGATGCTGCTGTTTTCAGACTTAGGCGTTTTCAGTGATAGTTAAACTGTGACAATGTGCTGACTTTGAGCTATATTTCGAAATTGTTCCCTTCCATGTTCCTGGCCAACAACACCCAAATCTTGTAGTCCAAAGGTCATACTTCAATATAGTATAGTTGTCCTGGTGCACTTATTTGAAAAATTCTTCAGAAATCAATTTCCAAAATGGACTCTGAGGCTGTTTTTCTGAAATTCTATTTTCAGACGAGGAACAGTAACTTCAGTTTTCCTTTTTCTTTCTTTGATTCCTCTGAGCTATTTAGCACCATTTCTGTTCCAAATTTTTGATCCTTAAGTTCTAATCACTCTCATACTCGTATTCCATACTTTTGCCGAATTTTTCTGAATTTCAAATTTAAAATTCAAATTTCGGCCAAATTTGACCCGAATTTGATTTTCGGCCAATTTCTTTTTCTTTTCTTCTCAATTTGCTTTTAATTTTTCAAAGTCACTTAGATGACTAAATTGGCAGCTGTTACAGCAGGGATCGCGGCGGGATGGCTCGAAGGCTCGCGGGTCATCTAGGCAAGCGGGGCCGTGAAGCTCACCTGGTGGGCTTGCTGGAGAGGAGATGGTGGTGCGGTGGCGAGGTGTAGCGGTGGTGAGGCGGCACCGTGCAGGGAGCCCGGCAGTGTTGGCGTAGTCGTACGAGCGCGGGCTCGACGGCATTCCGGCGAGGATAGCAGTCTCCTTCTCCTCCTCCGATGTCCTCTCCTCGCCTCCTGCGCCCCCTCCTTCCCTCTCCTCTTCTCCAAATGGCATCGGGTGAAGGGGAAAACCCCAATTGCGGTGGCGGCTGGGAGTGGCTGGTGCGGAAGCCCAAATAGGCGATGGCTAGGGCTTCTTGGCGGCGATGGATGACAGGGGATGTGGCCGGGCGGCGTGCATGCATCCATATGTGCCATCGCAAAAGTGGTGCAGGCGCGGCCGACATCATGTGCGGAGTGCACGTCGCTGGCGCGCTCGTGCCGCGCGCATGAGCGCCGTGGGGAAGAAAAGGAAACAATGGTGCGGGCGGCTGATGTGTGGGGCCTGGCAGTTAGCAGCTACGGCATGGAGGCGGTTTGGCACTAGGTTGTTAGAAAGCCGGAAGTTCCAAGTTTGGAAAACCGGAAGTTCTGGTTTTTGCATCTACCTTAGTTTGGGTAGTTAGCTAGGTGGGCTGGTGAGGTTAGCTGGGTTGGTTTGGGCCCAGGTTAGGTTTAGTTAGCTTTTCTATTTTGATTTGTATTTGAATTCCAATTCAAATATAAATCCCACTCAAACAAATCGAAATAAATTCCAAATGAACTCCAAATATTCACACTAGCACATATTACACATTAGCAATTCAATTTAATTTATAAATCAATTTTGGGGATTTTGGGAGAGATTCAATAAAGACACTCTTATAGTTTGGAAAATTCACTCGACAAACACAAAATTTTTGAAATTCACAGTTTTGCAAATTCAAATATCTCATAAAACTACGGGATGTTATAGATCCTAAAATGGGTAAGGCTTTTGTTGAGGCCTCAGTCCCATGCACATCCCTAGATGCGACCACCCATGCCGCGCCACAAAAGCCGTTGGACCCATCATCGAATATAGGTGGTGACCGCACGCATTCCCACTGCCACCAGCAACCATGCAATACGTGCGTCCCCACATCAGGCATCCAAAGGGGCCCCTAGCCACCGTAGCAGCAGCACTGCCGCTGGCCATTGGGCAGTAGCACTGCTGCGCTGCCAGCCACCGCGGTAGCAGCCCTGCTAGCCGGGTAGCGAGTCACCGCAACCCTGCCACGCCAGGGATGGCAGTGCCGCACATGAACAGCATCGGCCTTCACAGGCTGCACATCGCTGTTGCCGCACATAGCTGCAGTAACGCATGTATGTCGTGCTGCGGCTGTAGGACCCAAGGCCGTGCGCCGACGCCGTTGTAGGACCCAAGAGGAGGCCCGGTTGTGGAACAGGGTGTCAGCCGCAGATTGAACCACCACGACTGCCCCGCACGAACCCGATAGCTATAAGTCGCTACACTCAGCACTAGCGACAGCACAGCGTTCACTCACGCGGGAACGCTGGGCACCATCCCCCGCGATGAGGACACGCAACCATCATAGATCTGCATCCTAGGGTGGCAGATCCGACTGCCGCGCCTAGGCCACAAATTTGGCTGGAGCACCACCGACATGCCACCACCATGGAAAGGGAAAGGAGGAGTACAGGGTGAGAGAAGGGAGGGGAAACACAAAGGGAAAAAACATGCCCCGCTGCCGCCGTCCTTGCAGCTGCCATGTTTCTGGCGGCCTGCTCGAGCGGTGGCATAGCAGGCGGGGCTGGTTTCCGCCCGTGCCCTTCCCGATAGAGACAATGCAGGCATCTTCTATGAAAGAGTTAAGTAGATTCTGCCTTCATTGTGAAGCATCCATTATTGCCACACCCGACTTTAGAAACAAAACCGAATACTCGTCGTATATATGCCATGGTCAATCACTCATACATGTGACAAAGACAATAGTGAATCATAGCAATGTCAAGTTAACTTCAATTTATAAAATATTTTCCTCCACTAAAATTTAGTCCTTCCACTAATCATTTTCTAGAAAATATCAAACTGTTGTAAAAACTGAAATTTAGGGTGTTACAACACTAGCATTAGTCCCGGTTGGGAAGCCTCATATATCTCGGTTTTCCCAACCAAGACTAATTAATCGGGGCTAAAGGTCCCCATCTTTATTCCCGGATCTTTCATCTGGGCCTAAAGAGCTTCCTTTTGATTACCAACTGGGACTAAACGGTTTTGCATCAAAAAAATATTCTAAAATTCTCGAGAGGCCTCCTACACGTGCAAGTCACAAGTCACACAATTTTTCACGTAAAATATGCACCTGCGCGTTGCGTGGGATTCGAATCCACGACCTCAAGTCTCACGTGTAGCTTCCTTACCATCTTACCTACACAACACATCTAACTAAGTAGGGGATGCAATCCTTTCGCAGTAACTCATGGGGGATCCAGGTCACCCTTTAGTCCCGGTTGCCCTCGGAGGCTTTAGTCCGAGTTTGTAACACCAACTAGGACTAAAGATCACCTTTAGTGCCGGTTGGTGTTACCAACTGGGACTAAAGGTGTCTCCACGGACTACAAAATTTAGACCCGAGATTAAAACCTCTTTAATCCCGGATCAAAAACAACTGAGTTTTGTTGAGAATGGAAGGTCATTTTCCTATTTAGCGATGCACTGTCTATTTCCTTGCTAGACCATGGACTATATTCCCACCACACAAGTGCGTAAAATAGCTCGGTCATGACTTTCCCATCCATGGAACCCAATGTGTAGCCCCCTAGATGTGCATCTATGTGAAGCCGGTTGAACGGGAGACGAGGCAAAGTCGTCGTCCCCCATGAAAAGGGAACTAAGAAGTCAACAAGTCAATGCGTGTGCCTCACCTTCTGGGGCTCACAGCCATATCCTTAATTCGCTTCTTCACCACCACCAGAATTCCAAGCGCCATCACTTGAAAATCACCACTGTAGAATAGTGCACTGGTGCTCTCACCTCAACGCATCGGTTGCCACCACTTGCTGATCCTCTTATGAAAACCATGAGCATCCGCGGCCACGCCATGGCCTTCGCGGTCGCCAGCCTGCTGATGGCCCTCACGCATTACGCGGCTGGCATACCGTTGCTCGCATTCCTCGGCTTCTCCGATCGGGATTTTCTCACCACCCCGACCAACCAGGATGATCTGGAGGTGTTTCTATTGACAGCCAAGAACGTCTCCTCCGACATCACCAGCCGGTTCAGCGCATCCACCTTCACGCTCTTCAATGCCGTCGCCGATTACGTCGCCACCACGGACTCGCAGAGAAAGTTCGGGACAGGAGCCATTCATTTTGACGACGCAACCTACCCCAATACGTACGGCATGACATCATTCAATCCGGGCCTTCGAACTCACGATCTCAAGCCTCGCACGAGGCTTCCTTACCATCTCACCCCTCTTCTCTTCTTTGACTATATCGAATTTACTGAGCATGTTCTATTAAATTTTAGACCATCAATTCATCTGATCTAAGGGCTCATTTCTCCACCCCGCTTTATTCTCTTTCGATCAATCATGACCCTCACGAGCCGACCATAGCCTATATAGGCATATCCTAAATTTGGACCATCGATTCATATGATCCAATAGGTCATTTCTCCACCCCACTTCTTTTCTTAATAAATAATAATCCTCGCATAGGATCTGGCTATTAACTATTTGGGCAAATCCTAAACTTTGGCCCATACACCCCATTTATTTTCTTGATCAAACATGATCCTCCATAGGATCTAGCTATAGCCTACGTGGGCAAGCCCTGAATTTTAAGCCGTGGCCGTTGACTCATTTGGTCAAATAGCCCAATTATTTCTCGACCCTAGTTCAATCCAAACTTTTCTGCTAATCAACCCTCCCGTAGGATCCAACCATAGACTACAGGGGTGTTTGGATACTAGGTGCTAAACTTTAGCAGTGTCACATCGGATGTTCGAATGCTAATTAGAAGGACTAAACAGGAGGTAATTATAAAACTAATCACAGAACCCTGTGCTAATTCGCGAGACGAATCTATTAAGCCTAATTAATCCGTCATTAGCAAATGGTTACTGTAGCACCACATTGTCAAATCATGGACTAATTAGGCTTAATAGATTCGTCTCGCAAATTAGACTCCATCTGTGCAATTAGTTTTATAATTAGCCTATGTTTAATACTCGTAATTAGCATCCAAACATCCGATGTCACAAGTGCTAAGTTTTAGGGGGTGTATCCAAACACCCCATATTTGAACTTGTCCTAAATTTTGGACCATCGATTCATGCGATCCAACAGCCTACTTCTCAACTTCACTACTTTTTCAAGTCTAGTTATTGGGCTTTTCCTAAATTTGGACTGACAATTCATGTGATCCAACAACCCATTTTACACATGTTTAATATAATTTTTCTTCCCATCAATCCCCACCCTCCCGTTCCGCCGCTACCACCCACAGTTATCGACATTCGACACCAATAAGCCACCCCCAAAGCCTCTGTCCTCCATCAGCATTACCTGACTGCTTGACTATTGCGACCTTCTCCATTGTGCCGCTCACCCCTGAATGATTAGATCCTCCTCTCCGATGCATTCCCATGACAATATTTGTTGTTGCACAGACTCAATTGGCTTTGCCAGTATATATGATGACTTGATGCCCTCCATCTCCGTTCCTGTTCATCACTACCATAGTTGCAACTTTCCCTTTTTACTCGCTACACTCCAGTGAGCAAGGCCCCTACCCTAATTCCTCACCTCGTTGGTATGTCACCTGAATCGGAGAAGAAGATATATATACAATGTGTGAATGTTCTATCACCTCAAAGATGGAGTGCCATCTCCTACAAATAAATTCTGGGAAAAATTATCTTTCCCCATTTATCCTATAACTTCCTGCTAGCTTTTCAGGCATACACATATATAGTACTTGTCAACAATGCACGGTGATCAATCGATCTGAAAGCTGGAATAGAGAAAGAATAGGAGGAAAATATCAATTCCCTCAGCCTCTATATATGCAATTAGCTAAGAAAAGTAGATAGATCGATCCACGCATCAATGCATTTTTCAATTGATTTGTTTGTTGATCTGTTCCATGGAGGAGAATACGCATGGATACATTATCAATCGAGTATTTTTGCTGATGTACACTTCAACTCCTAGGGGCTAGCTACCGCACTACTCTTAATCATGGAGGTAAAAACAAATCATGCTCACGCATTATCGACCGAGCTAGTTCACCACAACACCCAAAAGAAGGAGCATTTATAAATACACATGGATCAATCAATCTGTATATGGAAAGATAGATGTAGGGAGTATCTAGGGATAGTGAGAAATGGAGCAGGAAGGAGCCAGAGCATAAATGGAATAGTTACCTGCTTGTTATACAGAGCAGATGGGGCAATCATGTTGCTGGTGGTGCTGGAGATCATGTCCACAGATCCTTCCTTCCTTCCACCAAGCTATATATACAAAATTAATAAAGGACCAAACAATTGAAGCCAGGATCAATCGATCCAAGCAAATCAAACCTGTTGTGGAACACCTTACCAGCAAAGAGTTGAGGATGGAGGACGAACTTGCAGCCTCCAATCTGATCCCTCTCGTCGCTGGGGAGTAAGGAGGGAGAGTGAGAGAGATACAACATGTTAGAGATACCTTCAGTTATATATAGAGAGAGGGACGAGCACATGGTGTGAGGACCTGGACATACTATGGGCTGCTGGAGATGGAGCCACCGGTGAGGTGGAAACGATAGGGTGATTTCCCGTGAAAGCAACCACGCGTCATGTGGGCTAGATGATGGTCCCTCCCACGAGGGAGAGCAATCCATGGTCTGCAGCCCACCCATCGAGAAACTTTCCAGGTCGCCTCTTTTGTTTGCATATGTTGCATATGCAACAGAAACGATGAGGACACTAGTAATGCATCATTGTCTCCATGCATCATCTTCTTCCACCGCAAGCTAGCCAAGCAACCCTTCCTCCTCATCCTTGTTAAATTATTACTTGGATTAGTAGCCATCGACAGATGTATAATCTAATTTTAAAAAAGATGTATGATATGCGAAAATTATTACTTGGATTAGTATGCATCATCTTCTTCAACCTGCACTGTGCCATTTGGTTCAAACTTCCGCCCCCTGCGTGCCAATTTTGCCTCACGCGGTCACGCCCGTTAACTTACACATAAAGACTGTTATGCCCTCGCTTCTTCCTCCTCCCAATCACATATATAGACCAGCGCTCCATTTGGAGGTCCCTGCTGCTTGGGCTGTTGGGACTCGAATTGAATCCACTTAAAGAAAGGAAATCAAATTTTGGCAAAACAAAAGGAATCCATTCGCAGACAAACACGAGTATGGAAACCAATAGTTTGATACATCCAAGTAAAACTTGTAGCGATACAAAGAAATCGATTTGGCAACTTCTGTGATTAAATCAAAGCGGCGATTCTATCCGGCCAACTCTTTTTTTTTTCTGAAAAATATTCGGCCAACCACCGCCGGAAAAGTTGGCATGCTCAGCAGGAGGGGGTTTGTCGGCAGTGATCTGCACTACAGGAGAAATGTTCAGGCGCTGCACCGAGGGGGTGGTTAGACTTCATTAAACCATCTTAAGCCATGATATCTATGCAAGCCTAAGCTGCCGGCCGTCATATGCCAGGGCGCTGGCTTGGCTTGAACAACTTAACGCAAGAAGTCAGAGCACCAATACAGGCTTGTGCTGGAAACTGATCGTTGCTACCAAGGAAAGCCTAAAATGGGCATGTCCACTCCCTCGCCCATATCCTACTGATAGAATCCAAGCATTATCTCCTTTATTAGGCAGAGCCAAAGTCGCGGTAGAAAATAGAGATTCAAGTGCAAATAACTTTGGTAGAGCGTTGTAACCACAATATATTAATATCGATGCAACTATATTCAAAGCAATAGTAAGCATCTTATGGGACCATCATATCATATCCTGGATCCTTGGGTCAGAACACAAACCACACAACATTATATATAGTTTACTCCTCATCATCATAAAAGAAAAGAAGAGAAGCAAAAATTATTTATGCTAGCGGATCACCATAATTGTGTAAGCCTTCGTTACTTTGAATAAACCGAAATCATGATGATGACCACAGTGCAGACGGAGGCCGCTAGGAGCAAACCACATGAGGCGTCGAAGGAGATGAAGAATTTTCTACGAGCAGAGTCAAAGTATTTTCCATCAATACGCTGACTGTCAACCACGAGACCTAGTCCGGCAGCACCTCCCGAGGTGAATAATGTGCAAAATACCTAAACAATGTACATTCATTCAGCATAAAGAGTGGTAAGCATCCTGTAACCGTCTGTCTGTCAATCTTTAATTCGGAAACAAACAATAAGAGATGTTTCCGATGAGTACTTAGAAAATATCATAGTTAGTCCTTGCAACGTCAAGGACTAATTCAGAAACAAATAAGAGATGTGAAAGAATAGTTGTATGATCATATCTTCAGAACCTTTAACAACTCTACTATACTATTGAAGAATATAGCGAGGAAATGCTTACAACGTCAAGGAAACTGAGGAACCTTGCAGCATTGGTGCCTCCAACTCTCTTCCCTTCGATGACAGCAATTATTGCCAAGGATATTAGTATCAGACTGTATGCACAGCCAATGGCAGCCACAGACAAGACATACCTAAAAGCAAGAACAAAAGCATGGTAAGAAATTAAATGAAGAGACCTAATTACCAAGAAAGTTGTATAAGGTTTTTATTGTTTCCCTCTTTCCATCCTTTTCTTTCATTTTCATATTTCATGAAAAAAGTAGATTATATGCAGGTTATCATTTTTTGAACTCTCATAGCCAGCTGCATGCAAACTCTCACCTGTATGTGTATAGACCTTGGAAGGTAAAGTCATATTGTTGGGTAAGTTCTATATCACCGATATAGATATAAATTGGGTAAGGTCCATATATTGTTTTAGCTGTCGTTGCTGTGACGACAAGAGAAGCTGCGAGGAGGCATAGTGTAATTACCCGAAGGAATAGAGTTACCACAGGGAGAGCTCGACCTCGAGCTGAGAACGCCATTTGTGGCTTAGATGCTATGTGCTTGCATTGTGCTGGTTGTTTCCATAAGGATTTATACAGGTCCTCTGCATGCATGCAGGGCCGCTTGGTTGGAAATAACGAGGAGTTAAGTTCAAGAAAAGCAACTACAAGGACGATGGGATTCTTCCTTGCTTAGGTCGTCATGCACAGCTGACAAGGCGATCGAGGTGCCTTCAGTCTTAAGCTGCGTATAATAACAAGGGTATGGGTATTAATTTTGCCAGAGTAATCACTGTTCGACGAGAAGATACTGCTAACATTTGGTTCTATGCTAAAAATGTTATAATCAATGATGGAATAGTAAACAAAGATACTAGTTTATTTGGATGGATGTTCTTGTAGATGTAAGTAAAATCCTAAATTACATATTGATGAAAAATATGGTGCAAGATGTTCATTGCCATCATAAACCAAAGTACATGTTCATAACTGCAGTATATATTGTGCGAAATAGAGACCGGAGATGATGCATGGATCACCAGCCATACTGTAATCTCCTTGATGGTATTGCCCCACATCATCATAGTAAAGGAATGCCATGATGTAGCTTGATAACGTGGTATGAAATTGTTGGTAGCCTGGATATCATCCAAAAGGATTGAAAATTGAAATGATATGTTATGGGTACTGGGGATGTTAATTGGGTCCGCATGGTGAAGGTGGTTGGATATTTGTGGGAAACTGAGGTGGAGGGAAACTCTGGAACCGGTGGTTGTAGCCACTTTGTGGCCCATGAATTCTGGAGTTGAGGTTGAGGAGTTCACCAGGCTTCTGAAAGCTGTCCGATGAAGACGGGTCCATGCTTTGTTTTGTAAAAGGGAGATCAGAGCTAAGCCATTGTTTTATCTTGTTTCTGAAAGAGTATAGGCATAAATTTTCAAGCGAAATAGATCAATATATAGACCAGGAAACAACGTCTAGTTGGCAACGTTATTAAGGTGGTTGGTTGATTCAATGTACACATTTATATGCATGCATCGATACATTTTCTGTACTCGATTCTTTTCCCGTACAAAGATTTGATTATGAGTCACTTTATAAAGAAAAAAATGTATTTTTCATCCCTCAAGTATTACAAAAATATCACATTCATCCCTCATATTTCATTTAGTGCAAATCATGCAAATCAACTGTTTAACTAACTAAACCAGTGCAGTTGTCATCCTTACCTTAGTTTGGCTTAATGTCATCTAATAGCGGTTTGTGCCACGTAATCATCTGATTAATCCCTTCTTAGCGATGTAATATGCTGAGTTGAAGATATAAAGTAAAAAAAAGTAAATCCTCTAAGTTGCCTATCCCATAAAAAAATTATCAGAAAAATTAACAGAACCAATTTTCCCAAACTATTATAGCGATTGATTCAACATTAGACATGGCTAAGCAGTGATTAGTAAGATGATTACATAGTCTAATTTGGTGTTATATGATATTAAATTATTTTTAAATTAAGATAGGATGCTAAATATACTAATTTAATTAGTTAAGAGGTTAATTTACATCAAATGAAATATGAGATATGGATGTCACACTTTTGCGATACTCGTATATTGCTAAGCCCTCGAGCAACAGGCGAAGAGAATTGGTACCGCCGCTGATTGTTTGGGCAGTTGGCCTCCGTGAGTCAACATTTGGCCATGGCCAAGATCAGCCCATGGGCCGTGAGATAACTTCCGGTCATGACAAAATATCATCTTGCGCTAGAAATGTACGATGGTCCATCAATTCCATGGGCCAGGTGCTCGTGGGCTGGAGCTTTGCCTTCCTAAGAACATCACGGATTTCCCTTAAAAAAAAGAACATTACGGATCTTTTATAGATCCAATACCCAGCCAATTTGCACAGTAACCATTTTTTGCTAATTAATGATAATGCTGATGATCTTCAAAGACCGGCACATGTACAACGCTCTGCAAAAGTGTGTTAGTGACCTAGAGCGGTGCCGGACAGTTTCCTTGGAAATAGCTAAGATGGTATGTTGTCATGACATCTGGAAGTAATTTTATTGCTTCACGTGTGAATTTCTGATAAAACTAGTGTGTGTTGCTTATGGGGTGTTTGGGAGCACTCCACTCCACGAAAAATTGCTCCACTCCACCAACTCCGAAAATTTCGCAGCCAAACGCGTCTAGCTCCAGCAACTCCGGCTCCAGGAAAAAGGTGGAGCAGGGGGGTAGATCCACATTTTTTGTGGAGTACCTCAAGGGGTGCTCCAAAAACCCCCTTTACAGACCTCCTTGTGGAGTAGGTGGGTATTTACCCACCATTGCCACTCGTTACACACATACCGGTTCGATTCAAGGAAAAGAAAACACCCCGGCTCGCTGTGCTGCCCCTGCCTGCCTGCCGCCCGCCGCCCCGGCTCGCCGCGCCACCCCTGCGCCCGCCGCTCGCCGCGCCGCCCCGGCTTGCCTCGCGCCACGCCGCCCCTGCACCCGCCGCTCGCCACCCCTGCGCCCGCCCGCCCGCCCGCCGCTTGCTGCGCGCCGCGCCGCCTGCCGCGCCCCGTGCCCGCCCGCGCCCGCCTGCCCTGCGCCCCACGCCGCCTGCCCGCCACTCGCCGCCCGCCGCGCATCGCGCCGCGCCCGCCGCGCCCCGCGCCCTCCGCCCACCGCCCCTGCGCCTCGGGAGAAGAAAGGAGAAGGAGAAGAAAGGAGAAGAAAAGGAGACTGACAAGTGGGACCCATTCACATGGGTATAATAGACCATTCACAACAAGTGCTAATGTTTTTGGAGCTGGAGCACTGCCATTAGCCAAACATGTGCAGCAGCTCCATGTTTTTTTGGAGTTGGTGGAGTGGAGCTAGGAAAGTGTGGAGCTGGTGGAGTGGAGCTGGTTTTTCTGGAGTGGAGTGCTCCCAAACAGGCCCTATATGTGTATGCAGGGGCGGAGCTACAGGGTGGTCCCGGCCTGTGGGCCATGGATCACCATGAAATCCAGCCTAGGATCTATTAGGCTAATCCAAGTGGGGGTTTCATAGGGGTTTCATGCAAATTAAATACAGTGACACATCAGCATATGTGATGACATGGCATGATAGTTATGAAGTGAGAGAGGGAAGGAGTTTCATCAGGATGAAACTGTATATACACTGTTTCCAAGACTATGAAACTTGCATTGGGGGCTATAGAGTTTCATTTCATCTAAATGTATCCAATCGCATGCCTCATAATTAAATGTCATGGTCATCCTATGAAATCGTGAAATGAAACTGTGCACTGGGACTCTCTGTTTCATTCATGAGAATACACCTCATGGGATGATGTAGCATCTTTAGAAACAGTACAATGAAACCTTGCACTGGGACTAGCCTTACCCTCTCTTCCGATCCACGAAACAAAAAATTTTCGCCTCTTGTCCTTCCGCCGTTCTGTGTCGCTTTGCAGTTGTTTTTCCCCTGAGGTAACCGTATGGCCTGATTGGAGCATGGAGCATGAGAAACCACGGCCCCGGCCGCTAATAACGGTGGCGGCCAGCAAGCAGGAGCAGCATTGCATCAACTGGAGTCAGCAATTGGAGCACCTAGCCTGAAATGCTAGCTACGCCACTGTGTCTATGTTATGCGAAAGCCGTGTCTAGGCAGCTGTGTATTTTTTAGAAAAAGGAATTAATTGTCTCTAGCTAGTAGCTATGTATAAACGTCTTTTTTATATGCCATAGAATTATAGTAAATCATAACTACAGCGTTTATTACTTGGAGGTTCATGTGCGCAATCAAGTGTCAACACACAAATTACAGTAACAAACAAAAGGGTAACAGGTTGGCATTATTATTATTATTATTATTATTATTATTATTATTATTATTATTATTATTATTATTATTGATGAACATCAATAAGAGGGGAAAAAAACTTCACTTCTTGTAGGCCGTATTTCAATAGTCTTTTGTAGCGAACATTCTCCAGACTTATTACAATCATGGACTGGTTGACCAAAGAATTGATAGAGAAGAAAAATGAGAAATATTATTCGTCCATTTATGCAGATGCAGAAAACCTTTTTCCAATGTCTATAATCAAAATTCCTTCACGCAGGTGTTTGTCAGGCTAGCTAGGTGAGTGAGTGAACCGAGGCCATTATCATGATCACCATGCATACGGTGGCTCCCAGCATCAAACCACACGAGACGTCCACCAAGTTGAGGAAATTCTTGAAATCAGAACTTTGTTGTTGATGCTGGTACTCAACTGTTAGACCTAGGCCTGCCGCAGCTCCTGTGGCGATCAGCACAGCAAGCACCTGCAGCATGCGGGGACATTCATCATCCGGCCAGCAAGCACTTTTTATTCAGTAACTAATACGAAAAAAAAGTTTGATTTGAAAGATTTTTTTTTTTATTTTGAAGACATAAAGATAGAACAATAATAGGAATTGAATCCCATAAAAAATTCACTGTTTTTCGCTGGAGAAATAAAAAGCTAACTATGAAGTGCTTTGAATGAAGGGAAACCCTTTTGAAACTCTACTGGATGTGGAGATCTAGATGCTCCCCAGTCCTCCTCACACAGTGGCAAGAATGCTTACCACATCAGTGAAAATGAAGAGAGCTAGGCCACGACCGCGCCCAATTTTCCTCCCTTGGGCAACATGGATTGCGGCGAATGGAAGCACCAACAAAGTATATGCACAGCCAATGACAGCAGCCGACAGAAGATACCTAAAAAGGTACCAAATAGGCACAAAATTAAAATTGAGCAAACAATCAACAAAATTCATTCACAAAAGAAAAATATAACTTGATAGATGAGAGGTCTGTTTAAATTCACCGGTACGCGTAGAAGTCACGAAAGGTGATATTTGGTGGGTCTACTACATCGGTAAACGGTGCGTAGATTTTGTTAGTCACTATGATGATAATTGAAGCAACCAAGAGGAGGAGCGTGAGGACCCGCAAGAGCAGGGATGCTGCAGCGAGAGCTCTCTCTGAGAATGCCATTTCTTTGCGCCAGGGATGAGAGCTGATCGTTGTCCATTCCTTTCCAGCTTTATACGAGTGGATACTACCTTTCCTTTGGGGCATAGTTAATTGATGCTGAGCTATCTTGAAGGCATTCTGTACAAAGAGTTCTTGTTCCAATCGCTGTCTTAGTCAGTTAGTCTGAAGTTGTCCTGAAGAGGTCGGAGCTAGCCAAGCTAGCATCTTACCATTCTTTGTTTGTTTTGGTTGGAGCGCATGCAAAGCTGGTACAATCGTGCAGCAGGTCAAGTGTAAACATGACATCTGGCTGTTCGGGGGGTCAGGACCCGGTCGCTAGCAAACCGTCCTTTCTTGTATTATAATGATTACACACATACTCACACCACAGGTGACGTACCTGAAAGTGCACATCCTATATGATAAGCACAATTTCTACAAATACGTCAGTGAACTCAAGGATGTTTAGTTTGAGGAACGGTGTGGCTCATCGCACCTTCTCATTCCTCTTTTTTTTGTTTAGTTTGTGGAATAGAATGTCTTGATCTATTACCACCTCATCGCTCACAAGATAATAATCGAGTTACTCTACTAAAATTCATAGAATGCACACATTATGGACTACCTCTCAAAATACCCCACTAATGCATACTTGTGTTTGTAAATCATAGGAACTAGGATTTTAAACCTTCGCAGGTCGAGCTGTAGCTTTACGCCTCCACGAACACATTAAGGGGGTTACATATTATAGGATTTTAAATCTAAACGTTGAGTTTATTTTTTCTACGTTAACGGTGGTAATGACAAAGGTAATTTAGTGGTCACATTAGGCTATTTTTATTAGTATAGGAGGTGGAGAATTTAGATGCAAATTTAGAGGGTGATTTAATTTATATTATTTTTAATAATGGCATATATGGGTAACTTAGGCACAAATTCAGAGGGATACTTTATACTATTTTTAAAAATGGTATATATGGGTAATTTTGATTAAAATTAGGGATTTCTATAGAATATTTTCATAATGACAAAAATGAATAATTTATATATAAATTTATGACTGGTTCAGTTAATCCTGAATTAGGAGAGGTTGAGGGGGATTAACTCCCCAGCAGACTTGTAGCGGAATTATTCCTCTCAAATCCTCTTCAATCCCCTTGTGGTGGGCATTAACTAAAAAATTCCTTAGGATGTTATTTAGATTATCTTTATAATAGCAAAGGTGGGTAATGTTTTTATAAAACTGAATAGACCCTATTGTATTATTGTAAATGATAATAAGAGTTTATCAATTTTATTGACGGATGTTTCTAATTATTGCGGAATTTATTTGGATTCTTTTTCTAGCGTATCTTGTGAGAATCAATGTGCATGCCTCAAAAGATGTCTCGAAATACTAACAGTAAGATGAATAGAAATGGTACATGCTTGGCGCACACACGATATGCAATAGAAAAGCTCTTTTGTTTTATTCCCATCGAACAGAGATGGATGCACTACACTGCTTGATGTGGGCAGCAGCACTGATATGCAAAACCATGTTTACTGCAGAAGGCCCCGTTGCCATCCTTGAAGCCCTTGTTGACACAAACTTGGCCGCAGTCATGATCTACACAGTGTGCACCACTGTAAGGATAGCACGTCATCTCTGGCTTGTGGCGACGGTCGTCAAGGTCGACTACACTTGCAACACAACACAAACAGATTCAGATTGCTTGATTAGTTAGTAATCTGAACATCTCAAAAAATAATTCAAAGTATAAGGAGTTATATACGCGTACCTTCCCCAGCTTGGCAGCATGAAGAAGTGTGCGACATGATTGCAAGAATCAAGAAAATAGCTGCTGCCAAGTACACAACCCTCTTGGTACTGCATTTGGCGAGTGCCATGAGTGGAGAATCGCTCACTTTAACTTCTGCTAGGATTGGAGGATAGGGTCACTTGTAGCTGCCTCTTCTGTATTTCAGCGTGCGAGTGTTTATATAGATCGAAGCACAACCAAATCTCAAGTAAGAATATTCTCAGAATTTGCCCCTCTCATACTAAAGGTTTTGATATCCCTAGGATAAAGTGTTCGAAAAAAAGATATCCCAAGGCTAAAACAAGATATATCCACCAAAGGTTGAAATAAATTTGCAAGTATCCAATAATTTCACATGTCCTTCTGGTTTCTGTTTTGCCAAGTACGTCTTTATTGCTTATATGTTCGGGTCATAAATAGGGTGAAATTCTTCAACATATGCATATATCACATTGCCTTTTTTATTAAAGGCCTACCATTTTTATAAAAAATAAGGGATCTATTAAATAAAAGAAAGTGTATAGTAGTAATCGTGAACGCAAGGTTAATTCTAATTAATTTGCCACAGATTAAAAGAATGAAAATTAAGATGTTTTTTTATTAAACTTGTCATTGTGAAAATTGTGATATCTCAATTGCACGCGCAAACAAAAAGCTGAAGGATATTATAGACATTGCACAGCAAAAACAACAATACAACACTCGCACAATCCACAGAATGCCAAACAACCCTATCTTTTTACAATTAAGATTTTTGTTCAATCCAACTTTTACAAATCTGCAGTCTGCAAGCTGCTTTTTACAAGCTGAAAACAGTCATGCCGTAAGGCATGGAAATTGTCAGTATCCAATTCACATGTTCATCCGTGTTCTCTATTTTGTTTCATTGTTCTCTATTCATTATTTAGTTATTACTTTTAGTTATATGTAAAGGGGAAATTTATCTCATGCAATTTCTTTTTGTGTTGGGGTGTTTATCTCAAAATGACCTATTTAATTTTATTAGTTTCACACCAGCATCTTTTAATTGATTTTAATGTGCTCCAACTAACCAGGGAAGTAGACGTACTTTGCAGTTGGCAAGTGAAATTTGAGTACTGCAGCTTTTTTTTAATGAAACAGAAGGTACGCGCCCTACTGATTAGTATATATATATATATATATATATATATATATTATGAAAAGGAAAAGTAATAAAAGTTACAAACCCCAGAGGCAAAGAGGAAAAAAAAGGGAGAGAGAAGGGAGCAACAAACTAGACTGGGGAAGGAAGCAGCTAAGAAGAAAAAGGACGGGCTAGCTACATTACAAGTTGTCTAGCCATGATTGCATTTGGGGAAGGAGACTAGGCTTAGCTCTCAGTAGCAGCAAAGAGAATTCTGAACTGAATTTCCTCTAGCACCTTTCTACCGTAGGATCAGTATTATTGAACATCCAGTTGTTCCTTGTGGTCCATATACTCCAGGTCATTAGGATGATAGCTTCCATGAAGAAAGGAACTCCTAATTGCTACCTGAATCTTGACATGGTCTGTAAAATTGATCTTGTTGTTGGTACTGTCACACCAATGGAGGCCCAACAGGCTTTAGCAAAGTTACAGCGAAGAAACAGATGAGAAGTTGTTTCCAAGCGTTGTAAGATGCAAAGTTCACAGGTGAAAGATTCCAGGTCCATCCCTTCCCTTCTAAGCAGATCTCTTGTATTTACCCCATCCTTGATTAAGAGCTAGAAGAACACTTTGTGTTTCATCTGACATCTTAATTTTCAGATCCATGGGAAAGTTGGGTGGGTGCTTCTGTGACCAATAATATTCTTGTATGCTTTCGCAGCAGAGAAGATTGCATTTCCCCATTTGTAACCCCAAAGATCATTGCTGTCATTCATCTGGGTGCTTTCCACCAGAAGTGCTAGTTCCTGAAACTGCTGATGCGCCTGAATGGACAGAGGTAGGTGGAAATTATGGGAGGGGACGGTTGAGTTATAATTTGCCTGAAAGTGATGTTGGTGTTTTTTGCAAAGGAGAATAACTCCGGGTATTTAATCCTTGGGATATGATCATTCCAGTTGTCCTGGAGTGCTGCAGCTTTGTAGTCACTATATAATTTATCTTGTTGAGAGTTGTTTTACACATCCAACATATGCTGATTATGTTAGGATCTGAACTGTAACTCTCATCGAGAGGATGGCACTAGGAAGAGTTGGGGCAACTTTTTGAGTTTTCTTTCCACAATACCATGTCCAACCAAGGGTTGGGGATACATATTTATAGCTGGCCTAGCAGCCAACCAGCCAAGCATCAAGGCATATGCTAGTCTAAGAGGCCTTTTTTGATGCTATCCTATCTAGTCTAAGATGCCTAGGACTGTCCTACCCTAAAAGTAGTCAACAAAAGTGGTGCTGCAGCAAGCATATGCTGCAGCCCCACTGTCCTCCAGTCAACATAGCAGCTGCAGCACAAGGACACTGTCCTCCAGTCAACATAGCAGCTGCAGCACAAGGACCAGCAGCTGCAGCACAAGGTACAACAGCTGCAGGTCAAGGACCAGCAGCTGCAGCACAAGGACCAGTAGCAAGATAGGACCAGCAGCAAGACTTATCCAGCATTCTCCCCCTAAGTCTTGTGCATCGTCTTGTGGGAAAGTTGGACCATCCCGGTCCTGGAATAGAGTTCAAGGAACTTGATCCTCCCAAGGGGCTTGGTGAGTAGGTCCGCAAGCTGATCCTTGATGTTGAT
This sequence comes from Setaria italica, assembly GCF_000263155.2. NCBI lineage: Eukaryota > Viridiplantae > Streptophyta > Magnoliopsida > Poales > Poaceae > Setaria > Setaria italica. The sequence goes on from NC_028457.1 coordinate 28,420,050, forward strand.
GTAGCTCACCTTGATGCTTCCTTCCTCCAAGCAGCCTCGGATGAAGTGGTACCTCACCCGAATGTGCTTGCTCCGCTCATGGAAAACGGGGTTCTTTGCTAGGGCCAGAGCGGACTTGCTGTCCACCCTGAGCTCCACTGCTCTAGTGTCTCTGCCAAGGAGATCACCGAGTAGTCGGGCAAGCCAAAGCGCCTGAGTCGAAGCAATGGAGGCCGCTATGTACTCGGCCTCGCAGCTGGACAGCGATACCACCTGCTGCTTGACCGACTGCCAGCTAACGAGGCACTTGTCGAGGAAGAAGAGAATTCCCGCTCGTGCTCTTGTTGGTGTCGATGTCGCCGGCGTAGTCGCTATCGCTATACCCGACGAAGTGTGTCACCCCGGGACACCTCGGGTAGAAGAGATCGTGGTCGAGGGTCCCCGCAACGTAGCGGACGATCCTCTTCACGGCCTGCTAGTGCTCCGTCGTCGGTTGCTGCATGAACCGACTGACGTAGCCGACGGAGAAAGCCAAGTCCGGTCGTGTGTGGGCGAGGTAGCGAAGGCTCCCCACAAGACGCCGGTACTGCGTAGCGTCTACCTCCTCCGTCGTGCTATCGCAGCTCAGCTTCAACTTCTCCTCCATCGGAGTGAGAGCTAGGTTGCAGTCGGTGAGCCCGGCTAGCTCCACGATGCGCTTGGCGTAGGTGGTCTATCGAAGCGTGATCCCGGAGTCATCCTGGTGCACCTCGATCCCCAGGTAGAAGGAGAGAGACCCTAGGTCACTCATCTGGAAGGTGGCCTTCATTTCTTCCTTAAACGTAGCCACCTCCGCAGCCTTGGTGCCGATGATCACCAAGTCGTCGATGTAGACACCCACCAGCAGGGCATTTTCTCCATTGCCCCGCCGGTAGATGGCCGCCTCGTGCGGGCTTTGCTCGAAGCCCATCCCTTTGACCGTGGAATCCAACTTGGCATTCCACGCCCTCGGTGCCTGCCGCAGGCCATAGAGGGCCTTGCGCAAGCGCAGCACCTTGCCCTCCTTGCCGGGGATCGCAAAACCCAGCGGCTGGTGCACGTAGACCTCCTCCTTCAAGTCACCGTTAAGAAACACCGACTTGACATCCATGTGATGAATGCGCCAGCCTTCCTAGGCGGCCAGCGCAAGGAGGACTCGCACGGACTCCATCCGTGCCACGGGGGCGAAAGCATCATCGAAGTCGATCCCCTCTTGCTGCACGAACCCGCGTGCCACCAAGCGAGCCTTGTGCTTGACGATGGCACCGGCTTCATCCCTCTTTAGCTTGAACACCCACTTAAGGGTGATCGCACGGTGACCACGAGGGAGGTCAGCAAGCTCCCAGGTGCGGTTCTTCTCAACCGCGTCCATCTCCGATTGCATCGTGGTGTGCCATGCCGCGTGTCTCTCGGCCTCCGCGAAAGATCGAGGTTCGCGGTCATCGCACGCAAGGTGCAACTGTGCCTCCAGGTCGTGAGGCACCAGTCCCGGCACCGGTTGGTCGCCGATGAGGTCTTCCATCGTACGGTACCGCAACTGCTCGCCATCGTGGTACGCGTCGACGCGCTCCTCGTCATGAGAGAGCGGAGTAGCGAACTCCACCGGGCTGTACTCGACATGAGCTGGTGTCGGAGTAGACGTGCCCGGAGGGGTGGCCGTTGGTGCTGGAGTATGTGGCGTCGCCGGCTGTGGTGGTCCTGGCGAGAATCTCATCGCAGCCGAAGTCGCGGCTGGAGAGCGTGGCGCTGCCGGAGTAGCAGGCGTCGGAGTCGGTGGAGGTTTGGGGACTGGGGTAGGCACGCTCGGCGAAGAAGAGCCGCCTACTCCCCCAGCTCCCTCGAAGTGGACATACTCGACAGTGAAGTCGTCGTACGTCGGAGTCGAACCGTCGTCCACCGCCTTGTCCCACGGCCATCCTCGCCCTTCGTCGAACACAACATCGCGCGCTGTGCGCACACGCTGTGTCTCCGGGTCGAGAATGCGGTAGGTCTTCGAACCCTCCGCGTAGCCGATGAACACTCCTGGAGTGCTCCTGTTGTCAAGCTTGCCGATGTGGTCAAGCTCCTTGTCAAACACGAGGTATCCGAAGACCCGCAGGTGGGACACCGCCAGCTTGCGCCCATGCCAAGCCTCGTATGGCGTCCTGCCATCGAGCACCTTGGTGGGCGAGCGGTTGAGGATATAGACAGCCGTCACCACCGCCTCTCCCCAGAGGATAGCCGGCATCCCCCTCTGCTTGAGGAGGGCCAGAGTCATCCCCACAACCGTCTAGTTGCGCCGCTCGACGATGCTGTTCTATTGTGAGCTATAAGGCGCGGAGTAGTGGCGTTGAATGCCCTCATCAACGCAGTACGACGCGAATTTAGCCGCCGTGAATTCACCGCTGTTGTCGGTGCGCAGCACGCGCAGCTTGCGGCCGCACTCTGCCTCCGCAACCTCCCCCTTGCTGCCGAGGACCATCACCCACATGTAGCGGGAGAGGTCGTCGACAAGCAGCAAGAAGTAGCGTCGTCCTCCGGATGTGGCCGGTGTCACCGGGCCACACAAGTCCCCGTGCACGAGCTCGAGCCACTCCTTGGCTCGGAAGCTCACCTGTTGGGGAAAGGGGAGCCGCCTCTGCTTTGTCAACACACAAACATCGCAGAACTGCTCCACATGATCGAGACATGGCAAGTCTCGCACCATCTCCTTGGCACTGAGCCACTTCAGGGCCTCGAAATGAAGGTGCCCGAAGGGCTCATGCCACTGCCACGCCTTGTCATCCCGATAAGCAGCGAGGCAGAAGGGTTGTGCCACCTGCACATTAAGGATGTAGAGGTGATTTGTGCCTCTGGTTACCTTGGCAAGAAGGTGACGATGGCGGTCCCAAATCCTCATGACTCCATCATCGATCACCATGCGCGAACCGTTCTCTTCCAGCTGTCCCAGGCTGATGATAGAGTTCCTCAGCGCGGGGATGTAGTACACTCCGGTGAGCAGCCAGTGCTCTCCAGACTCGGCGGTGAAGATGACAGAGCCGACGCCCTTGATCTCTATGCCAGAGGCATCCCCAAACTTGACGGTGCCTCGGACGCTAGAGTCAAGCTCGGTGAAGAACTCCCACCGACCGGTCATGTGCTGGGTAGCGCCAGTGTCGAGGCACCACCCCTCAGTCTTATCATTGTTGGAGCCGTCGCCGAGGAAGGCGTGTGCCCTCGGTTCGTCAAGGTGGAGGAGAACCGCTGCGGCCGATGCCGCTGGAGTTAGCTCGATGCTTGCATGTGCCAGGAGCAGAGCCGGCTCCTCCTCCTCCACTAGTGCAACGTGAGCCTGGCCGCGTCTTGGCTGTCGACAGTCCTTGGTCCAATGGCCAAGCCTGCCACAGTTGCGGCACGTGTCGTCTCGTGGCGGCCTGTGCTCGCCGACGGCACCACCCTGGGCGCCTCCTCGCGCGCCGCCTTCGGCGCCTCATCGCACCTTGGGCGCCTTGTGTGGCTTGCCGCGCCTGCGGCCGCCTGTCGAGGAAGAAGGCTCCCCTTTCTTCCGATCACCCTGGCGGGCCTCCCACTGCTCCTGAGTGAAATGGAGCTTCCCACCAATGATGACAGGCCCTGAGGGAGGCTATGACTCATCGCTGTCGACAACCTTGAGGCGACCTATCGCCTCCTCGATCGACATCCTGGAGAGGTCCAGCAGAGACTCGATCGAGTGAGCGATCTGCTTGTACTTCTCGGGTATGCAGCGGAGGAGCTTCTCGACAGCTCTCTCCTCGCCGTAGGTGTCGTCACCGTAATGCACCATCTTCTGCAACAAAGTGCTGAGACGGAGAGCAAAGTCATCAACGTCCTCACCTGGCTTGAAGGCCAGGTTCTCCCATTCCTTGCGAAGTGCTTGTAGTGTGGACTTGTGGGCGCGGTCTCTGCCGATGCGTGCCGCAGCGATGGCGTCCCAAGCCTCCTTGGCAGTCCGCTTCTAGGAAAGCGAGAATTGCATCTCGGGCAGGACTGCAGTGATGAGGGCGTCCAGCGCCCGTCGATCGTCGTTGTAGTCGACGTCACCGTACCAGATTGCCTCCCAGATGTGCCGCACCTGGAGCCTCACCCTCATCACCGCGGCCCACTCGACGTAGTTGGTCTTGGTGAGGGTAGGCCACCCACCACCAGGGCCGACTTCCCTGACAACAGCCTGGGCCCCGTGGCGACCATGACGGCGATCCGGGGAGGGAGAGCTGCGCTGCCTATAAGGGCCGCGCCCTTTGTCGACCCGGCCACCGCGCCGCCGATCGAACTCCATCTCTGCCTCCAACTGGGCTGCCCTCTCCCGCAATCGCTGGACCTCCAGTGCGAGGTCCATGTGCGGGTCGCCCTGGGAGTCGCGGTCACCATGTCCGCCAGGAACACAGTCGTCGCGCGCGCCCCTGCCGGGAGCGCCGCCGGCACGTGCACGCCCGTCTGGGCTACCGCCACCACGCCCGCGGGGTTGCTGGGCTGCCCACTGCGCCGCCCGTTCCTGCGCCGCCTCCCTTGCTAGCACGAGCTCTACATCGGTACCGCCATCGGCAGAGGTAGCGCTGCTGATGCTACCGCCACGTAGAGTCTCGAGCTCCGCTGCCGCCACACGTGCGGCATCTGCCACCGCCGCTGCTTCCACTTCCGTCCTTGCTGCAGCCAGCTCCACCGCCGCCAGCCTCGACGCCCTTGCCGCCACCACAGCGGTCTCCGCCACTACTCGGGTACGCTCCTCTGCCGCAGTGAGCTTGGCCTCCTGCCGACGCCGCGCGCTTGAGGCGACCGAGTGCTGAGACTGTCCTACGGACATAGCGCGCCACCGAGGGGCTGCATGGGGAAGAGGCTGCTTCCGATGAGCTGCCGCTCGTCTGCGTAGAGGGAGAGGAGTAAGCAGGGATAGCCGGTGTTTCTGCTATCGGCTGGGGATGAAAGGTGGCTGGGGAGGGTTGTGAGCAGGAGATGTTCAAGCTACAGGATAGTACGGCTCTGATACTAGTTGTTAGGATCTGAACTGTAACTCTCATCGAGAGGATGGCACTAGGAAGAGTTGGGGCAATTTTCTAGATTTTTCTTTCCACAATACCATGTCCAACCAAGGGTTGGGGATACATATTTATAGCTGGCCTAGCAGCCAACCAGCCAAGCATCAAGGCATATGCTAGTCTAAGATGCCTTTTTTGATGTTGTCCTATCTAGTCTAAGATGCCTAGGACTGTCCTACCCTAAAAGTAGTCAACAAAAGTGGTGCTGCAGCAAGCATATGCTGCAGCCCCATTGTCCTCCAGTCAATATAGCAGCTGCAGCACAAGGACACTGTCCTCCTGTCAACATAGCAGCTGCAGCACAAGGACCAGCAGCTGCAGCACAAGGTACAACAGCTGCAGGACAAGGACCAACAGCCGCAGCACAAGGACCTGCAGCAAGACAGGACCTGCAGCAAGACTTATCCAGCAGATTATTACACTACCATCATTTTTTTGAACTAAGTGACCAAAACTGCCAGTTCATGAAGTTTATTCTTTTGTGTTATAAGGCAATATTTGGCCTGAAGATAAATTTTAGTACGGGTGATATTGTGTTTGAGGAGAAACTGGTGGCCTCGCTGGCAGCTGTTTTGCACTGGCCCATGCCCAAGAAGGGCCTGCCATAATTGGACGATGAGTTCATGAGCAACCTGGCATAGGGGTAGAAGGCTCACAACTCGCCTGTGTTGTCGACCATAGCTGCCTCTTTCAGTAGTGTTGGTGTTCTGTTTGTCTGCAGTCTGCTGAAGGGTGTGTGTTGTTTTAGTCTAGTCGACTATGTTGGTACTTGGTAGTTGAGCTAGGTTCTGGGAGGGTCGAGAAATTGTCGGCATAACCCCGGCATGACAGTGGTCTAGTCAAGCTTTTCTATAAAGCTGTGCAATAATGGTCTTTGATAAAACAATATTGCCATTTCCGTTTCAGAGATGGACAAGTCTAGCTATCTTGTGACCTTTGCTATAGGCAGCAGGAAAAAAAAACTTTTTTATTCAACTTGCACCAAACAGACGCGCGTTAATTACACACTGCTTAATGTGGGCAGCAGCAATCCCATTTACCATTCCGTCTCTTAATACAGATGGCACGATAGCCATCAAAGCCGTTTGCTCCGCACATCCATTTGCAGTCTTCAGTCAAGCAGTATACGTCATTGTAGGGGTAGCACGTTTTCTTTGTCCATGGCCACCACCACAACGGCCGTGACGGCGGTCGTGGAGCCACCGTCGCTCGCCGTGGTGGGGGAGAATGGCGGTGCCGGGGCGCCTGGGGCTGGGGCTGGGGCTGGTCTTGGCCTACATACAAATGCAACGCAATATGCAATAATTAAATCACGTTGATTTGTTGTTAGCAACCTGAATATTTAAAAAACAAAATAATGTGAAGTAGTGATACCCACCTTGGCATGATGGGGAGGTTGAAGATATGATCGTAAGGATCAGGAAAACAACAGCTGTAAGGTAAATGGCTCTCTTAGTATTGCATCTGGCGAGGGCCATGAGATGAGATGAGAGAAGACTCTCCCTTAGTATTGCGTTGAGAGAGAGGTGTGCAAGTGTTTATATAGAAGTACAATAAAATCTCAAGCTATCATAGTATCTCAAGGATATTTTCCCCTGAGGCATGATATCCTCTTAGCTAGTAGTAGGTTCAAATGAACTTGTGAGTATATATAGTATTTCACAAGCCCAAAGATCTGCATTCTCAATTGTCTCATTATTTTATTCAGTGTTGTATTAATAATTGTTTGGTTTCTGAGGAACACAAATTAAATACAGTGACACCTTTCCAACATCTAACACCCTGATTTCATTTTGTTTCAAGTTCTAAAAAAATCTTATTTTCTTCTTAAAGCAAGGAGTCTTTCATTAAAACAAAGCAGTTTCTATCTACAATGGTCATTGGGGAGTAGGAGACAGACAGCAGCGCACAAAACCTTTAATCCCAATGGATAGCAAGTGATGCCTGACATGGGTTGCCCATGTCAATATATATGGGCCCACATGTGCACTGATCCATTAGCAAAGCTGAAACATCATTAAGACCCAGGAGTAAAGAACCCAGCCCCAAGTGCACAAGGCTATCCACAAAATAACCTTTATTCTTTATTAAGAATTTGTCTTACAGGGTGAACGAATTTCCCACCGTCACACGTGCACACAACAACAAGAACAACATTTCGCAAAAAAGAAATAAGAGCAACAACCCACTCAAAAAAAGAAGAAGAACAGCAACAATTGCTTCATGTTTACACAAACGATTAATTGCATGCCTTGCGATTGCTCAACTCATCGTACGGCTGCTGCCTGACAGCTATAGGAGTCCACAGCAAAGCTAGTGCCCAGCAGCTGCTGCGGTCTTGGTGAGGCCCCAGCAGTGCAGGACGCTGCCGGCGACGTCGAAGAAGGCGAGGTGGGCCTCCGTCTTGCTCAGCCGCATCGACATGAACCCCTGCCCGTCGTAGAGGAACTCCACCTTGTCCGGGGTCGCCTTGAACTTGCCAGCCCACGCCTTCGACCCGCCCCCACTAGTCAGGAACTGAAGAGGACTGCAATATTTTTTTTTTGGAGGTTTCAGAACATACAGATCAACGAAAAACTTCCGAAAGTTCTAGAACCATGTCTCTCTCTCTCTGTCTCTGATGTAAACTACTGATGTATGCTAACCTGTCTCTGCTGGTGATGCGCTGCAGGCAGTGGTCATGGCCGTTCACGTACATGTCGGCGCCATGGGCCTGCGTTGCATCGTCATCGTGAAGCAAATCAGTTTCAGAGTTACTGGACACTACTACTGGTAAATTGTTTTGATTGAATGCCGATAAGAGAAGACGAGATGTCAATGCCTTGATGACTGGGAGAAGTAACTCCTCGAGCTCAGTGTTGTTCCCATGCCCACAGCCGCTGCTGATGGGGTGGTGGCCGACGACGATCTTCCAGGGGGCCTTGGATTGCGTCAGAGCGTACTCCAGGTTCTGGCAAAGATTTCAGCAATTTCATAATCATCAGAGGAGGCAAAATGCTCACCAGATGACATGAGTCATCTATGTTGGTATACTGCAATGGTGGATACCTTGAGGAGATTTGTGATGTAGGTGTCCCGAGGAGCAACCCCTCTCCAATCGAACTTGGTGTTGTTCCAGTAGTGGAGGATGAACGGCGTCGTGTCGACGAGGAAGAAATCCGCAATTCCTTCATTCGTTGAAAAAAAAAAGAATAAACATAGGTAAAAGTTTGTATTAGAAAGAGTAGATTATACCCCTTTCCTTGTAAAGTTATGACAGTAGAAAGGTTTTTGACTAGGCAGTTATTAGTGTGCAAGAATGCATCAGTGGTCCCAGAGTACTTCATTTGATTACCTGAGTTGACGATGAAGGACTTTGCGATGACGGTGTACCGGCTGTCCACGTTGCGAATGGCAGGGTCCAGCTGGGCGAGCGCATTGCCCGTGTAGTCATGGTTGCCAAGGACTTCATATTGATGTCAAAGACACAGCAGGATTAGTCATCATCATCAGTCTTCTTCAGTGTTCAGAACATGTACAAGTAGGATGTATACTAGCTGTTGCATTACCGAGATACCAAGGCTTCTGGAGGCCCTTGGCAGTGTAGATGTTGGAGAAGGACTCCTTGAAGAGTGGGTCGCTGGTGTTGGCGATGCCGTCATCGTAGATGTTGTCGCCGGTCGAGATGACGAAGTCGATGTCCATCTTCTCCCCCACTACTCCCATCTGCACAGTGGGAACAATAAACCTGATTCAAGGTGTGTTTGGTTGCATGCACCAGTTGATGCATGCATGGATGATCCTGGATGGTAGGGTTCAACCAATTTGCTTGTACCATATGGTTTACTTCTATTAGTAGAATAATATATTAAGTGGGATTGCTTCATCCTCGATGGGTTGGTACGATTCACCCAACCAAATAAAAGGATCATTTTTTTTGAACCATTCCATACATGAATCAAATAATACAACCAACCAAACACACCCTCAGTGATCTGTTTAGGCTCAGGAGAAGGACCAGCGTGTGCAGCAGCGCTAATAACATTGGACGGTACGTAATGTAATGACGTGTTGCTCGTTAGTTAGAATGCAATAATTGAGTTTATTTGCATCTGTCTTAGGTCATTACTGCTTCAACCGAAGAACAGTGTGATCGTACCAAGTGGATAACTCAATCTATCCACTTTCGGCTAGTTATGAACGAGGAGCCATGACCACCATGCATATGGCAAGAACTTACTGGGGGACCATGCATGTGTATAAGAGCCTCCATCATATCATATCATCGCTCGACGAAATGTGGCATATTCAAAAAAGCCATATCTTTCTGTTTTCATTGGACTAATTTAAGTACCATGACCCAAAACATGCTCTCGGAACCTACAAACTGTTGATAAATTTCGTGTAAACTTAGGGATCACTTAAATCAAAACAAAGTGTAAACCAAATGATTAGAGGCCGGATCCTACAAAGCTCTTGTAATTTTTGGCTATATATATCCAAGTGTGGATATAGAGGTCGGATGTTTGTCCATCATTAAAAAATGATCGCTGAGGTATATGAATCCAGCTGGAAGCCAAGATGGCGTTTTTTGACTGAGCCAGCGGCTAGAGTGGTGCTAGAGAGCTAGATGACTAGGCCTACTGTTCGGGTTGTCGGTCATTAGACTAGAGTTTAGGGAAACTGGACCATTGTAAACACAACTCGCCTATTTCGTTCATGCATCACTTTATAATTTGAATAAAAAAAATATGGCACTTCCTCTGACCCAATAAGTTGATCCGTAGCAAAAAAAAAAAATTGTCCCCACAAAGAGTTGATTTTTAGCACGTCCACACTAAGTGGCCGCTTTAACTCTTTCCCGAAACGCTATGCATGTGTGTGTATTTAGCTTGGTTTCTAGATTTTTTTAATTAATTTCACCACATGCATTGTTCTAGGTGATCGAACAACAATTAAATTGAGCTTCGGTGACGAAATAGACACCTAAAAACAGAGTGGCCTTAAAGGAGTATCTGATTAATGAAGGGCAAATATATCCTCTCTTCAATATGCTAATCTATCTGAAACTTTCTAGAAATCAACTTATTTTGGGACAGGAAAGAGTTAATGCAACAAACAACCGTGGCGAAGAAAATGGACCCCCACAGTCCTACTCGTGTGCTACTAGAAATTTGCACACCCTCTAGGCACTCTGGTGGCCTCGGCCCTTTGATTTTTTTTTTCACATCCATATTAATTTTGTTGCAAATGAGAATTAACAATAGCACCAACTATGGTTCTTTTACTATCGATCATGCGAAAGTTTACCAATTTCTTGATCAATTATTTTTGCTCACCATCAAAGTCCCCCCCATATAGCTGATTTTTTTTGTAATACACAATGAAGATTTTTTTTTTTTGGCTAGCTCAAGGAACCGAATCAACACGCACGTGCACACACACAACCCACACTGAGAGGAAACTAAGTGGAGGCACAAATGGCTCATGTATGCTCACTGAACACAGATGCTTATCTGTGTGATTGGTAGGGTGCACTAGCGGGAGCCTGGCTAAGATGAGTAGCTCATGGCCAGCCCAAGCCTGGCTTACGCGGTCATTTTGGCCCGTGCTTGGTTCGATGCTCTGTGAAGCTTGCCTTGGGTGTGGTGGTGATTGGTTGGGTGCGTTACAAGAATCGGGTTACCTTGTTTTTGCTTAGGTGAGCTTACCCACGGGCTCCTGCACCTTGCGCATGGAGATGACTGACAAGTCCTCCGATTCCACCAAATGCAACTCCGATTCCACCGAATCCGGCCACGATTTGCATCTTGGGGAGAGCTCGATTTGATAATATATTTCACCGAACTCCGATTCCAGCTTGTGCTGGTCGGTTGAGGCGCAGGAGAGCAGGAGCGGCGTGAAGTGGAAGGGGAGCTGGATGGAGCGGGGGAAGGCGCGGAGGCGGCAGCCGGTGCAGAGGAGTGTGTCGCAGTCGGCGCCGGCACCGGTGATGCGGACCTCCAGCGGGCGCCCGACGACGCCGGCCGCGCCGCGGCGGACACCAGGCTCGGGGCGACGCGGCCGCCGGCGGCGGCGACCCTGGCGTCCGCACGGAGCGCGAGCACGCAGGTGAGGTGGTCGGCGGCGGCGACGCTCGGGAACGGCGCGACAGGAGGACACCCGCGGCGCGGCGCTCGGAGGCGAGATCCCCGCGCTGCAGCAGGTCGGAGGAGGAGTGCTCGAGTGCGGCAGCGTGAGGAGGTAGGCGACGCGTCAGACCTTAGAAGGTGAGCGGAACGAGCAACTTGGCCCCGTGAGGCGCTAGCCAGGTTGCACAAGCGGTAACGAGCTTGATCTGCGTTTCCAGGTACGCGCCGGACCGACCGGTCTTTTTGCAAATCTGGCTAACTCACTATGCAGCCTTCCAAACATGGATGGGCTGCATTACACAAGCCTGGGTAGAGGCAATGCACCCTACCAATCATTACCTATGTGTATGCGCAACACCACCGAATCAAGATCCTAGCGGTCCTGGTGGGTTGTATACCAATGAAATGGCACAAGCTATCTAGCTAATAATCATCTTTAGACGATGTTTTCTATCCATGTAGGGGGAAAATTCACTTTGCAATAAGGCAAATCATATTATTTTTACTTTTAACAGTTTTCGATATGGAACTTTGACCATTACTTCCGTAAATTATTTGCTAGCTAGTAATAGAATTATAACAAGAGGAAATACACAAACAAGCTGAGTTTTCGTCTAGCTGATATGTACTACATGGTTTTACTCTTTTAGATGTAGTGACTAAGCTAGCTGTAGCATCATATAAAGTTCAATCATCAGTAATCAAGTTGCAGTGACTGCAGCTAGCTGCAGCTGTGGTTCGAGATGCACGGGTTAATAACGTCCTTACCGAAAGCGAATCGAGCGAGACAGACTGAGGGTTTACATGAGCATGGACGCATCAATGCATGGCTACAGAGCTGAGGGTTCTACGGCTGGTTTTACCTGCTGGGCAACCAAGGTCTGGTTGAACTGCCCGCGCCGCCCCCAGTCACCGACGACGAGGATGGCGAGCGACCCGTCGGCCTTCGGCGGGTGCTCCAGCCGTGGCAGTGCCGCCGCCACCTGAAGCAACGCCACCACCGCACCCAAAGCGACGAGCATGATCCCAACCCGAGCCATGGCACTCCAACACTGGTGGCAAAGGCGAAGCTAGCTCTAGTGTTCGTGTGCGTGAGTGTCCAAAGCGTGAAGAGCTCCCGTTCATTTATAGTCTTGTTTTGGCGCGAGACCAATAATTCGAGGTGGGCCCAGCTTGTCGGCTGATCTGTGTGCGGCTGCCACGTGGGCCCGGGGCGCCGGTTGGATCGGAGGCTAATAACCGTGTGATGGGGTAGGGTTTGGCTGGTGAGCGTACGTGGTCGTTGACAGCGCATGTACTGCTCGCGGCATTCAAGGACGGTTGGTGCGTCAGCAACTGAAACACGGATAAGCGTCGTGCATGATAGGCGATTAACAGGAGCAGAAAAATGATTTTTGCTTGCGATTAACGTTGATGCGGTGAGGGATCCGTTATCATCTTTAGTGAGATGGGGATATGTGCAAGGGCAGAAGTTATTAAAAGTTGGGTTTTGTGGGAGACAGAGAGAGTGCATATGCCATCTCCAGTCACCAGTAGAGAACTCGGTATTAATCCCGATTGGTAGGATGCAAATCTCCTGAAAATCCATCCGGGATAAACCAACAGGAACAAAAGGGGGTCTTTTATCTCGGGTCACTCAACCGGGACTAAAGATCCCCTTTTATCCCGGTTGGTAATACCAACCGGGATAAAATAGGGCACCATGCCAGGCGCTGCAAAAAAAAATCCTGGGAGGGCCCCCACGTCGCAAGTCACAAGTCACGCGATTTAGCTTCCTTGCCATCCCACCTACACAGCACATCTGACTATGTAGGGGATGCAATCCTTTTATATTAACTCGTGGGGGACCCTTTTATCCTGGTTGGAGTTCGAGAGATTTAGTCCTCTTTTAGCCACCCCGTTAGGGATCCTTTTATCCCAGTTTGTAATACCAACCGGGATAAAAGAGGGTCTTTTATCCCAGTTGGTATTACAAACCGGGATAAAAGGCTCTCGACCCTTTTATCCCGGGGATCTTTTTGATAGGACATCGCAGGTTCGGTCGGTGGAGTTTGCGCAAGGCAGCGACGCGCAGTGCCGAGTCCGGTCGCCGGTGAGGTGGCGGTGGTGCTTCCCGCCGCTACTGCGCAACCTAGATCGGTAGGTGTGTCGGTGGGGCGGCTGGCTGTGGCGAACCTCGTGAGCCGAGCCGGGTCCCCCACCCTGTTTATATAGCGCAGTGCGACAGGGACCCACCACCCATTGCTAGGGTGAGCGCCCCCGATCAGGGCGCTGATCAAGGTCCCGATGGGCCTTTGGGCCCATTGGGAAGGAGATCAATCTAACATTCTCCCCCTTGATCTCATCATTTACTTTTAGCTTTACACTTTTCACTTTTATTCGTTTCATCGTAGATTAATATGTAGAGCATGTTTCATCATCACAGCTTAATTGCCGATAGAATCAACAGCTACAACACACCTCTCTATTTTGAAACAATTCTATTTCTTTTGGGCCTTATCCAATCCAGGAATCATAGGCTTTCCCTTAAACCCATGCCGGCTAAGTGTTCTCTGAACACATTGGGAGGTAAGCCTTTCGTGAGCGGATCCGCAAGCATATCTTTTGTTCTTATATGCTCGAGACTTATAGTGTGATCCTGGATTCTGTCTTTCACAACATAAAACTTTATCTCAATGGCTTTGGAAGCATTGCTTGATTTGTTGTTGTGAGCATAGAATACTGCTGGTTCATTGTCGCAGTACATCTTTAGTGGTCTGTGAATACAGTCAATCACTCTCAATCCGGGTATAAATTTCTTTAGCCACATTGCCTGCCCTGTGGCCTCATGACATGCTATGAATTCTGCATGCATCGTTGATGACGCAGTTACTTTCTGTTTTGAGCTTCTCCATGAGATAGCTCCTCCTGCGAGAGTGAATACGTATCCAGACGTGGATTTTCTATCATCTTTGTCTCCCGCAAAGTCTGCATCTGAATACCCTTTTATCTCTAGGGAATCAGATCTCTTATATGTAAGCATGAGTTCTTTTGTGCCTTGCGCGTAGCGCAACGCCTTCTTTACCATCTTCCAGTGTTCTATACCTGGATTACTTTGATATCTACCAAGAACCCCGGTGACAAAAGCTAAGTCAGGGCGAGTGCACACTTGGGCATACTGTAAGCTTCCGACAGCTGAAGCATATGGAACCGCTTTCATTTGATCGATCTCGTACTGGTTCCTGGGACATTGAAAATTCTCAAAACTGTCGCCCTTGACTATAGGAGCAGGTGTGGCCTTACTCGCATGCATATTGTACTTCTTTAGAACCTTTTCTAAATATGCCCTTTGCGATAATCCAAGGACCCCATTCAATCTATCTCGGTGAATTTCTATGCCCAAAACATATGTTGCTTCACCAAGATCCTTCATATCGAAGTTTGAGGACAAGAACTTATTTGTCTCTTGCAGTAGACTGATATCACTGCTTGCAAGTAAAATATCATCCACATACAGGATTAGGAAAATGTATTTCCCATTTTTGAACTTTGCATAGACACAATTGTCCTCTATATTCTCTTGAAACCCAAATTTCTTTATTATATCATTAAACTTTAGATACCACTGTCTAGAGGCCTGCTTTAATCCGTAAATGGATTTCTTTAGACGACATCCCATATTCTCTTTGTCTTCCATGACAAAACCCTTTGGTTGTTTCATGTAGACATTTTCTTCTAAATCCCCATTTAGAAATGTCGTCTTTACATCCATCTGATGTAACTCTAAATCAAAATGTGCAACTAGTGCCATTATGATTCTGAAGGAGTCTTTACATGAGACAGGAGAAAAAGTCTCATTATAATCTATTCCTTCTCTTTGTGTAAAACCTTTTGCCACAAGTCTCGCCTTATACCTTTCTATATTCCCTTTGGAGTCACGTTTAGTCTTGTAGACCCATTTACAACCTACTGTTTTGGCTCCTTTAGGAATCTCCTCAAGTTCCCAAACATTGTTGGAACTCATCGATTTCATCTCATCTTCCATGGCCTCTAGCCACTTCGATGAGTGAACACTTTTCATGGCTTCCTCATATGAAGTGGGATCACCTTCTATATGAACTTCTTCTGTATTATAAACTTTATAACAATCAGGGATAGCTGATTTTCTGACCCTTTGAGACCTTCTAGGCCCCTCACTTTCGGGCACATTCTGTGCCTCTGCTTGTGGCACACTATTCAGAGGTGGCTGCTGCAACTCTTCCTCGTGTGTAATGATGGGTTCAGTTGGCTCCTGAAGGACAGGTTCCAAAACTTCACTCATCGTTTCCACTGGTGGAATCACAGCAGGTGCCTGCACCACAATATCAGGGACTGTAGCGGGTGCTTGCACCACGACCTCAGGAACTATTGGTGCGGGAATAATAGGTAGTGAGAAGTATGGTTCCTGAATCATCAGATTAGGTGCACACACCCGCTTCTCCTCAAGATCAATCTTTCGAGCTACCATGCTCCCCCTCACCATCTCATCCTCTAAGAAAATCGCCTGTCTCGTTTCTACAAACTTTGTATATCTGCCTGGACAGTAGAAACGAAAACCCTTTGATTTTTCCGGATAGCCAATGAAGTGGCAACTTACTATTTTGGGATCTAGTTTCCCGATGTTTGGGTTAAATACTTTGGCCTCAGCTGGGCTCCCCCACACACGCAGGTGGTTTAGTGAGGGTACTCTTCCTGTCCATAGTTCGTACGGTGTTTTGGGCACCGATTTACTTGGCACTCTATTTAGAATGTGAATGGCGGTCTTCAGCGCCTCCATCCACAGTCCCAATGGTAAGGTGGAATAGCTCATCATGCTGCGCACCATATCCATCAGTGTACGGTTACGCCTTTCAGCTACTCCATTTTGCTGAGGCTCGCCCAGCATCGAATACTGGGCTACTATGCCATTTTCCTGCAAAAACCTTGCAAAAGGTCCAGGAACTTGGCCAAATGGGGTATGTCGACCATAGTACTCCCCCCCACGGTCGGATCTTACTATTTTGATTCTTTTGTTATGCTGATTTTCAACTTCAGCTTTAAATATCTTAAATTTATCCAACGCTTCTGATCTTTCTTTGATTGGATAAATGTAACCATAACGGGAGTAATCATCTGTGAATGTTATGAACAAGTCATAGCCATCCACGCTTTTCACAGGAAAAGGTCCACAAATATCAGTGTGGATTATCTCTAAAACTCCTGTGCTACGTTTAGCGCCTTTTTTAATTTGCTTTACAAATTTTCCTTTAATGCAATCAACGCATTGTTCTAAGTCTGAGAACTCTAATTGAGGAAGAATTTCATTCTTAACTAGTCTTTCTATTCTCCCCCTCGAAATATGGCCTAAACGACAGTGCCATAATTTCGACGATATTTCATGAGTTCTCTTTCTTTTCTTTGTTTCTTTCTCTGACGAGGATACATTCATATTCACATCACACACAGAATTTACTTTTTCACGCAATGATAATAAATACAACTCATTGTGAAGGATGGCAACACCAACACATGCATTATCGAACCAAATGGCACACTTTCCATTTCCAAAATGACATTCATAACCATCATGGTCCAAACGTGAAATACTTATCAAGTTTCTGTGTAATGAAGGAACATAAAGCACATCTCTAAGTACAAGCATGAAACCATCAACTAGCTCTAGAGAGACATCGCCAACAGCTTCAACTTCTGCTTGGACTCCATTTGCGACTTCAACGCATCTTTCGCTTCTTTGCGTAGTCCTCGTCGAACGGAATCCCTGTAAAGAATTTGCAACATGAACAGTTGCACCTGAGTCAATCCACCAAGTAGATTTCGAATACTGTGTATACAAAGATTCATTTACAAAAGAAATAGTATTCTCACCTCTTTTTGCCATTATTGACTTTAACCAGTCGGGACAGTCTTTCTTGAAGTGCCCCTTTTTCTTGCAGTGTAGACATTGATCTTTGTCTACTGTGAGAGGCTTTTGGTGATTCTGCTGCATAGGAGCTTTTCCTCGTGCCTTGAAAGAGGGGTTAGCAATCTTTTTCCTGTTATCCTTCACATAGTGCAATGAGCCACCATATGAGGATCTAAGTCTATCCTCTTCCTGCACGCACATGGCTATCATTTTTTCCATGTCCCACTGTTCTGGTTGCATGTTATAATTGACAACAAAAGTGTCAAACTCTTTAGGCAGAGAAGCAAAAACCAAATGAATAATGTGCCCAGGCTTGAGCTCAAGATCCATAGGCTTCAACTGTGCTGCCAAGTTATACATCCTCATGATGTGATCTCTTATGCTAGTCCCTCCTCCATTGTACCTCTCTGTGGCCAGCTGCTTGAACAGCTGGGTAGCATATATCTTTGAGGAACCAGTGAACTGATTCCTTATCTTGTTGAGGTACTCGGAGACGGAGTCACACTCTGCGATCGAGCCCAAAATGGCAGGCTCAATCGTATTCTTTACCAAAGCCATACATTTCTTGTTGGCAGTGGTCCACTGTTTGTTTTCAAGGGTGTATGCCAACTCCAGTGGAGCATAGTCCCTTTCCTTTTGCTGCCATGCAGCATCATCATCACCGTCAGCCCTCACTGGCTTCTATGGAGCTTGTGGCCGCGGTGTGGTCAGCACCCAGTCAACTTCTCCACAAACGAAGGAGAACTCAATTTTCTTCCTCCATTCTGTATAGTTGTTGCCTTTCAAAATGGGTATCTCTTTGAGACAAGCCATTAAGTTGAATGATCCTAAAATTTACAATGCATAAGTGAGATCATAACAACAATTGCATGATTTATCTCCAACGTTGGTCAAAAAAATAAAACATGCAACTGTTGATGCAATTTAAAACTATATCACCGTTGGGCAGAAATAGAAATAAAAGCATCAGAAGAACTTTTTAAATCATGATACAGTTATTAACAACGTTGGTCAGAAAAGAACAGCACCATGATCTAATTAACTTTATCATGCTCTCACAAAATTTAATTGTCTCGTTGGTTCAAATTAAATTTAAATGGAGCAATAAATATGACTTTTGCAGCGGAAATTGTGAAATAAATCTATTTCAGAAGCAAAACACTGTACAAACTTTATTAATCTCTAATACAAATTATCCCGTTGGTTCAAATTAGATTAGAGACTAAAACTATGCAAAAAACATCAACTAAATGCTTCTGGAAATAGAAAAAACTATTTATCAGACGTTACTGTGCAAATCGCGAATTTCGGCCCAGCCGCGAAAACGGCCCATAGTCCATTCCTGCGCGCGGCCCGTATACGCGACGCCATCGGCCCGCTAACGTGGCCCACGAAAACTGCCCGGCGCTCGGCCTCCCGCGCAGCCGCGGTTAGCAGGCCGCAACCTGGGCTTGGGCCGCGAAAGCAGCCTGCTGCCGCGTCCCGCCTGGGCCGAAACTGGCCCGGACGATCTCGACCGCCCGTCCAAATCCGACGGTCAGGCGTCAATCGCGGTGGATCAAAAACCGGCCGACGGCCGACCCCTGGAAACCCTAGCTCATTTCCTTCTTTCCCCCGTGAGCGCCCGCCGTGGCGGCGGCGGCGGGGCCGTCTCTCCCGCGCCCGGCGATGGCCGGCAGCGGCGGTGGAGGGATGGCCCCGCCGGTGCATGGCCGCGGCAGCCCCCTCCCCATTCTTTTCTAGCCTCCCCCCTTCCTCCCTCCGAAACTCCGAAAAGTCGAGATCCAGAGGGCCATGGCGACCATGGAGAAGGGCCGGCGCCACCGCGGGTCCCCTCGCCGGCGCGCGCGTCCACCCCGAGGGTTGGGCGCGCCGCCGTCGAGCGGTCCTTTGGTGGTGCTATTGCGCCCCCCCCCCCCCCCCCCAAACCCCGAGCGGATGCGCCGGCGGTTTCGGGTGGACTTGTTCCCCGGCGAGCCCCGAGGCTCGGCCGGCCTTTGCCACTCGCCGTCGGTGGACGTGCGGCGGTGAGGGCGACAGCAGGTAAGTCTCCCCGCATCCCTCTTTTCTTTAGATCTAGGGTTAGGGTTAGGGTTTCAAGTTTCTGTTTCTTTTCTATCTTCTTCTTTTTCTCGATCTACTTCTTTTCCCGATCTAGAAGGGCTTCTAGGAGGTGTCTGATACCATTGATAGGACCTAGCCTAGGATCTCTAGATGCACATCTAGTCGGGATCGTGAGAGAGATGAGGGACATGGTGTTCCTGGTGTGTGTGCCGAGAGTGAGAGAGAGAGATAGGGATACCTTCACCCCTAGAGGTGGGAGCAGCAGAGCTGCTGGCCATCGCAGGTTCGGTCGGTGGAGTCTGCGCAAGGCAGCGACGCGCAGTGCCGAGTCCGGTCGCCGGTGAGGTGGTGGTGGTGCTTCCCGCCGCTACTGCGCAACCTAGATCGGTAGGTGTGTCAGTGGGGCGGCTGGCTGCGGCGAACCTCGTGAGCCGAGCCGGGTCCCCCACCCTGTTTATATAGCGCAGTGCGACAGGGGCCCACCACCCATTGCTAGGGTGAGCGCCCCCGATCAGGGCGCTGATCAAGGTCCCGATGGGCCTTTGGGCCCATTGGGAAGGAGATCAATCTAACACTTTTATCCCGGTTGGTGTTTCAAACCGGGATAAAAGGCCTCTTAGGATCTTTTTTCTCCACTAGCCTTTGCAACCGGGATAAAAGGTCCCGCTTGGTGAGCCCCCCACCAGTGACTGAGCTTTAGTCCCGGTTGGTGAACCTTTTGTCCCGGGCCAACTTTAAACCGGGATAAAATGGGGCGCATGGAAGGTGAGTTCTCTACTAGTGAGTGAATGTATGGCAACGATTGTTACTACTATAGAAGGTTGTTCGAGTGGCCATGTAATGGATCTTGCCTTGCATATTTTATATGGAACCTTCCCTGGGCTATATTCAATGAGGGATCCTAGGCAAGAAAAATAGGATCAACGGAGTCATGGATGTGTAATACAAAATGGATGTTTTTTAATAAAAAAATTAGGCCTGTGTGATGCTCAAAGATGCACGTTGTAGATTTACCATCAAACCGTCTCGGTACACTTTAGTTACAGATTTTTACCACTTTATACAACTCAAAGTTCTTTTATATTCAAAGTTTTTTCAGGGAGCGACTCATCGCAATGCCGCTAGTCAAGCCCCCGGCGGCCCCTCCCCCGCTGCCACCGTGGGTGCCTCCTGCTCCGGCGGTGGCAGGTCCCGAGCCATAGCAACAGCATGCCCAGGGTCTTCTCTTTTCCTTCTCTCTTCAGGGGTTTTTGGTGCTTCTCCTCTGCATGGAGCCTCCGGCCGATCTCCCCAATGTGTTTGCCCCTACTCCTGGGCTCGCTTGGGGCTACGGCCAGGTGCCGAATCTAGCCTCTGGTGGCTCAATCTGGCTGCTCGGCGCCATCTACTTCTTCCTCCTTGTGTCTTCTCCCTTCCCCGCTTCCGACCTCCTCCGCTTCTCTGTGACTGTGCGGCGTTGTGGTCGGGCAGGTGGAGGGCCGGTGGCCGCCTCTGGATGCTAGCGGTGTGGGGGCATGCTAGCTGCGGATCTTGGTTGCCGGTGTGGCTGCAACCTTCGATCTTGCGCGGCCCGTGTTGCTCCTCCCCTACGGTCTTGGGAACGGCTTGGTGGATTCTGGGGGCCGCGCAATGCCGATTGGATGCTGGGGGTCGTGCAACGAGTGTTGCGCTCGGTGAGCCGGGAGTGCAATGCACCTTCGCATGGCCCTGGTGAGGACCTAGCTACTTCGCCATTCTCTCTGGCTGCATTGTCGGATGCTGTGCAGCGAAAGTGCCGTGCTCGGCACACGAGGAGGTGCCCCACCTCCGCACAGCCTGACGAGGGTCTTTGCTACCTCCTTGACAGCTTTTGCAGTGTGGTGTGGTCATTGGTGCTGCCTTTGTTCTTCATTGGCAGCTGCAACCAAGGTTTGACAAGTATCTATGGTGTGGTCATTGGTGCTGCCTTTGTTCTTTGTTGGCACCTGCAACCAAGGTTTGACAAGTATCTGCTGCTTCTTCCTGCATCGTCCCATGCTCTTCGCTTGGCTTGTTCGTGACTACTAACCTCATTGATCTCCCCTCGGGCATCCTTCCCCCAGAGTGCATTGACGGTTCATATATGGTGCGGCATCTTGAGAAGTCAGTCTTGGCTTATTGCAAGTGGTTGCCACCAAGCTCAGATGTTGGGCACTAATTGGCACTTTGGTTTTGTGGCAATGGCTTTGTTCAGGTGGGGGGTTCATCCCTCCCCGTTGCCCACCCCTGTTGTCACAAGCCGGGTTACCGTTAGTGCTTGGTGTCTATTTGCAAATTGGATGTCTTCGTGTGCAAGATTGTATAGCTGTGGTATCCCAACTCTCAGCTGTTTGGCTACAATCGGTGTCATTTCTCTAATGTACTTTAGTATTAGGTGTGTGTGCTACGATTGTAATCCTTTGTGGCTCTTTTTTTCTATCACTATGTATCCTGATCACCACCTCTTTGGGATGGCTGCCTAATCTTGTATTATCTTCTTTGATGGAATGAAAATGTTTAGGTGGGCTTACTTAGCCCCACGATTGATTCCAAAAAAATCAAGCAGCTTAAAAACAACCGGACACTTAAATTTCCAGCTCAAAGTTTGCACTCCTCAACAACCAGAAACAAAGTTCTTTGAACTTATAAATACTTTAAGAAAGCAAATAAGAAACTTTGCTTCTCTCACTATTTTGGGCCTTGTAAAGGGCCTGTAGGCTAGGGCTAAATGGTGGTACATATCCGGATCTTAACTATGTAACACCCCAAGCGCCACAAAAGCTCAAGATGTCACTAAACACCCTTCTCATATGCTGGAGTATAAAAACTCAGTAGCATAACCTCGTATACATAGTAAAACGTGGAAGCAACAAGCTAAATGATATATATAGATAAACCACACACTACCATTTAATGAGAAACTTAATAAGATAACAATGAACAAAGGTCATCCACACTCATTATTATGAAAGCACAAATGGTCACCACAAGATCTACTCTATGTTCATTAAATCAACAAATGTTTCATTATTATTATAAAAGGAAAGTGGGTAAATATGTGAAGACGTGCAGCTAATCCCATCCCTCCAAGCAAACATCCACTCAAGTATCTGGAAAGATAAAATGGGTGTGAGAATAAATCTTAGCAAGCAAACTGCTTTAACATGTCATTTAAATCACAATATATTAAAAGACAATTTAAGAGTCATAATTATAAAAGAAGCACCACATAACTTCGAGTAGTAACATAGATGAGGGTCCCTTTGGTTAAGCCGTGAATGTGCTTTTGCTTTCAAGAAAAGTCAAAAGCTAAACCAAAGAGGTGAGCTTCCAAACCCCTACTTCCACAAAAGCAACTTTTTTGTAGTTCATTCTCCACAGCAGTTCATTTTCCACAGCCATCCTCGGGGTGCTTTTTCCGACTGTGAGGGCGGACATTTCACAAAAATTATCCGCAATGCCACCGCTTATGGGCGTACCCCTTTGTTTTTCTTTCCCATCGACGCCTCTGTCGCTCTCGCTCCCCACCTACGCCTCCTCTCATTCCTGCCCGACGCCTGCTGCACTAGGGTTTTGCCGCGCCCTCCGGTGGCGGTCCGGCGTGCCCTCCGGTGGCGACGCCGCCCATCTGCCTCCCCTCAAGCCGACGGCGGTGCTCCATCCATCGAATCGAGCATCCATGATCCTCGTCGTCCTCCCAGCAAGCCCATGGCGGTGCCCCTCATTCACCTCCCTTGAACACAGCGGCTACGACCTGAAGCCGGTGGCGGCGGTGCCCTGAAGCCGGCGGCGACGCTCCTCCTCATCCTCCCTCGGAGCCCATCGTCCACCTCCCAATCTGCACGCCACCAATCTCCCCTTCCAGATCTGGTGCTAAGGTAACTTCGACTCCCCTTCTAGATATGATAGCAAGCATTTTATCATCCATTTGTGGAAGTAACTTTTCTATGTTATTGTGCACAACATAACACAAGGCTAATATACTGCTTACTGGTTCCACCTGCATTTGTGTTTCCACTGATCCATTTAGAGGAACAAGTGTGGGTATCTAAGTTGGAACTTTGAACGTATGGTCTTGGTGCAACCATCAACCAAGCATACAAATCTGCTCCGTTTTCTGGGGCTAGTAATAATGAGGAAAACAGTGGGGATTATAGAATAGAAGTCTGATAATAACTTGTTTTTTTTGTGAGTCTAGTAATGACTTGATCACTAGCTGACAAGAAAAATAACCAATTGCTTCTAAATGCTCCTCGCGATGGATTATTTCCTGTAGTTTCCAAAAGCATGAATTGTGAAAAAGGTTGAAATGCATGTTTGATGGGTTTTTTCCCACATGGATTAAAAAAAGCCAAAATACAATGGATCGTATGGTTTTTCACTTAATTTGTCAATACAGTTCAATTGATGCTCTTTAAAAGGTGTAGCACAAACTACCTTGCTAGAAAAGCCCCTTCACATGACAGTACATCTTTAGCCATAAAGGTAGTCCAGTCATAGCAGCCCCTGATCTTTTTGTTCTGCTTTTCTGAATTTAGTTTTCCTTTTTACTTTTTGGCAGTAGTCCAGTCATAGCAGCCCCTCATTTCTTCTAGCCCAAATGCTACTCCAAGGGTTAACTAACTAGCAAGGGTGAATTGCTAGAGGTCATTACGGTTGAAATAATTTGGCTAGCGTGAATAACCTGCTTGTGTTAGTTCTACTATATGCTGACACATCACTATTTTCAGAACTGTCGCAGCAGGCTGCCATTATTGGTGAAATGGGATACCAATACACTGAGCGGTATTTGCACAAAGGAAAGTATAGGAAAACATCAAAAATTGGACTTCAATGGGTTATGAGATGCATGGGTTGTCCGAGGTACTTCTATAAGATGTTTCGAATGAGCACTGATATTTTCATGGCACTACATGACTTGCTAATCTCGAACTATGGCTTAACATCAACTAATAATGTATCATCAATGGAGTCATTGGCAATATTCTTGTGGATCGTTGAAGGACCCGAATCATTTTCACAAGTTGAAAATCGTTTTACCCGGTCACTTTAGACAGTTCAAAGGAGCTATTGGAGCTATTGACGGTTCACATGTTCCAGTAGCAGTGCCAATAGAGGAAGTGGTCAACTACACATGTAGACATGGCTATACATCTCAGAATGTGCTAGCTGTTTGTGATTTTGACATGAGGTTTATCTTTGCGGTTGCTGGTTGGCCAGGTTCTGCACATGACACACGCATCCTGAACCATGCGTTAGCGAATTTTCCTTCATTTCCAGTGCCTCCTAAACGTATGCATGTTTCGTTACTGGTTGTCAATATTTCTATTGTTATTTGGCTTTGCTGATTTGATTTTATAGGTAAATATTACCTCGTGGACTCTAGTTATCCAAACCGAATAGGATATCTTGTCCCTTTTAAAGGAAGCACATACCATATACTAGATTTTCGACTTTGTAATGGACGTGCTCCTCAAGGGAAGTACGAGGTGTTCAATTTCTTGCATTCATCTCTTCGCAATGTCATTGAGCGGGCTTTCGGGGTCTTGAAGCAGAAGTGGCGTATTTTGAAGGGCATTCCAAGTTTTCCTACTTGAACTCAGAAGCATATAATTCTAGCTTGTATGGCATTGCATAATTTTATTCATGACACCAATTTGGAAGACAAGTTGTTCGATAGATGTGCTGGTGATGAGGAGTACCTGGTACAACATAGTGTCGTGGTAGAAACACAAGAAGATGACAATCAAGATGGAGAGAATGAGGACACCATGAATACCATTCGCAGTAGGATAGCTGATGCTTTGGTTAGTGCGAGACGAAGATAGTTATGTTGAAGAAGGACATCATTATGTGAACCATATGTCTTTTGTAATATTCTATAATTTTATTTATGTGAACCATATGTTAATGGTGAATGAAAATCTTTAAGAAAATTAATTTTTCCTTTCTAAAATGGTAATTTCCATGCGAATTAGTGAACAAAACAATGTTTTACAATAAATTTTAATATGAGCATTCTCCTAGTAGTTCAGGGGTATTACAGACATTTCTTACCAAACCTACAGCTTCACAGTCATTCTAACCAAACGGCTTTCAGCTTTCTCACAGCTCACACCTCACAACAACTTTTCTCATAGCTCACAGCCCACAGCAGCTTTTTTCACAGCCACAGCCCAACCAAATAGACCCTAAATACTTCACAACAATACTTCATAATGAATATGCAAACGGTGCAATGCAATGCATGACTTCACTTCTACCCACACATCCCCAAGGAAGGAGGTTGTTGACGCTCGTTATTGACACCTTTTTACCCCTATTTATCTTCAATAATGACATGAGTTTAATACCTAAACTATTGATTGTACCTAATAAATGGGTCATTTTCACATATGTAATATATTTTGGAGGATATTCTATTTTCATAAGAAATTGGAATTAAATGAGCATAATTGGATAAAGCCCTAAACAAGCAACGAACCAGAGGAAGACGAAGGCCAATGGGCCCAGAAAGGGCCTAGGCCGATCATCCTATAGAGGCCCAGACCAATCGGCCTAGGGTCCTCTAGCCCCCTCTCGTGCTCGTTTTTTGGCAAGCAATCCTCTAAGATGACTTAAGAGCTAAGTCTACGAAGATATGGCAAGATGAGTTTGGGATCAAAGAGGATCAAATAGAGATTTAGAAAGTTATCAAATATCAATCTCATCCCGAAGCTATCGACGTGTCAGGCCCACATGCAAGTGAAAGAAGACTTCAGAACACCTGAGAAGACTTGACATGAAGGGACGCGCGAGAGGGGAAAAGGAAGGCCTAGGCCGATCGGCCTAAACCCATCCGGCTGATCAGCCTGTGGTGTTTCCTTGCCCCCTCACCTTCCAATTTAAGCCACAGGTCCTCCGGACTATAAGTACCCTGATTCTCCATCGAGCACCACATCCAAGATGACGTATTCGACGTGAAGCAGCAGAGAAAAAGAAGGAGCTTGAGGGGTACCACTTCGGAGAGTCGAGGGCCATGCAGCTGTCTAGGGATTAGCATAGCTAAGCTCTAGCTGATGTGGGAACCCTGCGAGGAAGATCCACATCGGAGTTTTAGAGCTAGGATCATCAAGATCAAGGTAGGATCCTAGTGGTGATCTTATGGTGTACAATCATTCATGATGAAGTACTAGATTTGTGCTTGTTCTTAGCAATCTAAGTATCTCCTTCTATGGTGTTATGCTTTTTCAGGTTTGCTTACTTTTTAATCTATGATCGATGATAGTTTGCTTAGGATGTTTATGTGGTCGTGGTGACCGGATTTGCATGTCTAATCTACCAATAAGTATAACATGTTTTTGTGATCATGCCCTTAGGTTACCTATACTGATAGAGAGGATCGTGATAGGATCTTTCTTGTGTAAGATAGGGGTTTTCGGGAGCCAGACCGGAGGTGTAGATATAAATATGCTTTTACTAAGATCATATTTGTGTTGCTTTGCTATCCATGCTCAGAATTACAACATATGCATATTATAGGTTGCTCTAGATTGGTTACCTCTGCTCTATCTGTTATCTGTCTATATATGCTAGATTGGATTTGAATCACTCATCAACAAAAGATTCATACTAACACTGCTAGTTGAAATAAATCTTGTATTATAAGTTCCACAGATTGATAAACCTTAGGGGAGTACTCTCAGGGAAGAGCTACAACTGATACATGCGCTTGCGGTTCACAATTGGCGTGCTAACTGCCATCAACAGTGATGAGGGCTGGAACCACATTGCTATATCTCAACATGCATTGCTGTACCGGTACATAACGCACCAATCCGACTACGGTTTCTTCATATGCATTAAACAATATGAGAATGCGAATGCAAGATTGCAATACATGAACTTCATATACTTCAAAATTCATAACTGATGAAGACATCCCATGGGTTACACAAGACCACGAATTGGGTACATAAGCTCATGTGTATGAAGGACAAATTACACACAGTCGTGCTAAGAAACTCCAATAAGAGGTGCATGTTTTCCTTGCTCAAATTAACTTCAACATACGTGAGAATTTTATACTACCTAAATCCTTTACATTGGTCGTGATTAGGTATGCACATGAAGAGGGTACTGCACTACATGGAGATGCAATGCAACAATCAGAGCAAACCACATGAAACAGACAAGAAAGGAACATTTGGATACGAGTGGATCAACCTAATGAAGCCAAACGTACAGATTGTTCCCATTTTGATGTCCGGACCTGCATAATGAATCAATCATAACTCTTGATTTTTGATAGCTATGGAGGTGAATGAGTACTTGATGGAATGGGCTTGAAATCTACTTTCCAATGCAAGAAACTGCATATCCATTGGACTTCCCAATAGGGAGTTATGACAGATTGAGTGAATACTGCACAGAAGCTGAGAAGACGCGCGAGATTCAAAGGTCACCTCATGAATGCTTCACCACTCGACTTTCCATCTTCCAATGTGGAGATTTTAGTTCATACCTATCTAGAAGGGTTGTTCCTAGTATAAATAACCCATCTATACTACTAGAAAAATAAGTTGAATTTTGATGAATAGATAACCACATTTGGTTTTGCATCTAAGCTGCTAAGTGCCTTGCACACCCTTGTTCGTCCCTGTTCTTCGAGGACTTGTGAAGAACATCTCTCTGAGGTCCCCTAATTTGTGCTCTACGGCTTCCAGTTAGGCTGCACCATTTTACGTGGATTAGTCCCGGATTGTGGTTCTCTGGTAGTTCGGTGATCGAGTCGAAGTCTTCAAGGTTTCGATGCCTCTTACCCTATCGCATGGTCGCATCCACCACGGATCGTGGTTCTGTGCTTGTTTGGAGATCAAGTCGGAGTTCTCTCCAGTGCCTCTCTCCCCGTCACTTGGTCGCATCCAGCCTTTGTCATGTATAAAGCTACTTACCCACTGCTTGTAGCAAGTTATCTTGTTACGAAACCTACTGCCGTGAAGATCAGGCCATCCCAAGGACCTTTCTTGTAATGGTCCCTATCAATAACTTCAAGAGTAAAACCTCAAGTGGAACAAGATACTTCAATATAAAGCCATTTTCATATTTATCTTGCTAGTATGAGGTACTGAAAGTAAATGGAGACAATTCAAACAACAAAGTTAAAGCAATGTAGACCTCATCACTAGGTTTACTTGCCTTCACCGAAGACCAAGAACGTGAGCTAAGTATGATCCAAAGGTGCACCACCTGTTTACAAATATAACTCAGCACCAACACAGTTACACAAGCATAAACAAACATAATTTAAAGTGTTTCTACAGCTGAACCTGACATTGTCCCAAAACCACACGCAAAATTAGACATGACAGCAACGTTGTTGCTTCTCTTTTTTGTATCTTTTAATCCTGATGGATAAAATTCCCATATTGTGCCATCTCAAAGATAACTTCAGAACTTACAAATTTCTAGTGTTCCATAAATAGAGGAAAAATCATCAACATAAGCTAATCTTGAGATGAACCTCAAACTGAAAATCTGACAATAACTGCAGAACAGTCTTAGTAAAATAGGTATATCTGGAGCTCCAAAATTCACATGAATATGAACTTAACCAATCTGGTAAGCTTATAAAATTTCCTACAACTATTTATTCATCCAAAGATCCAATTATGTCGTTTGGATTGCCTAAACTTTAGGGGAACAGATTCTGCCTAGAATTATGAGGCTAAAAAACTAACAGAATCAAACTTTAATATCTCTCAGCTCTTAAATCTGATTGTGGTGTTCTTTACATCTTTGAAAATATCTGCAAATACTCTACATCTCATATATTGGTTTTATATTTTTTGGAAGCCACTAGGAGGACATAAAACAGCCATACTGAAAACTGCAGAGATTGACTACGTGCTGAAAATAGCGACGAGGGCAAAACTTTATCCTAGCCCTTAACGGCGTTGAGTAACCACTACACGCACGTGCTAGAACATCTGAAAACTTAGGGAAAATATGGATTGTAGTGGGGGCATGCCTCACCTAGGGTTTCCCTTGAAAACAGCAAAGGCAACGGCAACGGCGGCAATCCCAACGATGACTCCCGGTCGTTTCCCCCTCCCTAGCGACGAACGTCATGGAAGCTCCGTCAATTGCACCTAAATTGCATCCCACATGGTGGCACCACCATGAACAGCAAGGAAAGAAAAATCAATTGGGGGAAAACGGAGAAAGAAAAGGAAGCTCGACCAATTTTGGAGACAAACGGTGACGATGGACGGCGGCGTACCCTAATTTCCCTTTCTTCTCTTTTCTCTTTGTTCTCCCTTTCTCCCTTCTCTGGAGCATGGCAAAGGGTGGGTGGCGGCAATGAGAGGAGGCACAGGGTATAGGGTTTTGAATAGGAGAGGTGTATATGGTGGAAGGGAAAAAAAAGAGAAGAAAAAGAAAAGAAGGGGAACAGAAAAGAACTCGGTCATGGCAATAGGGGGCTCGTCATTGTAGCTCATGATTACTGTAGATGTGCAGTTGCTGCAGCATCCAAGGGTGAAATGTTGCACCATCTATAAGTCCATGACCGGAACTCCAAACAATACATATAAGTGATCAAACGGAATGGATTCGAAGTTCGTACATCCGAGCGACAGATCTAAAACTCAACTTCTGCCTACCATCTTTACTAATTACCACATACAAAGTGTATTTTAACCTTTACGCATCCTGGGTGTTACATTCTCCCCTCCTTAAAAGAATTCATCCCCGAATTCACCATCGCTAAGTCATGACTGTGAACTAGAACTAAATGTAAATAAACAGTTATTTACCAGACTCAAAGAGCTCTGGATTTTTCTAGCGCATGGGCTCCTCTAAGTCCTTTGTGGCTTCTCATTTCAACTGATTAGCTCATCGGACCTTCACATAATTGATAGTCCTATTCTGCATGATATGTTCGGAGAAATCCAATATGCGTACTGTATGACACTCCATAGTCAAATCCTGCTCAATAGTCCTTAACATGCGCATCTGGGCTCATGGACCACTACTGGGCCATCCAAATTTGGACCGGGTGTCACATACCCACCCTCACCCCCCTCAAAGAACCCGACGTCCTCATTTGTCCAACTTACCCATACTTGGGCAAATGTCCAGGAACGTTCCCTCTTAGCACACGACAGTACATCCAGTGCCGGCACCATATGCCATACCATGTGTCCTATCCGAGTCCACACGCGTCATGCGTCGTATGCCCACACACTAACCCGTACGCGCAACCGCGAGAGTCGGCTCTAATACCACTTGTAACAACCCAGCTCAGGAAAATGGCTCATGTGAACTCTACACGCTGAGTGGACTAGACCTGCACTACAACCTGCTTACACTTATGTCCTCGCTTCGCGTAAAAGGGTTAACCCAAGGTTGCAATGCTTCCTAGAGATAGCTATTTAAGTTGGTTCCACTCACCCTCCACTTCCCATCTAGAACTATTTTTAGAGCTACAATACCTCATGCATGGTACCAATTGTTGGCCCAACTTGGCCCATGGGCTGTTACATCCATCCACCCTTAAGGCCTCGACGTCCTCATCGAGAGCTGAGCTAACTCACCTAGCCATGTCCGTACGTCCAGTGCCGGCGCATATGCCATATCGTGCCCACATAGGAACCACGCATCATGCGCACCATGCCCGCGCATCTGACCTACACGTGCCCGTGACACAACAAAAGTTGACTCTGAGACCACTTGTAACACCCCGTCCTCCAAAGCCGCACAACCTAGCCCTTCCGAGTGGTGGGCATACATACACATAGCACCCTGCTTACACTTTCATCCTCACTTCGTGTAAAGGGTTAACCCGAAGGTGCTATGGCTGGTGGACAAAGACTTATAAGTTGGCTCCACCCTTACTCAACTAAACATGCGCACCTACGCTCATGGGCCACTACTGGACCATCCAAATTTGGGCTGGTGTCACAAACTATCCATATTATCCGATCATCTGATATTCAATGGGTAATCCCTTCTTGTATTTCAATCCAACATCGGATAAAACTATCCAAATTCATATCCAATATCCAAAATGTTTCTCTAACATTCTTCAGTCTATCCGACAATCAACAATTATCCGTACCATTTGCACCCATGATCCTTCCATATGCAGGCCATCTTGCATTGCTAGTTTTATTGCTTGGATTTCTATCAAATAAATGGATGCATTACAATGTCTTCTATGAACATGTACACAACGCACGCAACCATAATACAAGACTGGGTTGAGAACATCCTAGCTCCACTGGCTGATTTCATATAGCTATCACGCATGGGGATTGGACATCACTACAATTGTGTAAGATTCATGATGAAGCTCTGCCCGTAGATATCAATATGACGATGATTTATTGCCCATCTGGTCCAGGAGCTTTAGTAGGCTGCATCTGAAGCAAAAGCAGTTCTAATCTCCTCATTGGTGTAAATTTACAAATTAAAGCTCCTCATGCATCTCATCAATACTATCTGTCTATCTATAGATCAACATCTATTCAGACCAACATCTATAACTATATAATCTAATCGCAATAGACTTTGAGGAAATTCCCAAACATATCAGAGAAAAAAAAGACATTGGGCTGACTATTAGAGATCATCACGTCAAGCTCGGCCAGTTTTTCCCCAGATCTAGAACTACTCGCCATCATCACTCCTCAAGGGGCCAACGATGGCAAGCAGCAACCAGAAAGGCATCCACGGTGTGAATATCACCCAGACGACATGTTGGCAGATGAGCTCACCGCCAACATACAAGGAGAAGAGACTGAAAGTCAAAGGACACGCCAGTGAGCTAGGAACGCATTGCGAGTAGATCGTCGACGTTGCCTTGCAAACGACCTACCCATCATGAACCTGGATCATGTGTTCGAAGCAGTTTCAACACATCAACATAACACTCCTCTCGCCACCGTCGCCTCCATTGACCTTCTCACTCAGGCGATGGCGCAAGACAAGTACACCAGGAAAATGGCTCTACTGGCGGAGCACGCATACAAACTACTCGATCAGGAAAAATCAATCAGCTCGGTCCGATGCACTTCCTCCCACCATGGCAGCAGTAGCAGGCATCCAAGTCTTCTTGAAGCCACCAGAAACAAGGTTCCCAAAATTGAGCACCCCAAACCAAGCTAGCACAGAGCAAAAGGTAGTCGGATGGGACCCTCGGGAGGTCATGGCCACCATGGGCCCCACCAAGAGCTTGAGCAACCTCGTGACCTTTGGGAGCAGCTCAATCAGAATCGTGACACTCGCTTAATCATCAAAGGGTGCCACCGCGTACGTGATCAAGAAGTCAACTACTCAGAAGAAGACATCGACGGGTTCCCCACCTTTTCAAGATGAGTACGCAAGGCGGTACTACCCGACAAGTTTAAACTTCCGGGTATCAACAAATACAATGGCAAGCAGGACCCAATCCAATAGCTGAGGTGCTACTTGCTAGTGGTCCAAGTGGCAGGAGGAAACAATGACACCAAGGTCATCTACTTCCCCATCTGCATGGAGGTAGGGCTATTTACTTAGCTCGAGTCTCTAGAAAGTAACTCCATCGACACGTGGGGTCAATTGAAGGCGGCATTCACAAACAATTTCGTGGGGGCAATGCAATGTGCCGGCAATAGGATCAACTTGCCGCAAATCAAACAGCAACAAGGCAAAACCCTGCGTTGTTACCTACATCGTTTCTTCGACAAGAAGGCCACTGTCGTGGACATCACGGAGAAGGATGCCATATAGTGCTTCCAGAATGGTCTCTATGACCGCCGGATGTTCCAAGACTTTGGCAGAAGACACCCAGAAGATATCAAGTCTCTCAAGACCATGATACAAGCCTGGGCAGATAAAGAGGACAAAGAAATCAAGCGGTTTGAGTCTAGTCGTAACAGAGGCCAAAACAACAACAACCAGAGCAACAGCCAAAGTAACGGCAAGAATCGCAACGATCACGCCAACAACAATCGAGGCAACTACTCGGGTGGTCAAAACCGCAATAGGAAGCCAGACAACACTATCGCAGTGATGTCCCAATCCTCTTGTCCTGGATCCAGTCATTGCAGGTTCTCAACGTGCTCACAAAAGTACTCATCGACGGTGGCAGTGGCCTCAACGTGCTCTTCACCAAAACTTTGAGAAAGATGGGCCTCGAAGTAACAAATATGCTCAACCCAACGAACTCTCTGTTCTACGGGATCATCCCGGGTAACGCGGTTGTACCCCTTGGTCAGGTGGTTTTGCCAGTTACTTTCGGGACCAAGGATCATTACCGGACCGAGTACATCCAGTTTGAGGTGGATGATTTCGAAACATCGTATCACGCTATCCTCGGAAGACCAGCACTGGCCAAGTTCATAGCCATCCCGCATTACGTGTACCTAGTACTCAAAATGTTGGGACCCAAGGGAGCTCTCTCCATGCGTGGAGACTTGAAGAGATCCTACGACTGCGACATAGAAGCGGTGGAGCTGGCAACGACAACTCAAGTGCCAAACTCCATGATGCAAGTCTTCACTGCCTCCAAGAAATTGTCCCCAATAGAACTCAAAATTCCGAAGAAGTCGGGGCAACCAAAGTTAAGTCGGTAGGAGAAGTTGATATCAAAGCTATCGACCTTGAGACTGGCAATAGCTCCAAGACAGCCCTGATTAGCTTAGGGCTGGATCCCAAATAGGAATACGCGCTCGTCAGTTTCATCTGGGCCAACCAAGACATCTTTGCATGGAAGACATTTGATATGCTGGGGGTGCCTAGGGAATTGATCGAGCACTCAATGAACGTGGATCCTAAAGCCATGCCCAAGCGACAATGACTATGTCAGTTCGCCCAAGACAGAAGAGAAGCCATCAAAAAAGAGTTGGCCAAACTACTCGCTACTGGCTTTATAAAAGAAGTTCTTCATCCAGAGTGGTTGGCTAACCCCGTCTTGGTGTGTAAGAAGAACAACAATGAATGGAGGATGTGTGTCAACTACACGAACCTCAACAAAAACTATCCAAAGGATCCCTTCGGGCTCCCTAGGATTGATCAAGTCATCGACTCAATGGCTGGGTGCGCTCTACTTTGCTTTCTTGATTGCTACTCAGGTTATCACTAGATAGCTCTCAAGGAAAAAGATCAGATCAAGACTGCATTCATCACCCATATGGAGCTTTCTGTTACATCACAATGTCCTTCGGGTTGAAGAACGCAGGTGCCACATATCAACGAGCCATCCAAGAGTGCTTCAAAGACCAACTACACCGCAACATAGAAGCGTACGTGGATGACATGGTTGTAAAGACCAGAAATCTCGATGACTTCATTGCAAATCTAGAAGAAACCTTCACAAGCTTGCGAGCATACCAATGGAAACTGAACCCAACAAAGTGTGTGTTCGGTGTACCCTCTGGAAAACTACTCGGGTTCATCATCAGCCATTGAGGAATCGAGGCTAATCCCATGAAGATTGCTGCCATCACCAACTTGCACGCTCCATCGTGCATGAAGAATGTCCAGAAGCTAACTGGATGCATAGGAGCCCTCAACAGATTCATCTCAAACTACTCAAGTGGCAAGACAAGTTCCAGTGGACCGAGGAGGCCGAACAAGCTCTTCAACAGCTGAAGGACTTCTTATCAAAGCCATCGGTCCTCACGACGCCTACTCCCAATGAAGACTTGCTGCTCTACATCATCGCGACTACTAACGTCGTTAGCACGGCGATCGTGGTTGAAAGACCAAAACCAGGCCATGCATATAAAGTATAGAAGCCCCCGAAAGCTCCCAAAGCTAGATCCCTGCCCCTTCAACTACTTCTGTGTGGTCCATCTAAGGTTGGGGCTTCACTCTGAAGAATTTCCTAAACAGCTGGAACTAGGGCTGAATGCCCAAGAAGGTCTCATAGAGGTGCACAAAGATGGCAACGTGTAAGATAGAATTGGGGTCGAGGTGGACAAGCTCCAGATTGTAGTACCTCAAAAGCTCTCGGAAGAAGTTAGACGATGGCAGAGCCAGCCCGCGCTCAATGAAGTGCGTGAAGATCACTGTCTCATCTGGATAGCTCTCAAAAAGCCATGGATTTCCAGCTGCTACCCTCCAATCCGCGAACTCCTTCTCCTAGAGCAGATTCACACCCACCAGTACCTGGATGTCCGCCTCTTTCAAGGTGGATGGCTTCCAGGCACTGCTTGATTTGGCGGCGCCGTCTGGTTGGTCTTCCCGTACTTGGGCACCAGCAGTTGGATCTCCTTCTTGGCAGCCTTGCACTTCTTGGACTCTACCGCCTTGCTCGAGGATGCTTTCTTGGGTGCCATTGCTCCGATGGTATTCTGGCGCATGAGCTGGAGGGCTACACAGTGCAGGGGTGGTGGCGCACGGGAATAGCAAGCGGCGGCACTAGGGCATTAGTGCTCGGGGTCGCAAGCGGCGGCGCTAGGGCAATAATGAGAAGATGAATGGCTTGGGCGCACTAGCTCGGGTGAAACAGAAGGGATAAGATTCCACCGATATTTATAACTGCGACACAAGTAACTGAGAGGCGAGAATTACAGGGGAATATTCCATTTTTTAAGCCATCAGGTATTGCTAGAACGGTTACCAATTTTTTTTGGAAGAGATACGATTTTTGAAGGCGAACGGTCACATTGGACCAGTGGTTGACACTTATACCCAAACTAGTCGTGTAATGACTCAAGGGCTGTGTGCCACGTGCCCGTCGAACAAAAAGTTTTTTCTCCGATTTTTAAGGGGAAAAAGATGTGAAATTAGAAGATTAACCCTCAGCCTAATTCTTCGATTCAACCTAAGGCTCGGGGGCTACTCCATATGGAGTGCGATTTCGCACTTCCTTATAAGGTTTAGGATTGAAGATCCAAGATTCAAGACTAAGTTAAATGAGGCTTGAGAACCTTCTAGCCGCATGGCAGTACTCGAGCACATTTGAAGACTCAATCTGATAAAGTACTCAAAAAGAGCACCACAAACTAGTCGGAGACGTCTAGAGAAGTACTCGGGGCTGCTGCATTTGACTAAAAAGTACTCGGGGCCTTTTTGGTCATACATCTATGGGTCCACCGGGAGGCTTGGACAGTCCTACATACGGGGTTGTACACCAAGACATGTCAGACATAGAGACTACGGTGTAGGACGGTGTGGTCTACGTGGAGGATAAGGACTAGTCGAGGATTAGAAAACTACTCGTAGCAATTAGAGTAGGATTCTCTAGTTGAATCCGACTAGTACTCTTGTACAACAACCGACCTATAACCCTTCCCCCGGCAATATAAAGCGAGGCAAGGACCCCCTCCAAACAATCATCAATTAATACAAACCAACCAACAAACAGGACGTAGGGTATTATGCGACATAAGCAGCCTGAACCTATCTAAATTGTGTGTTCGAGTTCACTTTCGAGTTCCTAGTCTTCGGTGAGCCCCACGCATAAAATACTACCTCGGGCACCCCCTTGGTAGGTTGCTAGGTCTAAACACCGACAGTAGAATGCAAGTAATGTCCACCATCTCTCTTTTTCAGATGTAGGCTATCTCATTATTTCATACGTTTCAGGTCCCGACGTGCTTCAATTGTATCCTTTGCCATTCCATATGTACCTAGGAAGCCAAGCACATTCACTCGCAAAGATTTTTTATCAGATGCATCACATCGATTGCATTACGGATCTCATGGACTTCCCAATAAGATAGCTCCCAAAATATAGAATTCTTCTTTCACATGGGTACATGTCCGTCCTTGTTGTTCAGAACAAGTTGGCTATTAGAGCTATTGCCAAAGACTACCCTCACATCCTTTATCATAGAAAATACACGTTTACCATTACGGTGAACGGGCTTAGCACGTTTTTCTTCCTTCCCTTCAAAATGCTTCCCTTTCTTTCTTAACAGTTGCTTAGCAGAAAGAAATCGACGATGGCCCGTATACACAACCTTCCTACAATGTTTCAAATATATGCTGCAAGCATCATCTAAACAATGCATGCAGGCTCGATATCCCTTGTTTGTCTATCCGGACAGATTACCAAGCACCGGCCAATCATTGATGGTTATGAACAACAATGCTCATAGATTAAAAGTCTCCTTTTTGTCCTCATCCCACACACGTACACTTTCTTCCTTCCATAAAAGTAAAGTTCATCAACTAGTGGTCTTAGGTAAACATCAATGTCGTTGCCAAGTTGTTTTGGGCCTTGGATAATTACCAGCATCATAATGAATTTCCGCTTCATGCACATCTAGGGCGGAAGGTTGAACATACATAAAGGTCACATGTGTGATATGACCACTACTAAACTCACAGAATTGATTGAATCCATCCGTACTT
Organism: Setaria italica; assembly: GCF_000263155.2. NCBI lineage: Eukaryota > Viridiplantae > Streptophyta > Magnoliopsida > Poales > Poaceae > Setaria > Setaria italica. The sequence goes on from NC_028457.1 coordinate 28,457,495, forward strand.
AAACCAAACCGTATGTTCCTTACATCCTTTTCAAACTCGGAAAATTCTCTGTCAACTATTCTCCACTTGGACCCTTCAGCAGGGTGTTTGATCATTTCATCTTACTTACGTTCTTATTTGTGCCAATGCATCAACTTTGCATATGTCTTATTTCTGAACAAATGCTTCAAACGTGGTACTACAGGGAAATACCACATTACCTTCGTAGGAACATTTTTCTTGCTGGCCTGCCCCTTAATATCACCGGGATCATCTCGCCTAATCTTATAACGTAGCACTTCGCACATAGGACAAGCCTCCAATTTCTCGTTTTCCTCACCGCGATAGAGGATACAATCATTAGGACATGCATGTATCTTTTGTACCTCCAAACCCAGAGGGCAAACAACATTTTTCACTTTGAACATTGAGGACAACAATTCGTTCCCCTTAGGAAGCATGTTCTTTATGATTTTCATTAACTCGTCAAAATCCTTGTCAGAAACTTCATTTTTTACCTTCCATTGCAACATTTCCAGTGCGGTACCCAACTTTTTGTACCCCTGTTTGCAATCTGGGTACAACAATTTCTTATGATTATCTAACATTCGCTCGAACTTCTTTAACTCCTTCACATTCTCGCAGTCTTCTTTGCATCTCGCAACACCTGACCTAGATCATCGGTAAGACCTTCTTCTGCAACCATCTCTTCTTCAGCCTCGCCCATTGCAGCATCTGCAAAGGCACCTCCTTGAGTCCTATCAGGAATGTAGTTATCATCTTCTTCTTCATCATAATCATCTTCCATCATAACTCTTCTTTTGCCGTGATTGGTCCAAACAAAATAGTTAGGCATGAATCCCAAACCGTATATGTGAGCATGAATCGTCTTTCTGGATGAGTAATCTTTCTCATCTTTGCAAATTCGGCATGGACAACAAATGAAACCAGATGACGGCTTGTTGGACATTGCCAGATCGAGAAAACCATGCAAGTCATTAATGTACTCCATAGAGCTTTTGTCCGCGCTGTACATCCATTGCCAATCCATTAGAAAGTACTACCGAACCAAAGATTTATCATCAATAGAATTATACATGAAACATAACAAACATGATACAAATTTCATTAAACTCAAATGTTGCTGAAAGTTTAGATAGAAATATAGAAATTTAAATTTCAAACCCAAACAACATGATACACTAAGACAAACTAAAATGTTGCTGAATGTTTCGATAGAAATATACAAATTTAAAGTTCAGACCCAAATAACATGATACACTATGACAAACTCAAATGTTGCTAAATATTTAGATAGAAATACACAAATTTAAATTTTAAACACAAACAACATGATACACAACGACAAACCATCTACGGAATACTATCTAGGAGGACTTTAAGCATCCTTGGATGGCGAAGACAAAGGTTTCACTAACCCAGCCTCATCATGTGGTTTATTTGTGCCTCCTGCAATGGTAGTACTCAGCGGACCTGAAACCCATGAGACTGGCGGTGGAGCATAACAACCATCAAAAGGAGGTTCCTGACCCGCCGCAATAGCATCTTCATGACATCTTTCCAAATAACGAAGCATTGCTCTCTCCCACATGCTCATTTTCTTTGGGTTATCATGAGGGCCAACTGTGGTTTTCCCCTTGCTACGAGAGGAATGACGATTGCCCCCACCATCACCACTACCTCCAGCAGCAGTAGCCATCTCTATGTAGCTCATATTTGCAAATTTAAACTATGAACAAATTATACTTTTTCCCTGCAAATTATTTAGCTCAAACTTAACATATAAATGAAAAATTTCTCCATTGTAGCTTATTCTAAAAATGACTAATTACATACCTCTATTTTATCTTATTATCTTTATGTACCACAATTTATCTCACTCATATTTGCCGATGACTAAAATATGACCAAATTATATTTTTCTGCATAATTTATTTAACTCATATTTGTAAAGGACTAAACTATGAAATTATTCCTCTAACCTCATATCAATTTCTTTGACTAATACGAAACATAGCATCCAAAAAATTGTAGCTTATTCTAAAAATAACAAATATGAGCTCTAAATAACACATGCATATAAATGAAAATTTTCTCCATTGTACCTTATTCTAAAAATCACAAATTGCTCTAGCTCTAAAGCATAAACTTAGTATACTAACCATGTATCAAGGGAGGATGAAGTTTCTAACCTTTAGAATACTTGAACGAGCGAAATCCCTGTAAAATGGTCAAAAATCCGGCAGCACCTCCCCTATTTCGCCATGAATGGATGAAGCCCGAGCTGGAGGAAATAGCTCGGGCAAAAGGAAGAAGACGCCTGATTTATATATAGGAGGGAAGTTAGTACCGGTTGGAGCCCCCAATCGGTACTAAAGAGGGTCACGGGGGGCTCCGGGGGAATTAGCCGTTAGACCCGGTAATAATGCTCACATTAGTACCGGGTCAAAAACCAACCGGTGTTAAGCCTCGGGACGAATGCTGAGTTTTCCAGTGTGGATGCTTGTTATCTTGGCAATGCTGACATTTAGCATATATAACAAAAAAAAATTTCAAACTTTCTGTTCACATCTAGGATTACTGAATTTCATGATATTTAGCTCAAATTCAAATCCCAACTTGATGTCGCAATACAACAAAGGAAGATTCACTTTGTAAGGTAGGGTACATATCTAAGTTAGCAACTATCACTTGGCAATACCCCTATGAGAAATTCTGAAATCCTTTGTACCCAAAATGTAGAATTTGAAAGGTAGGGTATATATCTAAGTTATCAACTATCACTGTGCAAATTTTTAATTTCAAATACACAACTTTTGTGAGGAGATCTAGAAAATAAATAGATGAATCCCATACACAACTTCTGCGAGGGTGATTTTGATGTATTAGAACAGTTTAAATGGAATCGATACCGTGTATATATAGGGTGTGAACCCCCAACCCCAAGGTTCTGAAGATGATTTTGGTTCATTCTTGTTGCCTTGCCAACAAACAGTGAGTTCAAAACTTCAAATAAGCTAGGTTGCGTGAACTACTCCATCCACAGCCTGTTGTTCTTGGATCTTCCCCTCCCGTTGTCGTTGTTGTCCTGTCGATTCAGACGAACTGACAAACCGGCAGCAGGTGACCGGTTCAAAGCGTTGGAACAGTCGACAACATCCCCCGTGCGGCCGTGCCAAGTGTCGCGGCCGTCTTTTCGATCAGCTCCAAGCTAGAACACGACCACCTGCACAAAGAACCAGCAAAGCAATCGCTAGCCCGGCCCTGCGAGCTGCAGCCCATGCTGCCGCCGTTTATAAAACCCAGTGCGTGGTCTCGATCGTGACAGGAACAACCCTAGCTTAAAGATTGTTGAGCTATTAACAATGGTGTCCAGACCGCCCTGCCGTCCGCCGTCCTGATCCTCCGGCGTGGCCTTCGCGCTGCTGCTGGCGGCCGGCGCCGTGGCGGGGCTCGGCTTCACCCACGGCCTGAAGCGCTACTTCGACGGGGTGGTGTTCGGCGGCACCGGCGGCTCGCCGGAGGTCGACAGGCTCCACCGCGACGTGGACAGGTTCTTCCACCTCGCCTACGCCTCCGCGGGGCTCATGCTGGCGGCCGCCACGTGCACCGCGCTCATATCATGCTCTCCGTCTACTCGCTCGTCAAGTGGCGATGACGATAGATGATGGTGCATAGCTATAGGAGGATTAATTCGTTTGGTGTTGTGATTAGAAATTGCCGTTAATTTAACCGGATCGATCAGCTATTATGTCACGAGCAATTTTGCAATGCTTGACTTTAATTTGTTGTAATCACTTTCTTTAAACACACATAATATTAGAAAGGAAATAACCACTTTAGGTTAGTACGTACCGCGCATGAACTATTCAATTTGTCTACTTGACCCATCTATCTTTACCTATTATTAAAGCAAGTAACGCCTCTGCCTGAATTTTTGTACGTCGTGGTCATTTTGCAAAAAAACCCCTGATGTTTTGTGTAATCAACCCGCAGTCCATTATTATGAATAGTCTGGGTGTCGGATTGAAAAAGGAGGAAAGAGAGGGGGTTTAAAGGGAAAAAACTTCTCCTTTCTCCAATCCAAAACAAGGAGGCGAAGGAGGGGGACGGGGCGCGGGCAGCGGCCGGAGCGGGGTGCCCCACCACGGCCGCGCCGCCCGCCCGTTGCCGAGGCGGCGCCACGCGCCTGCTTGGAGCTCCCCATCCGCAGCCGCCCGGATCTCCCCCGCTGAAGCTGCCACCCAGAGCTCGCCAACTGGAGCTTCCCATCCGCGGCCGCCCGGATCTCCCCCGCCGCAGCCGCCGCCTGGAGCTCCCCATAATACTGATGCCCGTGCGTTGTCCACACGCGCGCACAAGCGAGAGGAACCGCAGCAGCTTGAAGTGTCGGGACCGGAGCATGCTGTGGACGTCGGAGCTCGCCGCATGGCTTGCGCTCGGAGTTACGCGGAGGGAAGCGAAGCCACCGCCACCGCAGCCACACGAGCGGGAGCGCAGCCATGGTAGATGCTACGCATGGTGCTCGCCACCGCAGGTGCCGCGCGTAGTGGTCGCCGCCGCCACTCGAATCGCACGCAGCTGAAGCCTCGGTCTTGTCGTGCTGTGGCAGAGTGTGCTGCTCGCCTCGGAGCTCGAGTAGCACCATGTGGTTGTGAACGAACAAGACACCAAAAGATAAGGACCGTCCTTTTTTTAATTAGTTTGTGGGTCCCGTAGAAAATCTAGACCCAAATTAAAGAACCTAAACACGAATACGGGGTAAGGTCCAGCGTGGACGAAGAGAAGAGAGAACCAGAGATAAGGGTGCCTCGCAGTTTGGATTATGACGGTGCCGTTGCATCAAAAAGAGAAAACGGCCAAGTCCTCTTCCTTTCTTTTTCTATTGCACGTGGGTTCCGCTTTAAATCCAAACCATTTCCTAAGCACAGCCAAACCATGGATTCGGATTGGAGTTTTATTTCCCAATCCATAATCTACTTCTCCGTATCCCTATCACATCCCCCGTCCAAACGTCACCTTAGGATTTCACATGAGATGCTGGAACCGAGTTGTGTTTTGCATCACGAGTGTCCGAGTTGTGTTTTGCATCGTGAGTGTCTCGACCGCCCAATCCAGATGGATGGCTACGAGCCAGGTGCGAAGTTAAGCTGCCATGTCGGGGGAGATATTGGGCCAAAAACGGTAAGGCAAACAATTAAGACTCAAGAGGAGTTGAAGCAGTACGACGGGTCCGACCCTGAGAAGAAGCCACGGCTGATGGCCATCAATGAATAATTATTTCAATATAAGGATATATGTTAACATAAATGCAATAAATATATAGTGATACAAATAGAAAAAAACATGAGTTTTAAAAATACGATTATCATTTCACCGTAGGAACGCTCAGGCATTTTGATATATATAAGTGAAAATATGTCATACTAACATGTTTTTTCCATAAAGCAAGTAAGGTTTCTGCCCAGTTTTTTTTCATACGTCATGGTCATTTTGCAAAAAAGTTCCTCAATTTTTATGGAATCAACCTGCAGTCCAAATTCTGAAGAGAGGGGGGCTCAGGTGGAAAAAGGAGGGAAGGGAGGGCGCTAAAGGGCAAAAAGCTTCTCCTTTCTTCAAAATAGAGAGGCGAAGGAGGGGGATTGGGCGCGGGTGGCAGCCGGAGCAGGGCACTCTGCCGCTGCCCCTGCATGCAGCCTCGGCGGCATTGCCGGCATGTGGCACGTGAGGATTTTCACCGCGGAGGCTTAAGTAGTGGTGGCAGTGCTGCGAGCTGCTATTGCTGCTTGTAGCTGCTCCAGAAATACAGAAAAGCAGTCCCTTCCCCAACGATTCTTGTCCAAATCCAAACATAAACTTGCAAATCGTCTTTATACAAAGATGTATCTGGATCAACGAGCTACATGTGTTAGATAGGGCTTTGGTTCCATAGGATCGAAAGATAAAAGTCTCTGAACTTTGGGAAAAACACCGGTTACACTGAACCTTTAGAATTTGCTCCTGTCAATTATCTCCAAAGCACCGAAAGGCTACCTTTTCTCGAGCACAGATCATCCAAATCCAATAACAAACTCTCCAAGCACCTTTAACCAAACTTGTAGAGGTACTATAGGGCTGCAAGTTCTAGATTGGAACTTTGCTCAAAAGATCTTTGGTTTGGAAGATTGAGAGCTCTGACTTTCGGTCAGGAACTGAACATTCCAGTTTCAAATAAGAAAAAGGTGAATCAAAAAGACACAACCGATAGATACACAAAGAATATAGTGTATTCAGAGGTCCTCACCAAATAGGTACAACCGATATTTGTTAAGGCATTCAATATTCTTGATGATGTCACTGTTGTTTGATATGTAGTATTTGCTGATATCTTCCTATACGTTTCATATTTGGGTGGTAATTGTTGTTTCCTTCATAATGGTGATGGAGTAATGGTCTTTTTTGCCACTCATTTTTGATGAATTGTCTACCGCATATTGTGAAGCGAAGCTAACATATTATAAACAAATGTATAATAACGTGAGAGCAAGTAATGACCCGTAGCAACGCATGGACAACCAGTAACTGAACATTCCAGTTTTAGTTTCAGAAATTTCCAATGCACTTCTGACAATCTAAATAGCCCACCTTTCAAACTTTAAGCTTCATTTAAAATACTTGGACACTATTTCTTGTGAACAACAGCTAGACACTATATCTCCTCGTAAACAAATAATTAACCAAACACGCATAGCAAGAAAGCATCAAACAATAAATATTTTGGTTTATTGTGTTTGAGAAATGAATAATTATTTTAGTATAAGGATATATGTTAACAGAAATGCAATAAATATATAGTGATAGAAATAGGAAAAAAACCCACGAGTTTTAAAAATATGATTATCATTTCACCGTAGCAACGCACGGGCATTTTGCTAGTCACACTTAAAAAGGAGACCGAATTCGTACCTCCAACACTAATTTCCTCAATGGAAAAAAAAAAGCAATGCACAATATGTAGTGAGCATGTAAAGAAGTGGAAGAATGGATCAACCCCTTCCATTCAAATATTTCTTATTCAGGTTGACAGTATGAAAATTCATGCCCACAACAAAGCGATGAAAATATATACGTGTTTTGCAAACAAGACTTAAATCTGCTAGGAGTATAAAAGTTCTTTGTCATGGGATATATTTATAAAATTTATGAAAATGGATGAGGGGATCGGTAACTAAACATTCAGACACCACAAAAGTTCAAGATGCCACTAAACCTCCCTTCCCATATGTGCTGGAGTATAAAAACTCGGGCATAACCTCGTAACAGACTAAAACGTGGAAGAAAAAAATAATATTTAAAGATAAACCACACACTAGTAGTTAATAAGCAGCTTAACCAAAGAATAATTATAAAAACATCAACCACTCATTGCCATGGAACCACAAAGGGGTTGCCATGATAGTCTATTCTACGTCTGTTATAGCAAGACAAATGCATCATTATTATTAAAAAAAGAGAGTGTAGGTAAGGCAGTGATGAGTGCAGCTAATAACCTCTCTTCTAGCAAAGCATCCACCACAGAGAAATTGAAAAAAACCTAATTTTCATCGAATAATTTACCAAAAATAATAATTGTTCTGTTGAGTTTGATCCTTTCGTCCCCCCTTGGAAGGTGTGACTCATCAGTGCAGTAGCGAGGCACAGCCTCTACCCCATGCGCCAAGCCATCACAAAATGTTCCTGTTCATACCGTTGGTTGCCTTTGTTCTTGTCATGACACCATCGAGACCTTGTTCGTGTTCTGCATGTGCTGCAGCTTGCAGGTGCTGGCTGGCTAGCTAGCAAGCGATTGCTGGTTGCCTGGCTGGGACTAATGTGAGATGATAGTGTAGTTGTAGGTCGCCATGACGCCATGGGTGTGTCGGGTTCTTTAATTTAACATTAGTAAAAAAAGAACAACTTGATCGAGGAGAACATGTCCATTGGAGCGTGCATTCAATATTCGTAAGCTAGCTTGCCAAATAGATCAGCTTCCCCGCCAACAGATTCTAGGACCAACAGCTTTTATGAGCAGCAAGTGAGCATTTCAGACCAACAACTTTTTAGAAAAGCTCCCGCTCTCCAAACAGGACCTTTTTTAGCACATAGCGTGAATAAATGTTTGCAAAACACGTCCCATACTAAAAGATATGTTGTAAGTTTGGATGATTCAACAATAAAGACCTATAAGTAAACTTTCTCATAAATATTGACCTATAATTTTATATTTGGAACCAAAAGTATAAAATTATTCATGGTGCTTTGCAACAAACTCTAACCTGTTGGTATGCTAAGGGCTAAGAAGTAAAGGCTGTATTTGGCAAAATATGTGGAACATGATGGAATTTAATAACTACATAAAAATAAAATTCCAAGGGAACAATATTTAGATGTAAACTATCGCAGACATAGATAATGTGAACATATTTTTTAAACGATTTTTCACATGAGAAATATTTAATCAAATATTTAAAAGGACAGAAGAATTTTCACTGAATTTTACTCTCAAAACTGGGAGAGAGTTTTTTTTAAAAAAATAAAAGATAAACTGAATCTCCAATTTCTTCTTCAAACGAAGGCTCTACTACGCCTCAATCGTTTCTTCCCCCAAATTCCAAATCTACCATCCCAAACCCTGAACCCACAATCCGCGCCGCAATGCTCCGCCGCCGTCGCGCCCCGCTCCTCCTCACCGCCGCCGCGGCGGGTGTCGCGCTGGCCGCCGCCTCCCCGACCGGCGACAACGGCCGAAGCGTTGCCTCCGCGCTCCAGCACGGCGTCGCCCGCTCCTCCCGCGCCGTCTACACGGTTCGCCCTCAGCGCTAGATACGGCTCCTCCCCGTTGTTGTTCCTCCTGCGTTCCGAAGGCTACTCTTGCTCAGTTTCCCGGCGGTTGGTTGTCGCAGATTGGGTTCGTGGTGGCGGATTACAAGTACTCCCTGAGGGGGCTGGATTCTGGGTCGGCGGATTACCGGGTTAAGCTCTCTGAGGTATGGATTTGCCCCGGATGCGATGGGTGCGTGTAAGCTTGTTGACTACAATAATTTTGTTTTGTCATCATGTTATGATTGTTGTATGATTGATCAGTTATTTTGAATGTGGTAGCTAGGTAGGGCTAGAGATATTAACTTCATGGATCTGGTTGCTGAAGTTGTCTAGTACCAGTGCATACTTTTTGGAAACAGAAACATAATTTATTTTGATGTTACGTAAAGTTCACATTTAGATAACACCGTCACATGGTAGCCTTTCTGCGCCTGTCTAATGGGCCTGTGCAACATTAGAGGAATCAACTGGTTCTGGCCTCCTTTGCTATTTGGATCACAAACTCAAAATCTTTCCTTAGTACTTAGTAGCAGACAACATAATACAGATACTTGCTTGATCTTGATGTCAGTGACCCTCTAGGACCCAATTTTAGTTATTTATGTGTTCCGCATATGCAATTAATGTAGCATTTTAGAACACAATAGTTCATACTACTATTTCCTGACCTCATTATTCCACAGAAACCAAGTTGTGCAATGTGGATGCTCTGATACACTTGAATAGAGACATTATGCAGATTCACCACTCGTTTGAGTTAGCAAGCCATAGCGTTCTTCTCTTTTACAATGGCTGTACCCTTTGATCTAATATCTAGTGTTTGTCATGCAATTAGTAATCGCCAGAGTTCACGTATGATTATAGATCACATGAAGCCTCAAATGATATGTTTTTCTTTGCTTGAGCGTAGGTTCATCTGCGTTCAGCGAAAAAGCTACTTAAACTATGCGAAGTGAATGGAGGGTTCTATGTAAAAGCCGGTCAATATGTTTCATCACTAAGACAAGTACCAAAGGAGTACTCCTCAACTCTCTCCAGCCTGCAAGATCAGGTTCACTATTAGCTGCTACCTCAATGATGGTGTATACGCATGTGACTTGGCTTTGTTATTTACTGTATTTTTGTCCAACAATTCAGGCAACTCCATCCAAGTTTCATGATATAAAAATGGTCATAGAGCAGAATTTTGGCAAGAAATTGCATGAAATGTAAGTATTTTATTTCGTGATTACCCTTTTTAGATTGGTTGTTTAATATCAGTACCTGTAGTCAGAACAGAATTTTCATAGGTTGGCTGTTGTGCGTACCATACTGTAGGTTCTGTATTCGACTTTGATCCTTTCATGCAGCCTGTATTGAGTGTTTTTGCCAGCTTGTTCCATGTGTACCATATTACTGTTAAAATTCACAGTATACCTAATAAGGGAAAGATTTGGCTGTTTTTATCATTAGTTTGGATTTTTTGAGTAGTAAAATGAACCTTTGCGATATCCATTCCATTAACACCATTTGAAGGCTTGAAACTGTGAATGTACAAAGCATTGCATTTCATTTGATACTTTTATGTGGTTTTCTGGGGTTTAAAGTGCTTAATAATTCATAATAGCTTATGGTGTGGGAAAAAAATCTTAAGCGTTAATATGTGAGTATCAGATTCCTGGAATTTGACGAACATCCGATTGCTGCTGCATCAATTGCTCAGGTTCATCGAGGTCGATTGCATGACAATCAAGATGTAGCTGTCAAGGTGAGATTCTTGTTAAATTTTCTCAGTTTCTGTTCCTTTTTTGTAAAGGTATACTTTTGTGTCAAGGAATATATCACCATTCTGGTTGCTAGCAGTTATAAAAGAGCTGACAACAGAAATTTCACAAACATGTTACCGACATATCCACCATCCAATTCTCTTGTTTTATACTATGACCTACCAAATTAATCTGGGCGGATACAATATGGCTACCCTTGTTTTAGAAAGGTGGGCATTTGTGTAATAGCTTTTCACTTTTACCCTTAGAATAGGTTTCATTCTTTAGTTATTGACCAATTTTATGATGTGCATTGTAAAAGTTTGGGTCATGATGTTTCATAAAGACCAGAAGTAAACTAGAAATCAGTATCCCTTTAAATGGGTAATAATCGTTACCTTTAGGCACAATTTAACGGAGTATTCCTCTAAAAAATTTAATGGAGTAAAACTTGTTTCAAATTGAAGCAGCTGAGCGCCTGAATACTTCATCAGAATGGCTGAGTCAAAAATTCTTCAAAGACATTTTAAGTATAAATGAATAGCTAACTTGACCCATATGCTCAATTCTCTCTTGTACGTATGTTTGACCTAACATTGAATGAAGTATAGAATTGTTAGTAACAAGATATAACTGCATATCTTGTTCTTTTCATATTGATAGTTTTAGTTTTGCTGTGAGCACAACAGCATAACATAGTTTGTTCGGAGTATAGAAAAAACTTGCAGAAGATATTCTTTAACCTATGCATAGATTCACTCTCATTCTGCCATATATACATGCAAATTTTCTTGAGTTAGTGTTATATGTATTAACATAGTACTGAGCTTTCGTACAAACCTTGGTGACATCTAGGTCCAGTATCCTGGATTGGAGCAGCGAATGAAGATAGACATCATGACAATGTCTTTCTTGTCAAAATCAGTCTCTTGGGTATGTTAAATACAGCAAATCTCTGTTTTCCTTTTATCATGCAAATATTTTACCAGCTGTTGCATGTAATTCATCTTATATGCTAAAATAATTTTACACTTTGACTACAACGTACTTTAAGAAAAGCAGTATTCATTGACTGGTTGTTCGGGTAACATCTTTTGTGCATTTAAGATTTAGATAAAGGAAAACCCTAGTCCTACTACTTCTGTGTGGCAGCATTAATGAAAGAAGTTGATGCAATTCTAAGCAAGACTTTATTTGTTCTTAATGAATAGATGCTGGCATTATTTAATGTTGTGGGTGGGTGCATTAGCCTTTTAGATGGCAGTTGCCACATCCAAATAGATTGTGATTCAGCGAACAGCCTTGGACCTGTCATTTTGTCCTCCACTGTGGTCACTGTTCTAATTTGAATTTTCTAAAAACATATTTCTGTGGTTCTTATAGTTAATTGGATTTTGTTGACACTTTGGCATGCACCATCACTGAGCTTTAATCAGTCGGATGAATTGATAGCACACAATCCAATCTGCACGGAGTATCTTCGCACGATAAAATCAGTGCACCGCACACAATCAATGTACTCATCTTCTACTGATGCACATATAATTGTTGGCAAATACTTTATCCTTGCGTAGCAGTTGCCATGATTGGACAGACTGGTATTAGTAGCAATTGGTCACGCGCATGGTACTCCACTGTGGTGATCTTTTTATCTTTTTTTGGACTAACATGTTTCAATGATCCTTATGGCAAACTGATTTCTGTTGATTTAAAGTCTGATGTGCCACGGTGCCTTACAATCAAGACATTGATTGCAATGTGTAGTTTGTTGCTAGTACCTCATTAAATGCATTGACCATATATCTCATGAATGGAAGTGGCCATAAATCTATTTCCTTTGAGCAGCCAGGACCTACTGAGTACTGGTGGTACCCACTGTTCCATCATTGTATCCTCTGCTGTGGTCATATTTATTGTTGTAACTTTAGGATATGCTTTCATGATTCTAAACATGCATGAAATTTTGTTGGTAACCTTTACGTGTATCACTCTCTGTTCTAATATAATTTATTGTTTGTCACAATCAAAATTATGTTTTTCATGTCTGCAGATTTTTCCTGATTATAAATTTGACAGAATACTAGTTGAATTTGAGAAATCCATGTCAATGGAGCTTGGTAAGTGCATTCATGTTCCTTTATTGTAAACTGTATATAACTCTTATTTAGATAAATGATTTCTGAGAAATCTTCTATTTAGTATATCTATTTGATTATTTTCTTTCATATATTCTGGAGGCACTACCAAAAGACATTTATTTATTTTCCTTGAACCATGATTTTGCATATGTCAGTGCTCATTTCTGTTGCCTAGCTTTTATATAATCCTTTCAGAAAATAAAAGTAAAATTCCTGTAATTTTTGCACGATGAGTTTCAAAGTTGAACTATGTCCCTATTTTTCATGCACTTATTTATGCTCTTGGATTGAGCTTTGTTGTTTTGTGGCATTTCATTTAGATCATTTGTTGAAATTCTCATTATCTCTGTCTGATCTTCTAACATTCACTTAGTATATTATTTTGTATTGTTGAAGTCACTGTTCCTCGTTCATTTACAGATTTTACCCTAGAGGCTAAGAATTCCGAGAGAACAGCCAACTGCTTCAGGAAAAATAGTGTTGTTAAAGTGCCTTATGTGTTCTGGGTACGAGCCTTAAAAAACTTAATAAGTTTGCTGTGGTATTTTTGGAAGAATAAACAATTTTTGTGTGCTATGTTGCGTAAGGCATACCTTATCCCACCACACGCACATCACAAACAGTCAAAAAGAACATGAACCAGTACTAGACTGTCAGGGGTGTTATGTATGCTTACATATTTAAAATTGACTATTATGTGAACTATTTAGATTTATGTAAGGTAATTTGTGACAATAGTTAATCCTGTTGCAGCAATTGACAACCAGAGAGGTTTTGACGATGGAATTTTGTTATGGACACAAGGTAAATAATTAATCCTTAGGCTTTATTTATACAAAGATTCTATTTGCGCATCTTTATCTATCAGTGGGTTTGCTGTGGAATTTCGATGATTTCATTATGGAATCTCTAGGTTTATACAAACACTTTTCGAAAAATGTGAAAACCACGCATACTCTTTTACTTACTCTAAAATAATGGAAAAGAAATTAGTCAATTACTAATAAGGAGAAGTACCATTGACCCCTGGGGTTCTTATGTTTTGACAGGTTAATGACTTGGACTTCCTGAGGAGAGCAAATATTAGTCCAACAAAGGTTCGCAGCTGTATTGTGACATTAATATATTTTCAATCATAAGTGACTTCATTGAAGGCTTTCTTGTACATATACACATTACAAATGTGACAAAAATGCTACAGAACTTGCTAGATTCAGGTTTTCCAAAAGCTGCTCAGCCTTCATTAAGTTTGTTAAGTTCACATGACAGCTGGTTCAAAAAAAAATAGACTTGAACTGCTGAAGGGAGGACGGGCAAATACACTTCTACACTCTCCCACTAAGCTCTCTCAGGCCTTTGGCATAGACTAGAAGTGGTCTGCAATTGTTCCTTTTATGAAAATTGTGTTTAATGTTAACTCAGAATCTCTTCTCTAGTACCATGTCAAGTTTCATACTTTCATGCATCAAGTAACCCAAAAACTTAAGTTGTTGAGGAAAGGTGTATCTGTGTGCAAATATAAGAAATGAAATATAATTTATTACATTATCTAGTTGTTCTGTGTCCTCATTGTCATGTACTTCAGCCAGAATTTGTACAGTATTGATATCGGTACCAATACGCTCCTTGTGATTGTAAGTGAAAGCAAGATTGGCTTGGGATAATAGATTGATTATGGTGCAAAGCACAGGTACAGATTATATAGGCAAGGATGTCCTAGGGTTTATAGTAACACCCAATCAACGGAGATCCTTGCCTAATCTAATGACCTAGGCAATCAAGCCATCCCAGGGAAGGGGTAGGCGCACGGCCAAAGGCCCGTGCGGCACCCTGCCCAACAGCCCAAAGGGCTGGCCTAAACACATTGTCTAACAGTAAGTTGTAGTGCATTTTGCTTTACCACTTATTCACTTTGTGTGTTTAGAACCGGATACGGATTTTTCATCATTGAGTTATTATGGTACAAAAAAGTGTTTATTTTGTATTCATGTACACGAACACACATAACACTTGTTAATCAAATGCATATAGTCACCAATCAGGGTTGTATTTCCTGAAAGCATGATACCATTTGGAGTTATGAATCATGCACCATAATGGGTTCTTATATATGGTCGTATATTTCTATACCTTAATGCTAAACTATTTTCTCTTTGTACTTAGCAGAGTTTGGTTCACCTGCCTCTATTGCAAGTTTCATTTTCTCATGCATGTTGTATTTACCTTCCAGGTAGCTAAGGCTTTGATTGAACTGTTTGGTGAAATGGTATTTGTACATGGTTTTGTCCATGGTGATCCACATCCTGGAAATATATTAGTTTGTCCTCAAGGCAATGGAAAATTTTCACTAGGTACTCATTTCTTGAACATAGTATTTTTCTAGTTGTCCATAATCACAACGCAAGCATAACTGTACATCTTGCGAAGAGTAGTAACGTAATAATACATTAATTGTAGAATCTCAGTACCAACTATCACATTCCAGCTCTTCAGGAATGAACACATGAAACTCACTTCAAATTTTTGTTTTCACTGTGGATTCCTTGTCCATCTAACGTCTCCAGAATGGCCAAATCAACCATGATTCTGGAACAAACTGGTCGATTCGTAAATATGAGATATCCAAATATTAAATATATGTTTTCTTGATTGGATTGTCTCTGATGGGTGAATCTTTATCACTTACACTTGAATGTTAGTAAAATGTTATGAGTTGATTTTTAACTCGATTATGCAAGCCAAAATTTAAACTGGCATGTGTGTTTTGCTCCCTTTGTTGTCCTTACAGTCTTGTTGGTACACATGTAACTAGTTTCAGAAACCTCTATATTAACAGTAGACTACAACACAAAAACTGGACATAAATGCATCTTAATCGAACTCTGATAATTTTATGTTCCATCCTTTTTTCTTATGTTTGTCTTCATTCATTGACAATAGTGATAAGTCTGAACCTGTAGATGGTCAAAGCGACCCATTTAAATAAACCTCTTTGTGTTGACAAACTACATATTTCAACTGTATAGAGTCTGGGGACTCTTCTTCAATCCCTAGTGACCACAGATGACATCCTTTGCGATGAGCCTTTGTTGTTCGTGGATCAGGGCTCCTATTTAGATCTTGATCAAAACCTTTCAATTCTTTATATGATGGAGGGCGATGGGACATTAAGGCTCCCAGAAAACAGCAAGCATTTGTTCTTGTTGGAGCTTCTTGATCTACACGGGATGAGATCTTTTTAATGGGATTGGAGGGAGCTAATCAGACTCAAACATTGTATGGAATGTGAGTTGGCCACTTTGATCTTGTAGAATGATTACATCTAAAAGTGGGTATGGCTTTTGCAGTTCTGTTGGATCATGGAATTTATAGAGAACTGGATCAAAAATTCAGATTGGACTATTGTCAGCTGTGGAAAGCATTGATACTGTTGGATACAAAAACAATTCTGGAGTTAGGCGAGCAGTTCGGTGTTGGCAAATATGCAAAGTACTTTCCTGTAATATTCACAGGCAGAACCCTGGAAAGGTAAGATTCCGTTCTTTCAGATATATACCATGATGCACTAGTTATCATTGAGCAATAAATATTAGAAATGATATCATCAGCATTCATAGAACATCTTTCTTGGGACAGGAAAAATATTGATAGGGCATCATGGGACGAGCTTATGACTTATCCCAATTCCCAAGTTCATGCACATATTATTTTTAATAATCAATTTCTTAAGCGGTGTTTAAAGTTTAAACTGAGCAGAGAGTTAAATCCAATATGAAAAGTAACTAAAAGATTGCATGAAGGAAAACTTTAAATTTCATATCGTTTATATACTTTATTAATCATTGTACGTGAATGAATCCTCAATTGTCTGTTCGTTTTACTTCAAGCATTCAACTTGAAACTACACAGGTAGGAGAACTATTTTGAACCATAAAATTTGCATAATTTTGATGTGTGAAATTAATGTATATGGGGCAATATTACTTTGTGTATCATGGTGGGACCCATCAGTTAACATTTGAATCACGTCATATAACCGTACTATATAGAGTACAATCAGTATGCCTTGTGTGCTTGGAGTTGATGCCATAATATACCTTGTTAAACTATATCTGTATCTATAATGATCAGCAAATCAGCTCTTGGCACACAAATGTCTAGTGAAGAGCAGAGGCGTTTAAAGGAGGACTTGAGCTCTCTGGGAATGGATGATATATCTTCATTTATGGAAGCCTTGCCACGGGACTTTTATGTCATACTGCGAACAGAGTATGAAACTTTTTTGTCAGAGCACATCAGCATGTTGTTGTTGTCACCTTCATTCTTGCAGCTTATAAATGTTTTATCTCGATTTCAGTGGACTATTGAGGTCCATTTTGGGGAATCTTGGGGCGCCACGCCATGTTCGGCTTCTCACTTATGCAAAATGTGCTATACATGGGCTCGAGAAACAGCCCAAACTGGAGTCTGGTATGTCGAAGTCAACTAAACTAAGATTTACTCCTGTTATCATCATCCTGTCCTAGCTAGCCTAATGTCTTGGAGCTCTTCTATTGCATTCAGGTGCAATTAACCGGATGTTCTTGCAAGTCAAAACAAATATCAGCTATCTCCATCTGAGGGTACTTATTGGTAAGGACACTATCACCATCCTGATGTTTTGACTTCAATGTCTAATCCTGCTTGCTACCTAAACTTCCTCAGAAATAGCGGGATTGTTAGCAAAAGTAAATGATGCAAGGCACAAGGCCGTGAGCAAGCTCAGACAGATGTTTCGGGAGATCAGTCAAGGCCTTCATCTCCTTACATAATGCCCTGAAGTGTGTCAATGGTGGTGGAGGAAGTATGCAGGAGTCAAATCATAACTGCAATTGCGGATTGGATGTGTATCTTGTATGATTAAATCATACGTCTGTTGTAACATCGGGGCAGTGTTTTGCCAATACTGTGGGCCCTGTACATGTCAGCTCAGGCAGCAAGGAATTGTATTATGATTGAATGCTGTCGTAAGAACCAAAAGGTTGCCACAGAAGTTGTACATTAGGGCAAGAGCAATGTTTATAGACCAAGTAATCTTTATGGGTGGGACCCATTGAAGTGGGCTTTAAGCTATTCTGTATCACCACAATCCTGAGCCTGGATGGATTCTAACGTGAGGCCCACTAGCAAATAAAAAAATGCATCCAGGGCTTCAAGCTCAACCAGCCGACGCCCCTCCTCTTCCGTTCCCCTCTCCGTGCTTCCTCCCTCCGCACCTTCGCCGTCGCCCATTCCTCCCTACGCCGTCGTTGCTCCACCTTCTCTCCAACCCAGATCGACCTTTCTCTGCCAGGATTGAGCCCCAGGCACCACAAATCGGCCTCAAATCGGCCTCCCTCTGGTTCGATCGAGCCTAACCTTGGATCGAGCCCTAAGGGCTATTTTGGGAACCCCAATCTCAGCGGGGATCCCGGCCTTTTCCTCGGGCTGGAAGTCCGCGCGGAAATTGGTCACAGGCTGAAATCCCCTGCTGTTTGGAAGCCCACGCCATGGGGCTGCGGCAACCCAACCCTCGTGTTTTCCCCGGGCAGCATTCCACTATCTCGTCGTCGCGAGGCCAGCAGCTAGCGTCTAGGCGCCACCGCTCCACCTCCCCGTTCGGGCGCTTTCTCTCCGATCCCCGTTTAGGCGCTGCTGCTCCACCTCCCCATCCAGGTGCCACCACTCCATCTCCCCGTCAAGGTGCCGCCGCTCCGTCTCCCCATCACTACCTGCAACGACACCTCCACCTCTACCTCGGCCACTGTCACACCCGGTTTGAAAACAAAACCAAGTGTTACCTATATGTATGTCAGGATCTAGTTTCATACATATAGTGACATCATTAGTGAATAAAAGTAACAGTATCACGTAAAGGAATATAAATAAAGACTTACGAGTCTATCAGAAATATACAGCTTGGAAACGAAGGCTCCAAACTTCAGAGGCAATTGACTAGGGGCTGCGTACGCCTAGAACTTAGCATCATCTTTAGAAAACTTCACACACCTTCCTCTTCTAAGCAGCAGCAAGCAAGGATGAGTACAATTATGGTTGGTACTCAGCAAGGCCACAAGAAATAACCATAATAACGATTTAAGTTCATCTTCAAGTTTATTAATCATGTGAGGGTCCAGACCGCTCTTGACCGTAAGCATGGCTGATATATCAGTTTTACACTCTGCAGAGGTTGTACACTTTCACCACAAGTCGCGTAAAAGTTCAGAATAACTTTAGACCCAACCATGTTGTGCTGATCAGGCACTCATCACACTACTGAGGTGTGACTGCATAGGGACGCTACGAGGCCTTTATAAAGATTCGCTAGTAAGTGGTAACCCGCTAAGGTTTCAGGTCGAAGCAGAGCATAAACCTCTCTCAAGGCCGCGAAGCTATCATAGAGCACATCAGCCTGAGGGCCATGTTATACCACATCAACGCCTCCCCTCTTACCCTTTCGGTAAGATTACCCCAGACTAGAGTCTCTAATTAATTAGCTAAGACCAGAGCTATGTAGTTCTTATGGTTGCACTATTTTCCTAGGTAGTCGCTCCATGTTCCAATTAACATTATCATGGTATTATAAATAAGCATAGACAGAAGGGTAGTTAGGGACACTTACCTTTCTGCAATGAAAATTTACTCTTACTACTCTTCAACTCTTGCTCTCTTGAAACTCTTAATATTCAAATCTTTCGAGCAACGATCCTTCTACTCGAAGCAATCATCAGCACAAGCATACAAAACAACAAACAAGTAAAACTAAGAACAATACACCGGTCAAAGAAAAGTTTTAAAAGAGCATACTAAAGCTTTAAAAGAGTGTATGAAAGGATAGGGCTCAATTCTAGGTTCACGCAAACGCTGAGAATGGAACTATGGTCGACAAGGCAAAACTATCAAGAGGTTTGATTTATAAAAGAAATAAAAAAGACTGTATGCTTGATCCATTTTAATTAAATAAAACATGCACATATGTTATTTCATAGAAATACCCTACATGGAATTAAGCAAGTTATATTTAATCATTGAAAACACGATAAACTTAATCATATTTTATTTGTAAATATTCAGGTACAAGTTATGCCAATTTAACAATTAACTTTAGAAACTCAGAGCATGTATAAGACATCTAATCGAATAACTTTGTATTTCGGGTTCAACTAAACATGTTAATGTGGAAAAGGCATTTGTAATATTATTAAGTATATTAACTTTATTTATGAAAACCGATGTATAACACTAGATATCTTTTATTTAGAAAAGCTAGTTATAAATAAGAATTAACTAATTAAATCTTAATTTTTGAAAATCGGGATAGAACCTAATCAATTTTTATTTAGAAAACTAATTGTTTTTATTTAGAAAACTAATTGGATAGTCAAGTTCACATTTAACTTTGATGTTAAAAACAAGCAACAGGTAATACACACTGCTAACGAATAAGGTGAAACGAGCTAGAACAGCAAAAACAGACTATTCCAGAGCGTAGAATAAAAGCGTAAACTATGGTTTAGGAAAGACTAGCCTACAAAGAGAGCAACTAGGTTGCAGGGATAACAAACTAATCAAAGCTAAACTGAACTAGTCGGCAAAGAAACAACTAACAAGATTGACTCTAAAGAGATGGCTGCAAAAGGTTTGGCCATAAAGAACATAGCTGACTCACAAAGAGACAACTAGGATATAAGATAGCTATGAACTGGATATTGGATTGTAAGAGAAACAGGGACAAGCATGATCAGACTACTAGGCAGAACACAAACTCTAAGATAAACTATTGAGCTCACTAAGCACAAAAATCGTGCTTTGAAAAAGAAAGGCTTGGTTAGATTTATGAAAGAGACTGGATCTGAGATGAAACTGGAATTGGAAAGATCTAAAGCTTTACAGAAGACTAGATCTTCAAAAGAGATATAGAGCTAAAGCTGACAAAGAACCGCTATCGAACAATGAGCACGAAAGACTATATGCTAGGTTTATTTTAATTAGAAAAATATATGTAAAGGGTTGGAATTAATGCAAATTATACTTTATTTACAAAGATCGATGTAAACCCTATTTACTTAAATTCTCATTAAGAAAAGGCATTCAAATAGACATTAATCAAATTAATATTAAATTTATTAAAAATATGCATGATAGAAAATATCACCACTATCGTATAATTTATATTATCATGAACCTAACGCAACTTGAACGGATTAAAACGGATCTAAAACATAATTCTATGAGCTAAACAAGATTGGAAGGACCTAGATGTGATTAACTATAGATGACAGGGGCTAGATTGAAATATTTTGCGAGACACAACTAACAGTGCTCACAAATTGGTCAAAGCTCAGGGTTAGATCTGCAAAAGTTCATAGCTTGGGTTCGGTTGAAAAGATCTAATCTCTACAGGGGGTTATTTGTAGATTTGCCAAGACACAAAGATCTTTGAACAAATTACAGAGGTATTCAGGGGCCAAAACGCAAAAGGGGGACCTTCTTCTTCCTCTCGTCGGGGCCTGACGGTGACCCTCGCCGGCGCTACGGGCAGCCGGGGTCCCCGGCGGGCGGCGCAGGAGGTGGAGGAGGTGCAGGGGATCCTGGGGAGGTGCTCACCGGGGTTGAAGGCTCATGGAGCCGGCCGGAAATTGTAGGCGGGCGTTGACCGGCGGCGGCGGCTCGGGCTCCAAGCGGTGGGGCTCCTCCGGCGGCGAAGCAGGGATGCCGAACAGCGTCGGGTGCACGTCCGGGCGTCGCGAAGCTCGTAGCGTCCTCCTCTTGCTCCGACGGGCGGCTGTCGTGACGAATCAGCTGGCCGGCGCCGTTGCTCTGCTTCGGGCGGCGGCGCATGGCGCGGCGCTAGAGGCGGCTAGGCGGTGAGGCGGCGGCGGGCGAGGACGGCAGGCGCAAGGGCTCGGGCGCTCGCCCTTTACATGGCTGCGCGGAGCCCTAGGGTGGCGCGCACGCCGAGGAAGGGGCCGGCGGCGGCCATGGCCGAGCTAGGCCCGGGGAGCGGCGGTGTCAGCCTAGATGGGCCTAGGAGGGCCGGTCGCTGGGCCAGAGCGGGTCGAGTCCACGGGCTCGGCCCAAAAAAAAGATAGGATAAGATTATTTTCAGAAATAGTTTCCTGTGTAAATAAAAATCCAGAAAATCTAGATAATTTATTTAAGCCACGAAAAATACTCTGAAAATTCTAAACATTCCAGAAAAATTCCTTGAGATAGTTTGGGATACGAGGAGTCCAAACAAAATACTTAGAGCCCGTGAAAAGGATTCTAGAGCCTTCCAAAAATTGGATTTAGCTCTTAGAAAATGAGAATAAATTTCAAGAAATTCTGGAAAATTCTTAGAAGAACTTAATTATCGTCTGAACGCATTGTTGAAACTTTTGCACTCATGAAACATCAGAATGCATTGGCATAAATGCACACACAAAGAACAACTTTATTTAATTCAGAAAAATAACCAATTATTTTTCCTATACTAAATTCCCTGTAAAGAAAATAAATGTTAGAAAAAATTCAAAATTATGAGAAAATTATTTTTTAATCATTTCTTTTTAATCACATCCTGAAATTCAAAAATTTCAAGGTGTGACAGCCGCGTTCTCCGCATCAACCATGGTGTCTCCACCTTATCTTCCTCCTCGGCATATGTGTGTTCTCCTTCCTCATCTCCTGTTGTCTATGTTTTATACTCATGATGTGAGTTCTTGTAGTTAACATCTCGATTCACCTATCCAAGATCCTGTCCTACAAGGTACCGAACCCACATAGCAAGGGTCCCTGTGTAAGGAACAAAGAAGTGCTTGAGTTCCTGACACCT
Source organism: Setaria italica (assembly GCF_000263155.2). NCBI lineage: Eukaryota > Viridiplantae > Streptophyta > Magnoliopsida > Poales > Poaceae > Setaria > Setaria italica. The sequence goes on from NC_028457.1 coordinate 28,480,054, forward strand.
TGGTATCTATTTCGTGGTAGATGCTTATGTACTGGAGCATGTAGTACTTCTAGCACACCTCTAGCTGCCTTAATAGCATAGATGATTCCCATGTTCATGTGTGATGCATATAACTTGTGGAAACAGAAAACTGCAATCCGTGAAAATTTGCATAGGTGAATAAAGAATAAAAAAGAGAAAGTATTGGTTTAGTCAGGAAGGCTAGCAAGTAGAATTTCCAACACCCAGCACTGTTTCATGTTTTGATATGTTGCATACCGGACTAAACAAAGAGAAAGGTCAAAAATTGCTAGATATGCAGTTATGTACTAGCAAAAAAATAAAGAAGAAAAAACATTAGAGATTATCCAGATGTCATATCTCTGGATGCATATTTATGCTTTACCTAAGAAATTTTTCCGTGCTTCATTATCAGTTCTTTGGTTCCTTTCGGATGGGATGCAAATTGGCTAGTACCACCCCTGTTAGTTAGCGGTTAATTACTAGTTTTATGTAGTGCTGAACATGGAACAAGAGGCTGGTAAAGTGCTTATGATATAGTGAACCATGATTTGTTTGGTCGCGCATCATCATTATATATAGTGAAGAAATATCTCATCCTCAAATCCACCCTTTTGTAATGTCAATATTTATACATGTGACATTACGCCATAGGCATATGAAAATGTGTCTGATTTAGTTTTCTCACCACGAGGAAGCAGCCTGAGTAGCTCTGTACTGCAGTTCTGAGTGCATCTTTCTGCAGAAATGTTGAAATGCAGAAATGCTAGTCACCTTTAAACTAGGACCAACACGTTGCATTTCCCACTGCTGATGCTGCCCTGTCTGATCATTACCTCAACAGAGTCATATAGCTTCTTGATTGCCCCATAACAATATTGTTAAATACAAGGCATAAGGACAGCCATTTGTGTACCCTTTCTCAGTTAATGCTATTTTGATATTTCATACATATGAGACAGCAAATATGATTGGCCGCCCATGTTAACATCTACTATGCCCTATTACTTACCTCCTGAACCAGAGCTCTATCTTCTATGAAACCAGCCTGATCTTGAATATTCAGTTACCAGTAGGAATTGGTTAGTCATCACATTCCATACATTAGCTTGTCCATATTGCTTACTGTTGATCTAACTGCAGATCTCAATGATCCACTCTTGCAGAGGATCCGGCTAACAAGCTTGTCATATGGAGTTGATCATGTGCCACATATTAGTTTGGTTTAACTCTAGCATGAACTTCACTCTCCTGCCTTATTCTATATCAAATTCTTGTGGATGTAATGGATGAGAGGACTTTAATTTGAATATTTGTGCAAATTTTAGGTATTTATCACAAAATGTTGATACAGATAATGTAATTATTTCTTATGTTGTGGTTAACGGTGTGCATTGTTGGTTTAAAAATTCAGAACACATGATGAAATTTGGTAGCTACCAAAGGAGTACTCGTGTACATGTAAATTTTATTATGTGTGTGCAACAGTAGTCAAACGGAGCATGTATGACCCGCTGGGTCTGCCCCTCGCCACCTCCCATCTCCAAACAGCAACGGGTGGTGGGGGAAGCCTGGGGAAGCGCCACCTAGGGAATCCATTGGCCAGTGAAATCCCCTCCGTGGCTTCCCTTCCACGGGCTAATCTGCCACCAGCTCCCAAACTAAGCTCACGTGTCCCAATCGGTCGGGTCTCGATGGGCATGCTCTTCCTCCCTCCCATGGCGCCGCCGTCGATTCCATCCAGGTGGTAGATAACGGGACCTGCCAGGGGGAGGACGAGTGGTGGCTGCGATGAGAGAAGACCACGGGCAGGTTGCACGGTGCGCCGCCATGGTAGCTCCTCAACCTTTCTTCTCCGACCGTCTCGTCGCCAACCATGGCAGCTACTTCTAACTTTCGTGTCCTCCCGACGTGGCACCGCATCACGTGGTGGAGCGTATCTCTTCATCGAGCTCCAGTTGGTGGTGGGAGCACGGAGCAGCAACAACATCGTTGCGGGAGGGGGAGAGAGTGACGAGGAGAGATAATATATTATTTTATTCTTATGGATGGGCTATATGCTTATGAGTACCCATAAGCTACGGACCACTATAAAGACCGCTCCCACAACAATGAGCCGGACCATGTAGGTCTATAAAGACCACTTTTCCTTGACTGCCCTCGTTACATCTAGGTGCTATGGCATGTGATAAATGTATTGAAAAATGCACAAAACGTGCTGATAATTTGGTATGGTGATGATTAACGAATTTTGATTTGATTCCGGATCGTTGACTTGAATGATCCTACAAAATTTTGGCCCGTCTCAATAGCGAAAAACGCAAGATTGATTAGTTTGATTGCTGTACATTGCATGAAACACTGAACCACATTGATTAATTTGATTACTGTACATTGCATGAAACACTGAACCACAAATAACAAAGGCATTAGCTGTAGCTTAAGCTGCTCTAGATTGCCAGGCCTTAGCCATCTTCTTCCCTAGGTATTGAGCAGCAACAGCACCACCAGAGGCGAGCAGCCCAGATACCGCTTGACGTACGCTTGAAACCATGACGCGACGCCTCAGGGCCCTTCGCACACAGTTTGCTGCCATTTCCTTTGAAGAGACTACCATGCGTGTTGGCATTTCTACAGAGAATACTTCCAGTGAGAATGTGTTACAGAATCAACAAGACAACAAGACTGATAATATAAGGAGCATCCCTACCTTTTCCATGCGACCCATATCTTCCCTGCATTTGCCTTTGGATCGTCCATGGAAGAACAGAGAACAGTTCATTTGTTGTAGATGGACCACAATCCTGTAAACACGTGACTAATAGTTACATAAGACATTCAAACCAAGCCGACGTAATTCACATCAATTTCCCAAGTGATAATAAGAAATATTAGCAAAGGTAAGAAATATTAGCAAAGGTAAGAAAAGGGGGGCATTAAGACAAGCGGAAAGAACACGAGGGCAGGGCATGCTATGACCTTCACTTTGTCAAAGCCAATAGTTTAACTTACACAAGTCCCACACATTGTTTGCTAGATGGTGCGTCTCCGTACACATCATCAAATGCATTGGTGTGTGGTTCGATGCATAGTGCAAGTCAGAGGCTAAGCACTTCTGAAAAAAAAACTGCACGTATGTGGAGAACGAACCTGCCGGAAAATTTTCTGTTGTCCATGGGATGATGTCTTCAATAGCCCTTCAGCAATATACTCTTGCAAGAGGGGTCTGTACATCGTTTGAAATGACTGAAAACTACCCTCAACAATCTTCTTCACCTGATTTACAGTGGGGTTAAATTGAGCATCAAATCATAAATCAAATAGAATTCCCATTAGCATACCATCTTATCCTAAACTTGGATACGAACAAGAAAGGACCCCAAAGAAAAAGTGATTTAGACAATCTTGGAACCCACTGTACAGATCCAATAAAAGCAAATGAAATAGGAGCTAAGCTCTCAAAAGAATAAACTCTCAATTATCATTCCCTCCCAGTCCAAGACATCCAGTAACCACTAACCAGTGTATTTTGCTTGTCACAGTGAATTAGTAATCCTAATTATATGCAATATAGATGTAGTTTCCATTGTGGTACAGTTGGGGGCAACATAAACATCTGGTCAAATAGACCACATTTGAACAACACTACAACAGAGTATTTTAGTTAAATAATGTGTACCATTTCATTTGTTCATTGTCTGATGTTGCAAAGGACATGTCATTTTCAATTTACAGAACTAAATATACGATTAGCTTTTGAACATGCCAAAATTACAGGCATGCCTTTGTGAAGAATGTTGTAATATTAAATCAAATTGAAATGGCTAACAGTATGGAGCAAAGGTTGCCATGCATTTCTTTCATTAATACCTTGTTTTTGTCTTCTGCAAACAGCATCCTCAAATCACCCATATATGATAGACTACAAATTTGAGCATATAGGTCATACTGCACAAAGAGGGTTTAAAGTAGCAAAGATTAGAATACACACACAATAATAAAAAAATTATTGTTGATAACATCAAAGTTGAAAAACCTCATTGAATTCTTCTGGCAAAAGGAGTAGAGAAGCTGAAGTTGCCATTTCAAGATTAATTGTGTTAACCTTCCTTATATCCCAGTTATCAACAAGAACATGAACCTACACAAATACAGATAGCAAATTATGTCAACTTCACACTGCAAGATATCAATTTGCACATAAAAGGCAGTAGAATTGTACAACAAATAGTCTAAATACTACATGGTGCCAAGCTTCTCGCGGTGGACCGGTTAGAGCGTCGAACTCTGGGAGTCGTTGAAACTCCCATCCCAATCCGGGTTCGAAGCACGGCACCTTCTTAGAACAAAGCCCAGGGAGAGTCTCCTCCCGTGGTCGAGTTTTTTTTTAAATACTACATGGTCAAATAATATAAAATCTTAAACAGTGAAACAAATAGGCTAGTTAAAAACTTAAAATGAATGTCGTCTGAATCAGGCAAAGCATGTATATTGCAGAGCCACATAGCACAAAGAAGTCGTAACATGTACAACTGCAGATAGTCAGAAGTGTAGCAAAATGTGATTGTAAATTCGCAGCAAAACAAAAAAAATCATTGTCCAGGCATAATAGGCCAAAGAACAGGGCATTCCTCTGGCATACCGGTTTCTGCAATCGTCCACTGAGGTAGAACCTGTCCCAGGTCAAGACATCCATGGCCAGGTCCTTCATTCGCACCACGCCATACTTTATCCTCTGCACCACCGCAAAACAAAATCTTTCACCGAGAACTCAATTCAGTGGAACACGATGCAATCAAAGACAAGATGCTGCAATCCATTGATACCTTGTCTCTCCACTCAACAAATGGGTTGAAGTATACCCCGACGCCAATGCGATCAGCAAGCCCAGTGATCTGACTCCCAAGACCAAAAATACCAATCTCTCAGTCACGTAAGCAGCCAAGATCAATCCAGGAAATCAACCAATGAACTAGTAAGATTGTGCTGTGGTTGAGAGGGAGCTTACGGCGCTGGCACCGAGGCACCCCATCCAGCGGGAGTAGTGCGCAGGGTTCCTCTTGAGGTTCTTCACCAACCAAGAACGCATTCATTCAGGATCACAATCAGTTAAAGAATAAGTACAATTTGAAGGATTCACCGAACTAGAAGCAGGGGGTGAGGTGGGAGAGATGGTTAGGTTCCTAGTACCTCGGAGTGCCAATGGAGGGGATCGGCGACGCCGAGGATGTAGTCGACCATGGACGTCCCATCGGGGCGCGCGTGGAGGAGCGTGGAGCCGTACGCGCAGCAGAAGTCCACCGGCGGGAGGATGTCGCGGAGCGGGCCGGCCAGCTCCGCTGCCCTCTCTTCCTCCGCCGCCGCCGCCGCGTGCATTTGGGCGCGTGGAGGGCGGGGCTGGGGTGCGAGGGGAGGAGAAGCAAGGGAGAGCCCGAGAGGGCGAGGAGGCGCGGGGCCAGCCGGCCAGGCGGTCGCCGGAGGGAGGAGGGAGGCGGCCGCCGTCGGCGGCGGGGGTTTAGACAAGGGTGGGGATGGGTTTGCGCCGTGCGGATGCCGGCGAAGGCGGTGCTGAATTTGGGCCCTTGGTCTGATCCAATGCTGTGCAATGGACGGCCCAAATTGAGCTGCCTCCTCCTATATTTTTTTTAAAATTTCCAATTCTAGTTTTATAGCTCTATTCGAAAATACAACACGTATTTAATTTCGAAAAATGCCGAACTTTATCTAATTTTGATTGAAAGAAAAGGTGAAAATTACGTACAACGTAGAATGAGCAGCGCTCAAAGGGTTTGAAAGATTTTGCACGCTATATTTGGCTATATCTTCACTTAAAAAAAACATGAAGAGTTTATTTTTAACGTTCCAAAAGGAATCTGGTTGGTTCAGAAAAGGAGTTTGAAGATAGCAAGATTCGCAGTAAATTCGCATTGTCTGAGTCTATTTTAGATGACTAAAGTACTCCTTTGTCCTTGGAAAATGAGGTGATGCTCCACGTGATGGATGAAGCCTCGCTCTCACTTTCTTTTCAAGGGGCACTACGATTTTTCGTGCAGATAGAGTCCAAGTTTAACGTTTGCTTCTTCATCTTTAATGAGTGCTATATAAGCCAAAGAATTAACCTGGTTGCCTCTCGATCTGTTTGGAGACCAGGACAACAAAAAGGGCCATCTCGTGTGTTTGTTGTAACAATTGCATGTAACAAACTTGTCGTAACACAATGTGACAACGGTTGTCAAATCCTTCAATTGTCCAGAATACTGCAATCACTGAGATACCACCAAGCTTTGAAATGCTTCATCTGACACGGTAATAGATGAGTATCCGGAATAATGTGATCAATGATCAAAGAGCCAAAGTTGCTAGTGCGGCTACTCAGAGAATTGAGTCATGAATCAGTTTGCTTGCTATTTCCTTCGAGAGCCCCATTACGCTGTCGCTGGAGCCAACCTACATGATTGGGGAGATCAGTTTATGTTGCTTTCAAATTAAACAAAATGGCGCTACACGATACCAAAATTACAGTGAATGAGAAACTGACCACTGCTTCAACAAATGGCAGTGTCAGTGGATGCTCAAGAAGCAAGCCGCCTGCGACCCTGAATACTACCCCCTCATCAATCTACAATAGGATAGAGAGGGGCTCAGTGAAATAACAGCATTACACCATTTGCAAATATTGAACAATTTGATGCCAATCCTGAAATTATTTTGGGTGCCACTAGTGTGACTGTTGGATTATAGAGATGAGAGTAAAGTAAATGTCATCATACCAGGTTCTCAATGACCTCATCTGGTATATCATGGAAATAAACCTGCAGCATGGAGACACAAAACTGCCTTGGTCAATTGTCAAGCAGAAAATTAAATTTAAGATACTAAATCGCAAGCAAAATGTGAAAGCTGTATGCTTTCAGCATGCTAAATATGAAGAATCTCATCAGCAGAACCCTTCAAGTACAAAATGGGAAAGGTAGTTGATTGATCTCCATACGACCACCAGCACTACAAATTTGACTTGAACGGCCCAACATGTGTAGCCTTGATGAAATAATGCTTCTGACTAAGTAGCGAATTACCTCAGCTTTGTCCAAGCTTCCAAGCCTCTTCCCAGTTGTAAGATTAGTTACAACTACAGACCCAACAGTTGACACATGACCACCGGAATAGCCTGGAGATGATATGGTTCAACTAATAATTAATTGCATAAAACATTAGGAAATCAGATGATGTGCGGACTTCTGGAAAACCTTTCAGGAATTGGCGTGCTTCCTCTTTGGTGGTTGGCTTTTCTCTAATAATCCCTTCATGGACGACCACCTCAAAGTCAACTACAATTCAGTATGTAATCACACAAATGGCAAGTCTAGTACAACCGTAAAAAGAGACCATATGCTCAACCACATAACTGGCCTAAAATGTAGCAACAATAAGGACATGCCTAATTATGAACATATGGATGAGTTACATAATACATCATTAACATGCATGTACACATTATTATGATATTTGGATCTGATACAAAATAAAACAATCTGCACAGATGTGAAACTAACATGATCATGCAACCAAAATAGTCATTCTACATTAAATTAGAAGCCACGAAATTCCTAGCGGGAAAGCAACATCAAATAGAGGCAGCATAGTCTTTTGTAACAGACAGATCAATTATGTACCACATCATATAAATTCCAACAAAATAGGAGACCACAGGTAATCAGGACATACTATGTCAGAGGTGATTAGAAGTGTTGGTTGATTGTCTTCTTTCTGGTAATCAGCAATGTTCAGTCTAGACATGATAGCATCAGCCTGAAAGGTGCCAAAGTGGTTAGCTCGGTGCAGGGAACCAAAAAAAACAGAGAATGAAAAAAGTAGTGGCTGAAGCAATATCACAAAATAACATGACTATTTTCCATAAAAGAAGAAGAATATGGCAATGCTTGTGTTATTGTAACTAAAAAGTTGATATTGAAGAATATTAATCCACTCTCCATTTCTATTTCATTGTCATAGAAATATGCAATTAGCAAAAGTAGTGGATAGAAATGAATAAATCTGTCTAATAGAGATCATCTTAAAGTAAACGAAGAAATAGAAAAAACATAACGAACAGCACACATGTTTCAGTGGTACTATCCTATTTCATTGTCAGTGGTGCCTCTAGATGCCAAAGCTTTTTCAGTCCTTGGAATGTAGTCTTCATGAATATCTTATTTCTTGAAAAGTTTACCAAATAATGCACTCTCAAGTCTCAAGTTATGAAATGCAATTTGCCATACATGGAACAATGATCTTGTCCATTTCCTATTTGGGTAATTTGGAATGCTATAATATTCAACATTTCATACTTAACACAATCAAAGAGTTTTAATCATGTTATAAGGAACGAGTGGACATGATTAAATGCTTCTTTTCTCAATGTCACTCAGCTATCCATCCTTACATGATAATTTTATTCAATGTTTAAAGCTACAAGGACCTTTGTATTATGATAACTCACATCAATGAGATAATATTTCCATAAGGAGAAAGTCCAAATTACTCCCTTCAAGTATAGCATAAGTCCAGATAACCCCCTAAATTATGTTTTGGTTCAATTTACCCCCTAAACTATGCTATTTGATTCAACTTACCCCATAATGCAATTTGTCCTTTTTGTTTCTCCATACACAAGTTGAATTTTAATTTGAGACTTTGCAGGGTGGTAGCAGACATCATAATCTATATTAAAAAAATATTTTGTGAATTCTTCATCATTACTTTTTATATAATTTTGTATCTCAAGGATAAATTTTATTATTAAATATCCTACACTATCAAAATAATGATAAAAAATCATGATATATTTTCCTAACATGTCTTATGGTGTCTGCTATCATCTTGCAAAATTTGAACTTAAGACTCCACTTGTGCATGGAGAAACAAAAAAAGACAAATTGTGTTAAGGGGTATATTGAACCAAATGGCATAGTTTAGGGGGTAAACTGAACCAAAAAATACTTTAGGGGGTTATCCAGACTTTGGTTATACTTGAGGGGAGTAATTTGAACTCTTTCCTTTCCATAAATTTAAACATAAGAGTATTCAACAATGTAATAACAACACCAAAATGAAGCAACTACATGAAAACAAATACACCCACAAGATATGGATGTTTCTCTAAAAACTTGACAAAAGTATCATTGCATATCTCCATATTGTATGCTAAACGTAACCATCTAGCAACAACTAAAGTGAACCCTGTGTCGAAGACAATTGCAACCATTACACCTAGACATATGCACAACTAACTAGGCCAAAGGCACAAGTGCACAACAACAAATGCGTGAACCATCTATTTCACCGACACAGTTGTAGAAATAAAGCTCAATGCCTTGCAAAATCACTGATGGACCATATTGTGCACTGAATCTGGTGTTCAGTATCATATGCAACTAGACAACTTACAGAATACAGTACTCTAAAAACTTCTCATTTCTGCTTTAGCTGACCACATGACACGGTTACAAAATTGGCTAACTTGCTAAGGGTACAACTGTCCAACCAAAAGATACTAAAAAAATTCACATAACCCACACCACTAGTTAGCTTCTAGTCATAATTTGGCATCAAAATTTTCAGCATATCTAAGGTCACTCAATTCCTCAGCCCATTCACATCCTTTATACATCTCTTCTTTTTCACTAAGTATCATGATGGTGCATATATAGGTAAACAGCTGTTACAACCATTCATACAGAGATTGAGATGGCAAAATAGCCATGTTATGTAGGTATGCATTAGCATGCCACCTTCTGAGTAAAAAGTAAGAAAGGCCCTCACATGACAGGATATAAAAGGAATTTTGACCTGAGTCAAACATGAAACTGTTACGGAATTTCTAGAATAGGAGACCTATTCTTAATAGCATGATACTATGGTTGCAGAGTATGGCTAGAAATCAACTAGGAAACGAATTCCTTATGCAAGTTCATAACTACTTCAATTTCCGTATGCCTTTCTGCATTCATTGCTGAAGAGTCTTTCTTTGTATTTAGGAATTGTTATCTTTTTGGTGAGGCTTATTCAGATAGAAAGGGCTTTCCTAGCTCCTTGCAAACATCAAAAGTACCATCTACTTAAATTTCACTAAGATCAACAACAATGAGGGAAAAACAAATGTAAGTTGCTGTTCATAGACATTGAGGTAAGGACATTGCGATGTAGTATTGCAGCAGCCGGCCACACATTTCTATTGAACCATACAAAGCACCACATGGACAACTGAATGGAATTTTAGAACCCCTTTTTTACAGTACTGAAGTTAGTGCAATACTGCAACCCACAATCTCTCACCCAGAAGAAAGAAGAAAGCAGGGAAATCCGTGCCTACCTTGGCCTCCGCGAGAACCATCACCAGGTCGTCAGGATCCTCCCGCCTGATGCTCTTCTCGTCGATATCCGCAGTCTGAAACCACGCAAAGAGAATACAAATCTCATCAGCACTTCGCCGAGCAGAACCAGAGCAGCAGGAGCCAAGAAGTAGTAACACGACGACCCACCATGACTTGGAACTCAAGCCCCATCTCCTCGAGGATGTGCTTCCGCGCCACCGACGACGACCCCAGGATCAGCTGCGACGGGACGAGGCCACCGCGGCTGTCAGAACAAGTGGAGGAAGAGGAAGCAGGGATTGTTGCTGGTAAATTGAAATTGGTGAGGCCGAACCTTGAAGGGCTGCGGGGTGGCCGGGGAGGAGGAGCCCGTGGCCATGGGCGGGCTCGTAGCGAGGGGCGCGGGCTGGCGGTGGCGGCGAGGTTCCGAGAATGCAGGGACGGCGCTGCGGGGAACAGAGTGCGGCAGCCGCAATCCAGTGTGGGGGAGAGGATATTGAAAGGGTATGCGTGTGCGGCGAAAATTGCAATTACGTCCACACGTGTATTCTTTACGTTGCATTGCAACTACTCCACCACAGTTATTCTAATTTTTTTGAGAGTTAAATAATTTTATGTTTAACTAAAATTATAGAAAAGATCATAAAAGTTTATAGCACTGAGATATACTATGAAAATATATTTAATGAAGAAACTAATGGTACCACTTTATTATATAAATTTGGTCAAAATGCTTTGACTCTACCTTATAATTTGGAACGGAGGGAGTATATTACGTACATTTTATTTTTTTAAGAATCTAGATACGTCATATAAATAAACAACCCATATAATCACGTTTAAAAGAATGAATCATCTATCATTTTTTAAATATATAATTGTGCATAATTAGTTTATCGTACGGAGAGAGTATATTTGTGCATAATGCTTTACGAGAGGGTGCGATAAGATAACACAAAAGAGTAACGCTTTGTAGTTGGAGAGCAGCAAATGCTAGATGAAAGACAGAGAATGAAAGCAAGAATGGATGCAACCCTAACCACTAGAGGGTTCTCCTCTCCTCCTACCTTCACCACATTTTCCTTTTTCTTCTTCTTCCTTCTCCTCCTCCACCGCTACCTCTCTATTTCAATGGAGTTTATAGGATGAAGAGGGCTCTAGCCCTCCTCACCTAACCTCCTAAGCTCCATGTTCAATCCGCCCCTAAATAAAGGAGGGCACGATGTAGCACCATATTATTGCATCGATGAAGTTTATAGAGTCGAAATACCTTTTTTATGAGAAATCCAAATTCTTAATTGCTATCATAAATTAGTGACATGCTATGTGTTCTTAAAATCATATGTCACGTTGATTATTTCTCTCGCGCAAGAGTCCAACATAAGTAGGGGGTGTTCGGCTTGCTTTGATGCTTTTGCGTGGCCTTGCTTCCTAAGTCAGCGAATTCTTGATGGCTCGAGCAAGCTATATTGGCTCTCCCGCATTAGGAAGGTGAAATCTTGTCAGCACAGACTCAGAGATAAATTGGCTATCATTCCAAACGTATGACCGGCAAAGGTTTCAAATGGACCCTTAGTTGAATGGCATAACGGCATACGTCAATAAATTTACACGTGCAATATTATTTAACATCGTAGGAGATTACTAACTGTCGGTGTCAAGAATCACGGGTTAAGACTACCGGCTTAGTAAATTTGTTTTCTCTGCGCATTAGGCTCGGATGGTTGTACGGGAGGACACGAGGATTTAGACTGGTTCGGGCAGGAATAGCTCTATGTCCAGTGTGGGTGGCTGCTCGTGTTACTCGTACCAAGTTTGCAGTAGGGGCTACAAACGGGCGAGAGAGGGAAGCTGGTTCCCAGGTCTCTGTGGGTGTTTGCCGATGCTCAAAGTGTCTTGAGCGCTAGGGTTCTACGAAAGCTGTTGTGTGCATTCGGTGTTGTTCTGTTGTCTGGCCCCTTCCCTCGGGCCCCCTGGTCCCCCTTTTATAATGTAAGGAGGACACAGGGGTTACAAAATGAGCCGGGAGTAAGAAAGGTAAAAAGGTAAAACAAGAGAGTGGGAGGAGCTACTAGAGACGCCGTCTTCCTTTCTTGTCTCTGAGTCTTGTTGGTACTGCTACTGGGAAAGGGCGGTTGCCATTGGGTCCCATCGATGATTCGGCGGTCGGGCACTGTAGCCGAGCATGCGAGTCGCATATGGCGGCCGACCACTGTAGCCGCGCAAGTTGGTGGTGACGACAGGCCACTGTAGCCGTGTAAGTGGCAGGAGGCGACCGGCCACGGTAGCCATATGTTTTGACAGGGCGGTGCGGTTGATGTGCACTTCTTGCCAGGCTGCGCAGGAAACTAAACGGTTTGCCCTCCTTCATTTAGACGGTAGAGGTGATGAGTGCCTTATGACAAGTGTCGCAGAGGGATAAGGCGGTGCAGTCGTAGTCCTGTGCTGTCATGGCAGCAATGTGCAGCCCATCATTCCGACAGGTCACGTCGAAGAATGCGGGTGCCTCTCCATGTGTCAAAACCATATCCTGGAGCGTGCACGTCCCATCGGTTATGTTTTGGCGAGATCGGGGGGACCCACAAGACCCGTGCCTCTGTTTGATGGCCTGCACATGCCTTCGAGCGAGGCGGAAACTTGCTTCGAGGGGTCGGGCACGTCCGACCCCTTGCGCCCGGGGTCGGGCGAGGCGGAAACTTGCTTCGAGGGATCGGGCGCGTCCGACCCCTTGCGCCTGGGGTCGGGCGAGGCGGAAACTTGCTTCGAGGGGTTGGGTGTGTCCGACCCCTTGCGCCTAGGGTCGGGCGAGGCGGAGCGAGGGACTTCCGGGGTGTGTTTTGGTCGGTGGAGATTATGGGTGCCGGGGGTGGGCCATGACCCTTATGATTGTTGATTAGGGAGCGTAAGAAGGTCATTAATATTTCTCCCCGACACTAGTTCAGTTGACTACATTTGTGATTTCGTTATTTCGCTAGCTTGGTTCAAGCAAGGCAAAAAAATATTTTAGGTTTCTCCTTGCTCCAGCTCAACTTCTAAGACTAAAATAGAGACAGACAGAGATGAATTTGCCTATGCGGGAGAGCAAACTGGGTCGGCTTGGCTCCTAAGCAAGGCTTTTCTAACCTTGCCTTGCGTAAACAGCATAAGCATCGATGAACCTATCAATTTAGGAGAGCCAATTTAACTTTCTCATGGAAGCAAGATAGCCTTACCGCTCGTAAACTCCCAGCTCACTTTCTCTTGCTCAGCGCCAGCTGAGCAAGGCAACACAGCAACGGATAAGCAACCAAGCATTCCCTAATTCCGTGTTTTCAGACAGAAGAGGCAAGCTCATGGACCGTTTAATTTCCTTTGCTTATGTTTAGCACGTGTCACATCGAATGTTTAGATACTAATTAGGAGTATTAAATATAGACTATTTACAAAACCCATTACATACGTGGAGGCTAAACGGCCCCGACACAAGGCCCAACCTGTCGTTACTGATGTACTATGTCCTCGTTGAGCACGGAGACGACTAGCTCCTCGGCGACGTCGCCGACGAGAGATGCTGAACTTCCCTCGTCGCAAGGCGGGGGGCGAGGCTGCGCTTGACGACGGCCGGCCTTGGCGCGGGCGCTCGCCCAGCTTGAGCTTGACGAAAGGTCGCTGGAAGCCATATGAAGGTGCACGGCGGGGAGGCCCGCGC